>NW_027466473.1:12930000-13530000 GCF_050575085.1 Anarhichas minor | reverse complement strand
TGGGATGAAGAGATCCGTCCACTGCGGGCAGTCTGGCAGTTACTATACCTGATTGTAAGACGGGCTCAGTGACTAAGATTGTGAGCAAGGGGGGGGGGGGGGGGGGGGAGAGAGGGGAGAGAAGGGCGGGTTAACCAGTGCTTTAACAGATAATTCTGGCAGAGCAGTCGGTCAGCATTAATCTAACGGGGACAGAGAGCTGACACTTGGAGATTACGCTCGCAGACCAACCCTTCTATCGTGCAGAGAAGCTTCTGGCTAACAGGGCTACAACAGATACGGGTCCAAACTCAGCCAAAATATGTAAACAACTCCTCCACTTGGGAGCAGAAGAGAAGATTTTCTTAAAATGACAAAATATAGATGCTTGCAATACGGAGCAAAAACTTGCATTTGTAACACTATTCATTTGTACATTTTAGGGAAGATGTGATCTGTTGACTCAATAAAGTAATATATCATATGTTGTAAAGAATTACCATAAAGACTGGAAGTGGTGAGCAAGGCCCGAGCCTTGTCGGCCAAATCGCTGTTGAGCGTGGAGCCCAGCCTCAGGATGTCTATCGCCTCCTGCTTAGAACTGTCAAAGAAGTTGTTCTGGATGGTCCTGGTCACAGAACGAGCGCCATCTTTTAGCTTTCCCACCTACAAACAGCCACAAAAAAAGAAAGAAAAGTTATTAGCTATACTCTCACTGTGTGAAAAAAAAAAAAAAAAAAAAAAAAAAAAAAAGAAAAGTTCGTACTTTCCACTCCAACCATGGAAGAGAAGAAAAGGAGGAACACATGAGACGGATCCAAGTCATTGTTGACGAACCGGGAAGAATCAAAACTTCACTGATTGATGTGCAACATGCCACATGGTGATCATTATTATTGATTCCTCCAAGTTCATCCAATCAAGACAGCAGATGTAACCAGATAATGTAGGCGACAATAGAAGATGATACTGTAGTGAAAAAACGTTTTATTTTTTTAGCTTATTTCTGTGGATCAGTAGAGAGCTCCATGGAGCGTTCCAGAGTTGCCAGGTCAAGACAGTATGCATCACACGTATACCTCAAGGGGAATAAAATCAAGTTTTTCTGTTTTTTTTTTTTTTTTTAAATAAAAGAGGTCCCAACTATCCCATCCTCCACCATCATCATTTAACCCACAGACACTGAAACCAACAACGCCCCAGAAATGGACCCACAGCTCAAAAACGACATCGACTGCCTTGTTCACTTACCACAGAGGTAGAGAGGTCCAGAGGACAGCAGAAAGAGATATCACACAAGAGTTTAGAAACTGAAGCACACAGTTCTACACACAGAGGAGATCCACTCTGTCACTGCATGCACAACTAGGCATTGTTTTAAGTGCCATCTATGGTTTAAGATCACATTCCAAAAGGTAACACTTTAAATCCCCAGTTCAGTTGAATTTGAGGGTCACAATTTGTGCCATTTCTTTAAGTAGATATTTATTTAACGGGGCAAAACTTTGATGTACTTGGAAATCTTGCCTTAGCTAAAGCTTTATTTTTCTTTTCAGTTGGAATAGTCTTCATCACGTGTAAGTGTTTATCAAGATTGTCTATTCCAGAGTAGCTAATTAAATATCCACCCTTTTTTCTTTTATCCATTTTGCTTCATGAGAAGACAAATATAAACCAAATAACTAAACATATAACCGATTCAATACTACGGTTTGCTCAATTTGCTTTTATCAAATGCTGTCATTCACTTCTTCATGTCCCCAGCCAGGATCAACAATTTGGTGGACGTTGGCCGAGCTGTACCATAAAGTGCTAAAATGAATCAAATCTGACAAAACCATTAAAATCCTACATCAAGTGCAGCTATGATAACCTGCTGTCTCTTAATAATCAGGAAACTGTGAACTTGTATTTTTTGTGTGTATTTGGTGCGTCTCTTCCGTGTACCTTGGCCTTGCCATCCAGGGCACCAGTGCCCGCGTAGATCTTACTGACGGAGTCTCCGTTGGCAGACCACATGGTCCTAAAGACCTCCTGGAACCTGGCCACCAGCTGGGGTTTCTCTGTCAGACTCATGTCCTCCAGCTGCTTGGGCAGCATCTGGTGAGGAACGGGGGCGTTTAGACTATGAGCGTCAACATTAAAAACAATGGACTTTGACTATCTTATAACAATAGAAGAGCATACTGTGACTATTACCTCAAGGGCAAAGAAGGCCTGCACACTGTTGGTTCTATCCAAACAGTCCAGGCAGTTGGTCCTAATGGTCCCACCCTGAGTCCTAAAAAGACACAATGTTCTAACGTTAAGGATCAATAACAAACATTGCATTGACTACTACTTACTCCATGTTAATTCCTCACCTCACGATGCCCGTCTCTGCAGAGTAGTAGAAGAACCCGCACTCTTCTGTGAACTTGTTGAGGTAGGGTTTGAGGACACTGTGGAGTTTGTCCGCTTTGCCCCCCTTCACATTTTGATGGTAGTCAAAGTTCACCATCTTCACTGCTGAAGCATGCTCTGATGCCTTCAGGTGACTCTGAGAGAGGAAGAAGACTTATTTACAGAAACTTTAACTGAATTCTGAAATGTTGTCCACACCTGAGGACACAACATTTCTGGATATGACAACCAGGAAGTGCCTTTAATATTAATCAATGAAATGCAGCCTCAAGGTACAGTAATTGGGATACTAATATGTTTTGATGCACACTATTTGCTGCCAGTTGTTCTTTGTCAGAAGTATCAGATAAATGTCTTTTAGTACATGTCAGTGTGAAGGGAAGGAGGACGGCTGCTCTCACCTGAAAAGCTTTGCTGAGCATGTGTTCCCCTTCCTTACTCCCAAGCAGGTTGATGATCACCTGTTTACCATACAACCTCCGCAGTGTAGTAAAGTGTCTGGACAACAAATATACAAATCACATAATAATAAGCATCCATAAAGGTCTCAAATTACATCACAGACTAATAGTGCATACATGCTAACATTTATCGTAACACATTAAAGTCTCCATGCTGGGTACCAATGCTTAAGCTTCATAATTACACACAATGAATGCTGCAGCCCCGATGTATATATCAACAATGGCAAGAAATGTTGATTTTTGGAGTCAGCAGGGAAATATTATGGTCAAAAGTCTTTTTGCTTATTTGTATTTCAATGCATCTTTCTTCAGCTTTGACATTTGCTCGCTAAAATAGGAACTACAACTACAACTACGTATATGAAGGGGATTCATCCAAAGATGCACTTCGGTAGGGATGTGTTTTTCGCAGAAGATGTTTTAAAGACTGGAGGGACAAAGGGAGGGACACTTAAATAACGGCGGGCCTCTGAACAAACTGCTTCAACACATAAATAGAAATAGATGGAGCGGATAGCAGACCGAGGCTACTGTTCGTGTTTATAAAAAGATGTTCTTGTTAGCTTTGTACTATCTCAGGAATTTCAACACAGAAATCTTGTCACTGCAGAAACTGACGAGATAGAACAACAGATGGATGAGTCACAAGTCCGGAGAGATACTGAGAAAGACTAGAAGCATTGCCAAATACTTGGTGTGAAGAAATGACTAATTTGTTTCAAAATATAACTGGTGTACCATCTGACGTGCTTGCCTCGACATGTTCAGGATACTGAAAAGCAAGGGGGGGGGGGGGGGGGATTATGTTGATATCTGGGCTCAGTCAATCCTCACAAGTCCACGATATCGAGAACTGAAAGACGGTGGACTTCACAGAAAATCTTTACAGACTTCCATTTTTTTGTTATCAGACTGACGGCTTCGTGAGCGTAGTTGTGTTGTGGTATTTGCAAACACTGACCCACTCTCTGTAAAGAAACTAGAGAAATGTTGAGTTTGTTGGTTTTAGATAAAAAAATGGGGATGATTCCAATTTAGGAGGCACATATTTGTCACTGGCCACCTGGTGTCTACAATTCACTGCCAGTTAAGACAAGATGAGTAACCAAAGACCCAATCCAACGCTTTTTCTCTCCCCAACAGCCAGAGCTGATTTTCAAAGGATACAGTTACTGGGATAAAATGAGAGAATAGTCTCTGGATCTAAACTATATAAATATAAAACAGGGGTTGATCAAGGACTACTAATGTGTCCTTTCGGTTCCCTTCAATAAACCGGCCTCTGAGGACACACTTCAATTAACAAGTTCTCCTCTCAGAGTCCGGAGAGCTGTTCTCTGTTGCACCTCGGGCGGTGACTGCAGGAGACAAAGTATTAATGCGTCTCCTCTGCTCCTCAGAGCGATGGTAATCTGTTGAAGGCCAGATAAAGCAGCTGGAGACTGCTACACATTATTAACATGCATGTACACACACACACACACACAGTGCGCTGAACATTTACCTTTCGAATGCTGGTGCATTTGCCTCGAATCCCCTTGAGAGTTTGACACGATGAGAGCCGACCTGCAGGTCAGAGACAGCCAGAGGAGACAAAAGAAAAAAGACACAAGTCACGGTGTTCTTCTTCACTTCAAATCAAATCCTTAGAAAGGAAAGTTGCACACACACACACACACACACCCAACACACACACATACACATGTTGCAGATGACCAGAAAACCTGGTGGTAAAATTGGGTAAGCAATTTTGGATAACAGTGGAAACGAGACCTTCATGGTGGAAAAAAAAAAGATGGACAACAAGGCATAGGACCACAGAAACACAGGGTCAGCAAAAGATTTGTTCACACAAAGACACTGAGCAGCAGAGAGATCTTGTTGCCCGTCACCTTTATTCACCTCTTTTCCCAATTCCTCACTGCCTAAAACATTCCCAGCTTTTATTCATCTTCTTTTGCTTTCTAAAATATCTTCTCTCTCTGATCTAACGTCATCATCCCTCCTGCAGCATTCAGTCTCTGCCTCCTCTTTCTCCTACTGGTCACAAGCATCAGACGTGCATTCTGGGTCTAAACCAGTCAAAGAGTATTACCACTGCATTGGCATTATCTGCATGTGCCCGGCTTGGTTCCCGGCTTGGTTTTGGCATGCGATGATAAATATCTTTGCTCCATGCTGCTGCCATTTTGTCCCTCCTTGCTTCACTCTTTCTACTGTTGTGCATGTCTATGCTATGCATATTTAATAACTTCCTGAGATGGCATCTGAAAAGCACTCGAGTTACAGCTTAGACCAAAACCTCTTCTCATCTTAGTCCAACGCTACAGCAACAGATAACACCCGGAGGGAAATTTGTGAAATCAAGCACAATTAATGCACACAAAACATTTAAAGGTTACATATGTCATGACTATTAATCATAGACATTAGTCAACCAATTCATTAGATATTTGATTGATTGTACTTCTTAAAGTACAAAGCATATTTGTGAATATTATTGTGACGCCACATGCGATCATATTCCACTGATGCTTCTTTCCCCAAAACAACCATAAAATAATGATACACTAAGATTTTGTCATCAAGCAGGACTCTAATAGACTAAGCGGGGGAAACACTACCACTTTACTGATTAACATGTTTCATAGTAGGCTAGTTAACCACTAGTTCTAATGTAAACTAACTGTACCGAGATCAATAACTCTGCTTCTGGATCAAACTGAAACTACCCATCCTGCCCAGGGAATGAATCTCAGAGTAAGGAAAGGGGAGCGTAAGCCTACAAAGCCACAAGGGGAATAACAGCTAAAACAGTGCTTTTAAAAGCAGGAAGACTACAGTTCTGTCTGAAAACAACCCCGAGCCCACAGCCCTGTGTTTTGACCAAACTGTAGATAGGTAGAAAAATTTGCTACAGTTTCCTGAGGAATAACAGCAGCTTAAGTGAAAGGGAAGTGGTTAGGGGATGTTTTCAGACCAGGCTCTCACCTGAACAAAGAAGTCTGGGAGCTGAGGAAAACAGAAGAATACCCTTTACCAACCACTACATCTATCGTTAACCTCTCCCACGTCTGACCTAATCCACTAGTCTGTGCAATGTCAGGACAAGGGCCGGAGAATCCGAGTCATGTTGTTGAGTCATTGGCATTGCACAGAGAAAGCCCTATCTGCAGTATGAAAGCGCCAGCACCCGAAAGAGCCAAAAAAAACACCCCAAAACAAAAAGGTTGTACCAGGTGGGGGTTCTCATCCATCCTATTAGGGTGCCGATTCTCATTCAGGTGCAACCAAACACCCTTAATGGACTTTTTCTGAACACAGCATGGATACAATGTGTTAAAACTAGGATAAAGATACCCAGTGTAATTACAAGGAGACGTTTCATTCCCCACATATAGCCAAATACAGTGTATTTTTATTAAAGTGTTTTGTATTGTTCTGCAGGAGCTCCACATGGGCCTCATCAGAGTTCAGTGTTTACACTTACACTGTGCAATCAACTGGGACTGATTGAGCCTTATCTGCAACGGAAGCTTTAGGATTTTCAGATAATGTGGCTAAATATAAGTAAAACCTCACCGTCACGATTCGATGCTGGCTTTATAGGATAGATTTACTTTCCATTACCTGGATTCCTGGCTGTTCCCAGAACAGAGGAATGGACCCACGGATCTGTATGAAGGAGGAAACTTTGTCGTCCAGGAAAATAACCTGTTCAAAACAAGAGGAACGTTTGGTTCAGCTCATTAGCAAAACCTACAGCACCGTTACAGGAGGATTGAAAGAACAAAAATAAAACATAGTATATCCTTTATAAACTGTTAACTAACTAGAACGCTTGACAATACAATATAATCCAACACAAAAACCATGCAGCTACCGCCACACCTATGAAGCTTCTAATGTTTAATTTCTATTTAGACTTCTACAGAGACGTTGAATGACCTCTATGGTAGTTTTTGAGACAGTAAATATTGGTGTAGTTGTACTGCATTACACTGCATTTGAACTGTAGTAGTTCCAGTTATTCTGTCCAACGTACAGCTTCGCATTTGTTTGCTGAAACAGGAACTATAAAAAAACCAGACAATGCAAATCCAGTCATTTGCCACAATGAAGAGCCGGGAAGTAAGCTTGCATTTTCAAATATACAGTAAAAACAAAATACTGATTGGACTGATGTTAACTAGATATAGAAGTTGAAATATGGCAAAAGTAAAAGGCTTCAGACTTGTGCTGATATCATCACTAGCACCATGCTGCTGGTTTTCCTGTGAGGGTTTAATGTTACCTATGAATCTATAATTCATTTTGTTGAACAATATCATTCGACAGTGACGGCACGAAATACTCGAGCAATAATCGTCTCACCGCTAAGGCCGTACCAGGTTCTCTCCTCACCAGTCAATAGATAACCAGTGTTTAAACAGACTGTATGAACCAAGGCCATGTGACCATGCACACAGAGCATATAGAAACTGATTCAATGAAACTGTCAAAACCCGTCACCTGTTCGGTCTCCACAAAGTTGGCCACCTGTCCGTCGTCGTTTGTTCCGCGGACGTTGAATCGCGTGCCGGCCCGCTCCGAGCTGAGGCGGGAGAAGATGCAGGCCTTGGCCTGTTTGTGGCCCGCATAGATGGTCCTGACCTCCACACCGCCACACATCAGCCTCAACAGCCAGTCGTCACAGTTTACTCCGTAGTGTTTCAGGTGCAGGTGCAGAGATTGGTTCCTATTGAGTAATCAAGACACGACAGTAAACACACAAAACAAATTCAGTACGAGCAGTGAATTTAGTTGCAAAGTTGCAAATCACACATTCAGGAGAAACAATTTCAACCAGAAAGACTGTATTTAGTTCATATCCACTATTTCAGAGATTGTTAGAGCCAAACACATGCCTACTACTCTCTTTAGAACAGTAATCGTTTCATGCTTTTACCAAAAGAAGCGGTTATCTGTCGTGTCCTCTAGGATCCTGCGATGCGCATTGAGACTCAAGTCCATGCTGACACCAGTGGCAGACCAGGCAAAGTAGAAGTGTCCCGAGTTCAACACCTTTCGCACTTCAGCGATCCGGTCCTCGTCCGCTTGATCATTCTTCAGGGATATGAAATCCGTCTGTGTGACCCTGAAAACCTCAGAATCCTGCACCTTCCCCACAGAGCTGCATCCGGTCACAACCACCAGACAGTGGAGCATGGAGTCACCTGCAGAAGCAAGTGGAGTATGCCCAAAAAAAAAAAAAAAGAAAGGGACATGAGAATGAAAACAATTTTATATGATGAATTGTAAAGAAAAAGTTTAAACGCAAGCAGTACGTTAACAGATATGAAGCACTGCATTGAGAAAAGATACAATAAAACATTTGGCCTAACAGACTGGACAGGAAACAGTTAATTAAACTTCTTTAAAAAGGAAAATAACCAGCCAGTCAAATCTCAGCCATCTTTAAGACCGAGCTTCAATGTTTTACGCAGCTTTTTCCCCCTTGTTGTGATAACAAGAGCCTTCAAGGTCTGATGGAGGGCAGGAGAAAGCAGCTTAGAAGGAAGAAGCGACAGACCAATGAACCAAGAGGCCTTCGCAGCCACACTGGGGTCACAATCTGGCCTGTATCCAGGAAATGTCTGCAACGTGGAGCAATGAACAGAGACGATGCGGCCGCAGCTTACCCAGGTTTAAGCGGAGGACGCCCAAGATGCCATAGGCATCGAGAATCTTGGCATACGAGTTTTTAATGGCCTCCTTCTCTGCCGCCGCTGGAAGACAAACAGCAATTTAGGGGGAATAGTTGCTAGTGCCTGTGACTTAATCATAGTACAAAAATCACATCTAAAGCATCCGTCATTACAGTGCAATCAAACAGGATGGCTTACACAGGACGGCAACAGCCCCGGATTCAAACATGAGGCATTCTTCCCGGCTCCTGGTCTCCACTATGACACTGTAGGGAGGGGGGTCCAGCTTGTGGTAAATGCGATATCCCTTGCTGAAGGCCATTGTTGATCCAAGATGAAAAAACTACGTTATTACCTGGGAACCGAAACAAAGGAATGAATGAGGATATCAGATAAGAGACACTCGCAATCAAATGCAACATCTGTAATTCAATGGCTGGTAGAATGCATGACGGTGTATTGATTATTGATTAATATGTTACCTGTGATATGAGCATACCATAATAAATATCTATCTATCTATCTCCCTTGTTTTGTAGTGTTTGTGCAGCTAACGTTAGAACTGGACCAACAATGAAGAGCTTTCAAAAACGAAATAGAAATACTGTGAGTAATACAATTTTGGGGTTGAAATCTTTTACATTTTAATGTACATTAATGTACATCCTGCACATTATGGAAATGTATCGTATTATTAGGCAACATTACAAATTACGTGATACTGAAATCTTTCATTGGGAAATCAGTTCCCGGACATAGCTAAGGGCCCAAAACATATGGCAAACTAATCTTTTAAACACAATTTCGCTGGTGGCCCGGACATTATGAGCAGCACGGATACTGTGTACGATAACGTATAGGCCGGGGGACTGAAACATCATCCATCCTGACACGGGCAGTCACGACTTCATAATGCTGTGCAGCAGCCGAAGCTAACGCTAACGTTTCCCTGCACACGTAGCTTCATAGCTAGATTTAGTGACGAGAGAAACCAACTAACAAAACGTCAGTGGTAAAACTGATAAAACTGTCCTGCGCCTATCTAATGCTAGCTGATACCGTTAGCTAAGTTAGCTAAATTAATCACAGGGGTAGTAGCTATGATTCGCTATCTGACGATGTTTTGATGGTGGTACAACCTGCACGTCCGGGATGATAATCTCACATTTACTAATACGTTGACTGTTCATCATATAACGGTTAGGCGTGTGCATACGTTTGAATGTCAGCTCTATCTCACTATTGTACATTTAATTTAAAATGCATAGAGGAAGGGGGTGAGGATTTCGACTTACCGTCTGCCCCCGCCGGGTTGATATTCCGCTGTCACAACTAAATTCTTCCCGGTGTGTTGGCAAAATGGTACATTCCGACACTGGGCACGCCTACATCACGTTTCCGTAATACCTGAACTGGTACCGTGCGCTTTTGTACAAGGACAACGGAAGTAAAATATTAATAGTAAATATGTATACATACATGTATAATATAAAAATGTTCACGCTATATCCAGTGAACGTCCCTTGGGGGGAGTATTTCCAACACACGTTAATTTGCAATAAAGACTCTGGTTACAGAAAATCACAAATGTTCTCGCCCGATTTTGCTCATGATTGACAGCTCCACCGATCCAATCAACACAGCCTTGAAAGACTGCTGTCCAATCGTACACGATGAAGGGCGGGACGTCGTGTTTCATAATAATAACGCCGTAACTAAGTGCTGTACACTTCTCTCTGGAGACATACCTCGGCTCTTAAACCGATGTATTGCAGGGTTTTATTACTCAATCAAAAGATGATCCAGGCGTCTATTTAAGCGGTAAGAGTTATACAGCGTGTTCTTACGAGAAAACAAGGTAAAGTTAAAGGCTATAGGCTGTTGTGTCCATTGTTTGTTGTCTTGACCTAGCACTGCTCATCCTGCAGTATTTACATAAACAACATCTTATCTTATTATTATCTTGTATTCCACTTAATGTATCGAACTGTCAGATACTGTTGGATCAATAATGTTCTTGCAAATATTATCTAAACTTCCACGTAGTCTTTGGACTTGACTCCTGCATAATGTTGAAGAAGAATACCGTGGATGTCATTGACAAGCACAGCGCATGTTGAAGGGACGTGTTGAAGGTTGCAATTTACAACAACAGAAATATCTTTATTGAGCTGTTAAATATTAAAAGTTATTTCCGATTTGTGTTCCATTGTTGTACAAATATGCCAGTGTGTTGTTGTCATGTACATACATCTGCTCAGAAATGCACAGTTGCACCTGTCTTGTTTTTTTTACCGTGATGTCTGTGACCATGTTAATCTCTAAATGTGTTCTCCTCATCTTTTTTTTTTTTTTTAGGGAATATTGCAGCCCCTCAAAAATGAAAGGTCTTTACCTCGTGGAGCCTGTGGTTGCACTGTACGCTTTCTCCAGTTTTCTCATCTATCCTCTTGTGCAGCAGTATGTGTACCGGAGGCTCTGGCAGGAGCTGACAAACACCCTCTATCCCAGCTCTGACAATGCCTCCAGATGTGCAGATAACAGCAGCAGCAACTATTCCAGCTACCATGAGGTTAGTCACTAATCACTGGATGTAAGAGAGCATGTATTTAAGTAACTCAAGGTATTCTCAATTACCAATATTTTGAACAAGTAGATTTGAGATTATGTAATGGCGTCAATACTTTTACTACTACTATTATATTATTTGAGAACTATATTCCACAGATTTTGTGACGCAGCCTCAGCCATTGTCATGTGAGGCTTTCTGTGTGTTGAGAAATAATACTGACAGAAAAAAGCCGGGCTTGACAAAGTAACTTGGAGCTCAACAAGACCGTAACTGTCATGACACAGTATGCATTTTCCTATCAACCTTTCAAAACCCCTCTTGCAACAAAGCTCAGGTTAATATTCACATAACCACTTAATTCACAGCAAGTAAGACTGCAGCACACCGAGGTATATAGATGAAGAACGAAACAAAGCAGAGAAGTGAGAACAAACACGTTAAACCTGTTTTTTTTACATTTTGGAAAATAGCCACTTTCTGCACCTGTAGAACGCTTTGTTTCCTTTGGCCCTGAATAAGAAAACCTCACATGACGCACAAATGGCAGTGTATTTCAGTTTGCTTTCATTTGCCGGATAATTGGGAACTTGAGGGTTGTTATTTTTTCCTTCTATGAGAGTCTGTTGTCAGCCCATACATGATTTTTAGACTTAACCATGCTCTCTCTTTCTGTGTTTTCAGGAGGTACAGAGGCAGGCATCTCTCTTCTCCCTCTACACAGAGCTCTTCTCCACAATCCCCTCTTTGGTTGTCACCCTCATGCTTGTGGCCTATAGTGACCGGGGAGGACGCAAGATCACGATCATCCTGCCTTTGATCGGCACGTTGATATACACCTTGGTCTTCCTGACAGTGTCCTACTTTGAGCTCAACATTTACTCGCTGATCATCGCCTCGCTCCTCAGTTCTCTGTTTGGCGGCTTGGGCACATTTCTGGGGGGCTGTTTCGCCTACATAGCGGACTTGTGTGACGATGACCGACAGAAGACGCTGCGCATGGCTGGAGTGGACATGATGATTGGCCTGTTATCTGGCGTGGCTTCGATATCCACAGGCTACTTCCTGACAGCTGCAGGCTTTAACTGGCCTTTCCTAACCTCTGCGTTGTTCCAGTGTTTGATCCTGCTCTATGCGATTTTCATCCTGGAAGAGACTGTGACGAAGGCTCCCGCTGATTCCGTTATTTTAGATGGGTCTCCTCAGCGCTCAGCCATGAAACAAACCATCTATGGGATCTACTACATGTTTGCAAGGGCCAGCCGCAGGAGCAAGACTACCTTGGTCCTCCTGATACTCATCTTCATCAGCTTCTCCTTCGCCTATGTTGGTGGGATCTCCCTGATGACGCTATATGAGCTGAACAAGCCACTCTGCTGGAATGAGATTTTGATTGGCTACGGCTCAGCACTGTCCTCCACAGTGTTCCTGGCCAGTTTTGTGGGAGTGTCAGCGTTCACGTACTGTGGTGTGCCACAGCTGCTCATTGTCCTGATGGGGATCCTGTCCGTCATATCAGGCATGGTCATGTTGCCGTTTGCTAAAACCACTTTCCTGATGTTCATGGGTGAGAAAAACTTCGATAACAACAGTGCTGCTTGAAGATAACCAAAGCCTTATCTGTCAGTTGTTTACTAGCTCAAGTATGTGCAGAAACAGAATCAGAGAAGTTCGGTGATGTTGAATAGTTTGATGAGGGAATTGGGGATTATTAATAAGTTTCATCTTTTACTGTGTGTCAGATATCAGAAGTTGAGTAGTGCAGTTATGTCCAGGAGTTGTGGCCTTGTAGCCCGGTTTAATAACTAGCTAATATGCCTCTGTATAGCTAACCATCACATATTTTCATTTATGTAGATCTTTTACAATATATGACATGAAGCTCAAAGTGATTTACTTGAAATAAATAGGTGTAAAATGACATGACATATCATATTAAACATACCAGACACTTTCAGTAGACTATAATATCAATGAGTAATATAAAACAGAAAATACATTAACATAGCAAACATAGTTTGCACAGGTTACTGATTGACAGAACATGTTTTGCATTGTATGCAGATGAAACTATATACTTATGATATATTATCACTACATTGTTTATTTATATTGTCATGTAGCCATTATGCAGATTAGTTGACTTGAATCTATGTCGTTTTTCTTCTCTTTTTTTTTACAAAAATAACCACAAACCACTGTGAAATATGAATTTACTTTAATGTGTGCATTTTTACAAGTTCATGTGGTTACATTCTGCAGTATGATGTGTAATATGAAGTCTGTCTTCTGATATGTGTTACCACAGTGAGGGTGCCAATGCTTCTGTCTGTCATGCCATTCCCTGTTCTGCGCTCCATGACGTCAAAGATCATCTCAAAGTCTGAGCAGGGTGAGTGGCTTTAGGGCTTTCAGGAGCCACAGAGCCGTGTCGGTGTGTTTGTACAGTCAGGGTCCACTGAATAGTTGCCTACCGCAGCAACTTCATGATGCACTTGAAAACAAAGCACTCGCAAGTTTCTGTCCCTTTGAACAAAGGGGAACCTTGAAACTTAACTTATTTGAGTTTGAACACATTCTGGTTTCACTTCTTAAAACTTGTTTTTCTTCTCTCCTGGGTGTGTATCTGCAGGAGCCCTGTTTGCCTGTCTTTCCTTCCTGGAGAGTTTAACTACCAACGTATCGACCGCCGTTTTTAACAGCGTCTATGCTGCTACGCTGAAGTGGTTCCCTGGCTTCTCCTTCCTGTTGTCTGCAGGACTCTGCGTCATCCCGTTATTTGCCCTTGGGTAAGTTGTACATTTTTGTCGATGTAGATAACACAACAGTAAAGGACTGTACCAGCACTTTTGCATACGAAAAGCAAATGGTTGAGAACATAACATAATTAAAGCCTGAATGACGCATCTCCAAACTCGTGTCATGTGTAGAGCTGTACTCAGTGGATTGAGTTACATTCACCAAACAAACACCTTTTTTCTGCTTAGTCACTGTCTACCAGTTGTGCTGAACTAGGAAAAGGGAAATGCCGTCAGTGATTTGGTCGCTCAGAAAACCAGAAGACTCGGTTCCTCGTTCCTGCATTCATCGCGGGCAACTTCCCTCAGCAAACAAACTGTTTAACTCTTCATACAGCAATATAAACACATGACATGTTTATTATGTCTTTTGGACTTTGACTGCTACGCCATCAATATCAATGCTGTCTTATATATGGAGGCCATAAAAAGGACCTGTGGTACACTGCGTTCTTACATTTGTTCGGTTACACTGAGTTGGCAGAGTAGTGCTGCTGAGTCAGTCGGAGGTCTAGCGTGAAGCTTAGAACTCCTTGAATTCATTTCTGTCACATGCGCTGCTTCTTCTGTTACATGGTGAGTAATTATAGTATTACAAAGCTACTGGGTCAGCAATCTCACATTCATATCTGGTTGCAACATTGGAAACATCACTGACTTTGTGTTACTCGGGCAAGCTGAAGCAGGTGTGCACACAGGAGCTTTGTCGAGACGACAGTTGCCTAGTTTAGTTGGAATTGGTGGGGACAGAAATTTATGCTTCTCTTATGCCTGTTTTTCCACATTTCAGGGTGGTGAGTCTGATAGGAGTGGATGATGCCGAAGAGGTCAAAGAGCAAGAGCCTGTCTTCCAAGGAGAGGAGGATCTTGTTGAAGATCAGAACAACCACGTCTCTCTTCTTAGCTGAGCCGCAGCCTGCCTGCCAAAACATCACCAGCACGTCATTTTGGCCTTCCGTGATTTGTTCTTAGACACTTTTTCCAAAAGTACCTCATTGACCGTTGTTAAAAATGCAGGTTAATTTATTGTGCTTTTGAACTTGAATTTTATTAAGATAGAACAGGGAGTTGTGAATTTCTTTTGGATTAGATACATTAGATTCAAAGCAGGGATGGGATGTTAAGTGCATCCAACTTAGTGGGTCTTCCATGAAGAATGGTAGAAATCCTTGCCTGTTATTTACAGTATACCTCCAAATGGCCTGACTGTGACATTACTAACACATTCAAAAAATGTAATGTGTTTTCATACAGTTTTACAGTGTGATAAGATACGCACTTTAAAAAAAAAAATAGTTTTCAGATTTTCAGTCACATGGACTGATGATCTGTCCTACATTTTCTGTCTTATTTTTAGTGCAATGTTTGTCAATGCATTTACAAAGAGCTCCGCTGTCACTTATTTCCAAGAAGAAATTTCATGAAACACCAAATGCAATATAACACAAAGCTTGTTATCTATATAAGGTTGCTTTTATTTTTAAAGGGAACATGGACTCTGTGCTTTTTTTAAAGAAATAATAATCTCTATTTAGGACATAGATTTTTGTGGTCGTCTTCCAACTTTAATGTTTGATGATCTAAAGGGATGATAAGGAAGGAATGATGGGAAAAACTACAAAAAGCCAACAATCAAACATGAGTCAGTGTGTTATCTAAGCGGGAATGCAAATGTAAATATAACATGAACAATGGTGGGTGGTATTTCAAATGGGACAGAAATATGTTGTTTACCCTGAACTGTGCTACACTGAATACGTTAAAACAGGATGAAACTTCAGGTATGATTACAGGTGGACCACCAAGGGGGAACCCCTGAGTGTTGTGGTTTCTATCTTGTTCCTTTGTGTGTATGTTCATGTCATGTGTGTAAATGCAATAAAATAAATGAAATGTTCTATTTTATTTTTAATCTTTATTTATTTTTATGGAGAATTCAATGAGTTCCTCTAACACAGTCCCAAAGAGCACCATCAATCATGTTTTTGTTTTTTTGCTGTTTGTGGAACATACTCATGTGGAGGTTTTTCTTTTGCTTGCTAAAACCACCACTGATGGAGATTTATGTTTTTGCAAGGCAATCTTTATCTTGATGGAAATTAATTAGACAACCAGTCAATTGAAAAAATGGAGACATTGTTTTCAAGTCAAATTTTGAGATTGGATTGTAAAAATTAAGAAAAAGAACACCGTTAGGAATTTGAAAATAACAAATATGACCTTAAATATTAACAAAGGTTCAACTTGAATCTTAAATACTCATTACCTCAAGCCACATATTTATCTGTCAGCACCAACAAAATGTAATGCTTTCATGCAGTGAAATAAATATAGCTTTTCTTTTGCCTGGTGGAAGATTATGTAACTATAAACTATCAATTTGTGCACATTTTTTTCAGGTTGTAAAAAGTTGTAGAGATGTAGGGGATTAGAGCTTTGACTTGTTTAATTCTGTCTAGCATGTATTAATACTGTGTTTCCGAGGGAAATAATATACTGATGAAAATGTCCCTGCAGGCTAGAAGTGTTTCGGTGATGCTGTCCTTTGCATAATGACCACTAAGTGTCACCCTTGGTCCAGACTTACAGGCTCACTGACACGCTACACCTTCAATATCATCGGCGAACACTATATAAGTCCAACATGAGCTGTTGCAGACATGGACATAAAGAGAATGTCTATTTTTACGTTGTTTTACAGTAAAACGCTAAAAACTCATATAGTTTTAACTCTCCTATATGTACACACTCCTTTTCACATATGCTAAATAACTCTGCTCTAGATTTCATGTTTTTTTTCAAAGGCTACAAAGGGACTTTTGACAACTCTAGATTTAACCCTAACAAACTTGATTATGTTGTCAGTGCAGCCATGATCTAACCTAATGATCAGATAACTAGTTTAGAGCTGTTTCCACATAATCTCCTGGTCCTCAATACAAGAAAAGTGCATTTTGAGCAGAAAACAAGTTGCCCAGTGCAATCAATACACCAGAAATTAGGTTGGTGATTCCTGTTAATTAGTTATTAAGGTAAATCTTGAAAAAAAGTCAGCCCCTTTTCCCATGCTCCCAACACGTCAGTTTCTACTTTTCCTCATTTTCCTGTACTGAATTTTCCGAAGTTTCCACCTCCTGTCTTTGTCCTCTATTGTGCGTACATGCATGTGTGTAAAAACTATTTTTCTTAGACTCGCCCCTTCTCTGGGAGCGATCTGAGATTCAAGGAAAAGCATGCAAGCATGCAGACAGTGTGTGTCTTATGAATGGTGAATGGACATCAGACATCCTGGCAGGGATCTCATCAGATCGCATGTTTAGTTACTTGACCATGGAGTTAGTGTGGAAACAGACAAGCATGTAAATAATGTCTGCAAACACAAGAGATGAATGAGATGGCGGCTATGTCATAGAATACCCTCACATGAACCTGGATTGAATATAAGATTAGATAAGACGCGTACACATGATGCATTCCAGGTATAATTGGGTCTGTTGGTTGTTGGTATGTTTCATCTGCACATTAATTCTGTTAAACTGAGTTGAGGGATATGATTTGCACAGGAGGATGGGAAACCCTCAGTCGACATACACTATAGCTTTGAAAAAGGTATAAAATAAAAAGCAAGACAACAACTTATTGACAAACTCACCCAAGCTGGTTCAGTGTGAACAGATCTAGCACACCTCCTTGCGCTGTAGAAATAAAATCGTGTCGCTTTTGAACACTGTTGGAGTGAAGAAAAAAAAGAATGCCAGTGAAAGTGTGTTTCCTTTTTTAAAATGTATAATTGGCACGTCAGTTTGAATTGGCTTCATTCACGGAAACCCAAATGACGTCTGATCATAATATGCAGTTATTTGATTTCCATCCTCAAGTCTTGAGAACCGTGACTGAAGCTTGATTGTAAGGTAATGTTGACACTGAGTTTGAATCAAGCTCTCGGCGCTGGAGGTTACATGAGGGATCATCTGAGGCAGGGCTTGCTTGGCACCAGACATGAGGTTTCTGGTTAAATTAGAGATGGAGGTGTGGTTAAGAGTGACGATAGTTTGCAGGCGAAGAGACAGTTTTCCTATAGGGGTAAGGAGCCGGGGGGGGGGGGGGGGAGACAGCCGTGTTGGTGGCTTGTGTGTGTCTGGCATACATGGGGTCGTTGGGGAAGTGAAGTGAAGCATGAAGGCAGGGGATCGAGGGTCTTTGGTTTCTGGTTTCCAAACTAGCTGAATCAGCAGTACGATCATCTGCACCACATCACATCACCAATAGCTCGATCTCTGATGTCGATCCAGTAAGTTGCTAACAGACCCTCTCTTTATCTCAACCTTCTGCTCCCCGGGAGGAGATAATTCACTACGATATATAAAAACCCATTTGAGGTGGTTTGCGTGACTGAAGCTCCGGGTGCGATAGAGGGGCTTCCCAAGCTGGGGTGGCGCGGTCATTTGAGGATGATTTGATCACACCAGGATATGCTTCATATTTTCATTCTCAGTTTTCAAACGGTAAACAGGCTCAACAGCACAGGGATCAAACTCCACAGTTTATGTGAATGTGGGCAGATTTCGCTGACCACCAAAGCTGTTTCTGACCTGTTTCCTACGAGTGAGTTGCTTTTACACACACAGAAGCTCACACAGAAATCTAAATGCAAACAGACTGTTTTCAAGTTTACACATGAGCAGCTTCAGCATCTGCATCTGCAATAAATGCTTCCCTCAAAGGCATCTTGGCGGTTAGTAGTATCGACACACACATTTTCCCAGGCCTTTATGGTTGCATGTCTGCTTTTTTGCACACTTAATATGCCTATGGTTTGCAGTTTACCATATCACAACTGTACTACATGGATCTCTGTTAATGTATTTTCTACTTGTACGGTTACAGGACTGGCAATAGAACTTTAGCCAGGATAGTTGGTTCCACTACTGTCACCTGAACCATCAGCTGGTCATTCATCCCTTCATTTATCTTCCAACCACAAAGGTCACGCTGCTGCGTTGCTTTTCTCCTGCTGGCAGGTCTGCCGTGCACTGCAACGGATGATATGTGTTGGTTATGTGATGGTCTGATCATCCCACGCCCCCCACAGGCTGCCTGCGTGTGTGCTGTAGGTTGCGTGTGTGTGCTTAGGTGGTTAGTCAGAGGTACAGAAGCATCAATTGTCATCTTTATTTTCACATGAATTTCACATGGGTTATCAACTTTCCCCTCAATCCCATTTCAAGGTTGTCCTTTGAGTTTGTATTTATGTATCCATTCATAGAGATCAACACATCTGTTTCTGTCCCATCTGGATCCCATGGCTTCATGTGGTTGCTCACTCCCTCCACAAACCTTTGCCTGTCTTATGTTGATTGCCCCGTCGCTCTACTAACTCCTCTCCTCCACATCCTCCTTATTTTCTCTCCACTACTTTACTATACAATACCACAGATCCCTCTTCTCTCCTTTGCTATCTCCGACCATCCAACCGTGTGTCAGCCTCCAGAAGTGGTTTTACATTCAAGTCTTCACCTCCCCCACCCTGCATATCTACTGTACGTGTCTCCTGCCACTTCCACTGACACTCAGACACCCAGACACACAATCACAGCCTCAACCCTTAGGTCTAGATAAGATCCAATCAAACCCAACACACAAAAACTCCCCATCTCCCTTTCATGACCTTAGGCATCGGTAATTTCCATGAACATGGCGGGCTGTGTTGTTGATCATCCCATCTCTACTCAAGAGGATCGAGCTGAAGGTTGTTACACGGTGGTGCTACCCCGCTGAGACCGAAATGATTACCATTTAGTGTGTGAAAGCTTTGAATGTCATTTGTGCAGAGCAGCGCCTTTAGCCACGTCGGCTGGTGAGCCGGAGTCTTAAAGAATGGCAACCCCCCCCCCCCCTCCCGTCATCTCTAGAACAGTGGCAAAGGAAAGGTCACTGTGACAATCGATACACTGCCTCTCCCAGTTTGCCTGGTTCTGCTTCAGTGCGTCAGACTAATCAGCCTGCTGCTCGGATTGAGAGGAGAATTCAGGACCAGATAATCAGGTGGGAATGGAAAGAGGAAGGCTTGACTAACTCTGATATATAGCCACATTCAGCGTCTGTAGTTTTAATGCAACTGGTATTGTCATCGTTATCCTTTCTTTGCAATCATCTTCTTCATGATAAATCCAAATTATTCTTTAGTTTGGTCTCAGGTTTCTTCTCTCCGGGCTCCTTTTCCTTGTGAAGGTTTTATTGTCTCTTTGGGTATATTAACAGCAACGTGTGTCTTAAGTGGGTTCACACTAATTGCATTTGGCTAGGGCGTGCTCTCAAACACACACAAACACAAGCACGCAAACAGACAGAGAGAGGTATCTCTGGTCAAATTAGAAGCTCTCCAGTTTCACTCTAACATTACAGGAACCACAGAGCTAGTTAACCTTCTGTTTAGCCACACTGGCAAACAGCAAGCCAGCACGGTGTGGAGTGATGTGTGAGCACAAGGTCACATCTGTATTTATCAGATTTTCTCTGACCCAACCCATGCCTCCGTTCTTTGCAATGAGCTCATTTTTACGGGCTGCAGTTGGCTATTTCTGTTTTTCACTGCTCTATTATTAATAAGCATTTTCATTTCAGTTTGCATTAGCACGGTTTCCACAGCGTTCAAAAGCATCGGGTTTCTAATTATGGCCTGAGAGAGGAAATTGTCCGCAAAAAAGTTCAAAATCAGTACAAGCAGCACATGATATGTCAAGCTATTAACTTGCAGGTACCCATTACACTCAGTTGCTGAAACACATTATAAATGAATAAAATATATTGCGCATTTGTTAGGGTCTACTTTCAGCGGTGGATTAATATACATTGGGTGGTATCTATGGGGATCTAACTCAAAATAAACTAAATGGCCGTGTTCATGGTAATAAAGTAACATATCACCTGGTGCAACTTGTGGCTCATTGATATGTTTTTCATATTTAGTTGACAAGAAATCGATCTTCATGGCACAGATTAATTAACTATATCACACTTTGGCTATATTACTTGAAAGATATCATTTCAGCTGTTTTTGTGCAAATTTTGACAGTGAGAAAAAGTATACATTAAAGATGAACAACATAAGGCCCCCCTACAATACAATTGGATCCACCATACAAGCTCAGTTTTGTGTCAAAAGTTCCACAAACAGCAATCTCTGGCTGGAAACCTTCCTGTCACCGACCCTTTAAATATTATTGTTTTGCTTTAATTAGTCTGAATCATTAAATCCCTCGACGTTCAACAATGGAGTCAGATGATACATCTGGACCACATTTTAATGAAGGCAGTTATTTGAGATTGATTGTATTTTGTCTATCAAGCCAGTGCCATGAACCCAAACATGACATTGTCTCCATCCCATTTGGTACAGTAGTAGATGGTAGTAAATGGGAGTTGGGGAGAGGGGGATACTGGGATAATATGGTGAATTTATTGTCCATGCCCCCCAAGGGGCTTCTTCCCTCTCTCCTCTCTTCCTCTACAACAACAGGAGATTTCTTGGTGGGAAAACTTACAGCAGGGGTGAGACTACTGCAATGTCCTTGAGCCTTTTTTCTTGTTCCTACTGTCATCTCCAGTAGGGAAGGACTGTGACTGAATCCTCCTGGGGCATTTACAGAAGCAGATACTCTTCCTACCAGCAGGGAAAGGACACAAATAATACCCTCAGGGCTGTTGTGCCCCTCATCTTCTTTCAGAAGTCTGTTCAGACTTATTTGTGTCTACTGGAACATCTGTCCCATGTCTGCCAGTGATTGATGTCGGCCATAGTGATATCAGCAATATCACAAACACATATGAACACATGTATCTGATGTACAGAGAACACATGGGCCCATATACATGACAACCAGATATGTGCACATGATAGCTTTATTGGCTGTCACCTCCGCTGTTTAAGTTCTTTTTTGGAAAATTTGCAATCTTGGCAGTCAGATTTCCCATAAATCAGTAGTATTTGTCTGAAATGTGATGACTCAAATGTATCTCTCGTGTGCATAAAAGTGAGTAAATATGTCATGTCATCACAAGGACAACATAAAGGAATTAAGACAAGATAAAACGTTCTTTCTTCTCATACTTTAGAAGCCCTGTGACGTGGGAAGGACAATTTTTGTTGGCTTTTTTTCTCATTTAACCCAAAAGAAAGTCAAGACTCTCAAATTTCTAATTATTTCTCACTATTTTGTATTGTTTTACTTGTCCAAACGAAGCTGTAACCTTAACCCTAACGTTAAATAAAGTTGTTCAAGTTGCCTAATCACAATCTGCCTCAAAGTTATTTTACTTGCTGAAATGTAATCACAAGCAAACCCTTCACGGCCCTTCACACACTTCTCTCGTAGCTATTCTCAGTCTTCAATCCCATACGGAGGTGTGCTCATTTTATTCTATGAGATCATGTTCAAAGTTTGGATACTCATGAATTATGTTGATAATCTGATACACGGAGTATGACGACATGCATTCAAAGGCAGAATAATGCAGAGTGAAATCGTGTACATAACAAAATGACAAATGCTGTTTTTATAGATAGAAGTATACAAACTAACTAACTAACATTGTCCACTTGGAAGTTTATCCTCACTGAGAAGGACGCACCCATTGTACCTTGTAAAAATAAGTGTGGTCATCTTTAAAAGTTAATAAAAAACATCCTTATCCTGGGTTTGTGAGTCCTTTTGGAGGTATGAAAGTGTCAGGTGAAGGTCGATCCTTCACTATTGGATGTTGTAGTTGAAGACAACATGGAGTTGAGGGTGCTTTAACTTCCCTGCACCTGGAGCTGTATGCCAAGATGTTTCCTGGATTTTAGCTGTTACATGCTAACTGGCACACAAGGGGGTGAACCCAGATGCTTTAAGCAGGACAACTTAATCCTTTCGTTCCACTCTACTTAATGATAAAATAGAAACAACCTTTCTGGATGAAGCCAAGAGACTTTAATCATCAATTACACTTAAAAAAAAAATCCTTATAAATGCATGACCTTCTTTTAACTAAATGTCATTGTTTGAAAAAATCTTTTGGTGTTTCCTCTAATTACAGTGAAATATTTTACCCAAAAAGAAGCTGGCTACTTGTCAGTTTGAGATTTGACATGTGTTGCCACTTTAAACAGTGAACTTATGTGACCCAAATTATCTGGCGGTGTACTCTGGAATCTTACCAGTGCCAGATGCATTTTTTTGCATGGTGCTGACTATGATGTTGCAGAGAGGGGCGGTTAACCCTCATGTGACCTTATTGATTATCACTTCATCAGTTTGGCCCATTTACTGTGTAGTGTTGCTTTGTAGTAAAACAGGAAACAGAGATGGCCAGTGAAATGCTGATATTTCAGCAAAACATACAGCACATTTAAGAGAGGAGAAACTCAGGAAAAAGACTTCTGCTCTAAATCACATTCCATGAGAAACACTGACCAGCGCTCCTAATCATAAGATCTCTTTATCGTACCAAACACTTTATAAGGGTCAGTAAATCTGCTATAGAAAAGAATAGCATTTTATGCCATTGGTTTTTCCATTCCCTCTGCTTCACAATGGTTACAGTTTCCTAAAATCAACATTTCCAATCTTGACAAAAAAAAAAAAAAAGTCATGAAACCTTTGGAGCCAAATACCTACATAGCCTCCAAGCCAGATTTACAGAGGAACCACAACACTATTGTTCTCTGAGATTAATGGACAATATCTCTTCGACAGCCCAGCTGAAATATTTCCTTCCACATATCGACTGTGCCCGGGTGACCTCTCTCATGGGCTCAACACACATCAACTAATCAATGCAAACCGACAGTGTTTTAAACAAGCATCCCTTTTAAACTGTATTAGTTTCAGAAAATGAATCGTTCCACATTTTGGAAAAAATGCTTCTTCCCTTTCTTGTCTAACGTTAAATGAGTGTCCTTCAAATATAAGCCAGGAGACGATCAGCTTAGCTTAGCATGAACAAAACAGGGGGGATACAACTAGATTGCTCTGTCCATAGGTAAACAAATCTCCACTGCTCAAACTCAAAGATAACAATTTACATGTTGTATGTTTGTCAGGCTATAGCTGTAACCCCATTTCTTTGAGGCTATGCTAAGCTAACAGTCTGCTGGCTCTATAGCGTCATCGATTTTGAAAGGCTAAGATCAGTAATAGCTGAAACATGTCTTGACTGATAACTATTTTGTTACAATCTTTATCTTAACTTCTAACAGTGCATTGGTTCATTGTGTATGGATCCCTGTATAGTGTGTTTATGGAAGAGGTCTCATGAGTGGACATGATTATTAAAATACTCCAGGAAGTAAATTTAGCAGGCAACAAGTTTTGAACAGTTTAGTCAAGCTTTGAAGAGGTCTGCTGCTGCCCTCTGTATTTAAAAAAAAAAAGAAGCCATGTGCCAAGCACCCAACCAGCACATGCACTGCACCAGCTCCAAGCACATGTCCTAAACACAGATTTAGAAAATTACAGCCTGCGCATAGAGCTCTTTAAGAAGCGAACACTTTCTCTGATGCAGTTTATTATAAAGCAGTCCACATGCCAGCACACGTACACGTACACACACACACACACACACACACACACACACACACACACACACACACACACACACACACACACACACACACACAGTAGCCCATATGTATGTGCAGTGGACTGAGGTCTGCTGAGGTCAGCAGTGTTGGTATAGGATATCCTGTTGATGTCACTCCAAGGATGGGAATGGAGGGAAGACACAGCTGGAGTTGGTAAGTGTGCCTTCTTGATCCTGAAGTGTTTGTTGAAAAAACCCTGGCAATAGCAAAGTTACAGCTCACAACTGTCTCCCCTTAAATATTACAGTTGAATGAAAACTCTGAACTTTGTATCAATGACAAGATAAGTCAAGATAATATGTGTCTATAATCAGTTCAGATGCAAAACTCAAGCATAATTACTCCCTAATACTTGAAAGTAGAGATTTTGTTGCGATAAGAAGTCCTTGATCCACTGACAATGAAACATTGACTTCACAAGCCCCCTGATTGCTCTAATAATTATCTTGCTTACTCCAATATCCTGGAACCTAGAAAGCAAAAACAAAACCCAGTGCTTTATCTGATCATGTGCATTTATATTTGTGAAGATATTTATTGTAATCGTAGATAATGCAACCAGTCCTGCTATCTGATTGCATCTGGAATTTGAATCCAGAGAAAGAGCCTTTCCAGACCCCTCTAGTCCCGCACAAAATAAGGAAATGATAGATTTCAGTGAAAGAAGAAACAAGAGGGTAAGTCTGTCAACATGCAACACTTATCCAATTTACCAAAATGTTTTATTGCTAGCCAAATATGGAACAATGGTTTTAAGTGTTCCAACTTTCTTGAGTTCATTTTCGGAGACATGCACTTCACCATTATGTGCCAACAACAGGCTGAGGCTTAGCAAGCTAAACTTTATTAATGACTGAGGATTTGTCAGTGTTCTGACAGTTTTGGGTCTGGGCTGCAGAACTGCGCCTTTCATATCTCAGATCTTAGAATGTCGGGCAGAATCTCTTGGGAAGGCTGTCTTTCGGGTGACACGTCCAGAACTTTTAAACACCAATATGTCATTGTCAATATCATTCTTTCTCTGTACTTTTGTGTAATTATCGTGAACAAAATGGTGCCATAGTCAAGATGATTTGCAGCTTCTATCCCACAGCAGTGGCCGTTTACAGCAAGTGTTTTTTAAAGTTATGACCACATTTTCCATAAACTGCTTTTTGTTTCGCAAAGAATATCTTTAGTTCTTCTGGTTGAGAGTTTTCATCTTTGCTTCACTGCGGAAGATAAACACACTGAATAAACATAGAGATTTAGCTGAGGGTCTTTTAAAATCTTCCCTTCTGTCATTGTAAGAAAGCATTGTTCAGTGTGTGCGGGAAAAGCAGGGCCATTTTATTGATTTGAATCTTGGACTGATCCATGAGGGTTTAGTGAATTTAGAATTGAAGGCACAAAATTGACTTATGGGGTATCAGCTGCAAATCTCTCACAAGTCTGTCGACAAAAGCATTGAAAAATGTACTTCACAATGATTTCTTGATATCAAAATGCTGTATTTGGCATCAATTGGGTGACAAAGCTCTTCAATGGCTTTTTTTAATGAGTGAAAGTTGAAAGATCTGAAATTGAGAGCAATTCAATTGCATCTCAACGACTCTCAACATGGCTGGCGTCTCACAGCTAACGTTGCTAACAACGCTAAAAGTACAAGCTATGGTGAAAATGCTGCTAGAGCTAACAGTGTTTACTTGAGGGGAAACAGGAGGGTGGGTGCTACGCTTCCGCATCAACGCTGTCCTTCGGGATGGCAGTTGTAACCACCGTATGAGGGCAGTCAGTGCAGAGCAGCGTCCGTGAGCCAGTGGGGCACGCTCACATGCACAGACATGCACTAAAATCACACACGGCTGGCCCGGCTATCAAAACAAAGAAGAGAGAAGCTCCGACTACAACACACACAGAGGGAGAGGCCTTCATTCTCTGCTCAGCTAAACAATGCTCCATTATATATTTACATAGCAAATAGTTGTTTGCTGCTATATTAATGCTCAGAATGTTAAATACAGCTCCTCTAAGAAGTGCAGAAAAATGTTTGGAGAGGGCAAATGGGGACACAAGAGTTAGATAACGAAGAAAAAGATGGTGGGTCAGGGTCAGCCGAAGAGGACAAGAATTTTGAGACGACACTGTCACTAAAATGAAAACCACCTGTACATTTAAATCACTGAAGAAACCTGACTCTTCCCTGTAGCCTGGGACTGATCACACTGTCTTCGGGGAGGTTATGCAGGATCAGCTCCAAGTGAGACTCTCAGAAATTAGAAACTGTATCCAAATAAAACTGCCTTATATTAACATTCACACGCGCGCGCACACACACACACACACACACACACACACAGAATGCAGCCACACAGAAAGCACAAAGTAAACAAGAAAAAATATTTTCTTTGGGTCATTTCTGATAATATCCCTTAAGGTTTTCAGGACACAGCATTCATTTGTTTCCTATCAGGTTCAATCTGAAATCTTCTTGCTCGTTCCTTGCAAGCCAATCTCCCATTGCATTAATATCTCCCTCAGAGAACCACCACATCAGAGGGCGACAGACCGTTAGCATTAGCCAGGACAGAACAATGCTGGCATGTTCAGCAGTGAGGCACATGGACAGAATGAAAGAAGGAACAAGAGGAGCCACAAGCCATACAAAGGGTCTCGTTAAAGTCACAGCCCCCCGCCATCCTTATTGGGTAGAAATCTTTACAGCAAATGGCTGGCTAATTTTCACAGGGAATCTGTCGCTTTCAGGGTGTTTGAAATTTTTCAAACAACCCATGCACAGTGAAATATTATTCCTTTATTCTAGTAGTACGTATAGACAAGAACACCCTTGCGTTCCCTTGCATTCAGTGTCAAGAGTTTCTTTTATGGTCACACTGAACACATGGTGCTCACTGCGAGGTGCCCCAGCAGTCATCAAAGAAGTTTCAGCGTGTGCTTTTTGCAGTGGATCTAATGTTGTACAAATGAGAAGGCCTGTTAGGCTTCCTCTCACACCTTCAGCCCCACATGGCACCCATATTTCCCCTCACACACACTGTGATAGCATAGCACAATAAGCTCATAACTATCAAAGACGTCCATTTTTCAAACTCCTTCCTGTCTTTGTTGTCGAACCCACCGCAGCTCTCTCTCTGATGTTCAGGAAATTAACCAGTCGGAGTGCAGGTGAGTGTGTGTGTAGCTAGTAGGCCAAGCTGGTAAATGTTATGAAGCTAAAAGCACCAATCAGCAATCACCCAAGGCAATAGCATGTGGTGAAAATCATGAGCACATCAATTTGAATTTGACGACCAAGAGAGTTGGGAGAAGAAAGAAAGGGAGATTTGGGATTTTTCTTTTTGGTGAACAGTGGTTTCAAGTAGTTGAGTCAGGCGGCAACCTCCGGTTTTGAAAAGTGAAGCCAATGCAAAAGTGCCTTAAACTTGGATTCTTTCTAATAACCGTCATGGGTGACTCCTCTGTTTGCAAAATGAAATCAGATTGTAGCCTATTAGAAAATACCCTACTGACTTAATTTATTACCTCAGTAAAGATTGTAAACGTGAGTTTATGGTCTCGCTATAGTTTCAACTCTTCTTCAATAAAGCATATTGTTCATTTCGTAAATTATGGTCCCACTTAGAGTAAAATATACGATAAAACATGTGTGGCTGTGATTAACATGTTGCTACCACATCATTTTCCAGTCTGGGTTTTGTCCGTGTTTTCGTCTTACAACTTGAACCCTTTCACTGTGTGTTTTTGGTTCATGAAAGTTAATTGTAACCGTTTTGATGACCTAAAAATGTCTATTTCATGTGACGTCTGGTTGCAAAAAAAAAACAAGATAGAGACGTCAAAAATGTTGAGCTCGAGGTTTCAAAACGGCAGTCCACAAACTAATGGATGACGTCCACTTACAGTCGTCAGAGTCACACTTTTGCTTCCAAAACCTACTAAAAGAGAAGTGAACTTGATTTGTATTTGTATTTGATTTGATAAAAAAAGTTTATTTTGTGAATCCCAGTATTAGACTTCCTGGAAGCTGATCAGTAACAAAAACAAACTCTGTGGATGACCTCACGAAAGCAACTTAATGCATTGACTCATTCAACAATGACCCATTTGCTGCTGAGATGATTCACGGTGATGTTATTCCTTTTGTAATTTACGCCACTATCATTGATAGAGCCGGAGCAGATTCTTTCTGTTTTGCATGATTTACATTCCGCCTGCATACAGGCTTTCTGAGTTCACCAGCACTCTGGATCCTTTGTCTTAAAAATGATCTCCGACATGCCTTTGTATAATTTCAGGGCAAAAAAGCATACTTAATCCATCATGTAATACAATTTCATTCCAAGCAAAAGTAGAAAAAGATGTGTGTCTTCTTCAATTGTTATCTTTGAAATATTGTGCTAAAGCTGTGAGAAAGGCTACATATTGTTGCTGCTATGTATTCCTGTAGTGTGTGTATGCATATGTGATTCAATCTACACCAGTCTCTCAGCAGTCTGCAGTTGATGGGAGTCACACTTAATACATTACGTTAAAGACTAGAGGGATTCTTTTTTTAAATATGTTTAGTCATTAAAGGAGTTAATTGTTGGGTTGAGCTGACTTTCACGACTTTCAACCACATACTCTGTAATAAATTCAACTCTGGGAAGACTTGGGACAAGTTTGTTGGTCTCCAAAACATATGTGTGAGCTTGACAGAATAAACGCATGTCAGGTTGTCATTACACCCATCTGATTAATAGTAAATGAGGAAGAGTCATCAGTTAGACATGCACAAATGGAGGTGATTAAGTGTGAGGAATACATTTTTTTTCTTTCTTTGCTCAGCTTTTTAAAGTTCTGTCCCATATAAAACCTCCTTCTTCTGCTCCTCATGCTTTTAAATAAACACACACACTTGGACATCACAGACACACACACAAACACACACACCAGCTACCACCGCTCTCAGACCGTCACGTCTAATCTCAATCTTACTCTGTTTATTATTCCTTACAAGCAACTTCCACCCTCTCCATGGAAACGCTCACTATCCCTGGCAATTTGCTGTCTAATCCGTCGTCAGATTGCACTAAAATAGTCCAGTGTATGGTGATTACAGAGTTCTGAAATCAGTGGTCACTGTGATGTGGACAGCCGGTGGGTATCCTGAGCTGTGCAGCAGATTTTCTGGTTGTGGTTGCACACACACCACCTTGCTTTTCCATTTAGGGCTATCTGTGTGTGCAGAGAATGATGGGAAACACAGTGACCACTCTGTCCCCATGTAAGCCCTGCACATAACCGCCTCTATGGCACGGGCATGATGGTGTATTTGAGAGTGTGTGTGCGTGTGTGTGTGTGTGTGTGTGTGTGTGTGTGTGCGTGTGTGTATGAAAGCTACAGTAGTTGAATAATATACAATAAAAGCATGGAAGATTTGGTAATAAAAGAGTAGTTGCCTGGAAGAGACGAGCAAACCCCCACTTGCCACAACCTCAATATTCCCAAATCCCTGCACCCCGCACCCGACACACTTCACCAACATGAAACAGACAGCCTTTGCAAGGCACGGTGATATTTCAGAAGAAAGCATTAAGTCGTGCCTCTGAGGCAAACTACAATTAGGTTAAGAAAGGAGGGGGGCGTCAGAGAGGGAAAAGACGTTTAGAACAAAACCAAAAAGGAGAAGGGTGCCAGCTAGAGCCACGTGGGTTGTATAACAAATGACAGCACCCTCGAGCATCCAGGTTTACAGAACTATCTGACTTTGAGAGCAGGCAATATCAAGTCATGATGATGATGTCGACCTACTCAGAGGTGATCGTCAGCTCACTGTTTGTGTGGCACCTTTACTGAAACACAGGGAACATCGAAATGAAGGTATGTGGTTACAGACAAAGATGAGGAACTATTTTACCGAGCCTGAGAGGGTTGCATGTAGCCAAAATTAACAACTTTTTTTTTCTCTTTTTTCTCTCCAACAACTTAGTGTTGCGTGCCAACATCAGCGATCCCATTGTGCTCAGTAGTCCCTGTGTGATGTTATGCTGAAACCTCCACTAATCACACACAGTATAAGTAATTATTAGAATGCAGTGTTGTGATATAAACAGATACAGGACACACAGAGGTGGAACTAAAACCACTCTTCTTGTCCTACAACACTAATTTGATCAAAGGGCGTCCCTGCCAAGATGTCAGAGTAATCTTTTAAAGCAGTTTTTCACATTTGCTGAACCATGCAGCCGCATGTATTATATTCCCAAGCTCATATGGAAGTAGGCTTGCTGGGATGAAATGAAAAATTAGCTGCCACTGTTGGCTTCTTTGGACATTTATAGTGATCTCACCCATTTGCTATTATTTAAAAGAAAGATTGTGGAAGTAATAGCTGTTGCAAATGTTTAAATTACAGCAGCGCAGACCCAGATCTTTTATTTTCAGTCTATGGGTTGTGAGAAAATATTTTGGAGCATTTGCAAATACCTATACTGCAAATTGGAAAGCTCTGTATACTTTCTGTTGTGGCCTCACTATTCATGAACTTGTGGCGGTATGCAAGCTAAAAATCCAAACGTTCAATAAAAGAGAACTACGGCTGTAAATGAGAGAATACCTCTCTTGTGGTGGGTAATCACTGGTAGCTCACACAGCTCTCTTTGTAAAGCCAAAGGCCTTATTCCAAAAAAAACCTCACTATACTGTCGGCTCCAAGCGGCCTACCTGGACCTTGAATCGTGCAAAAGTAGTGTTTATGATTTCCTCACCAGTCAAAACGGTTTACAGAGAGCATTTAACCAAAGTCATACATGCATCCAAAGTCTATATGTCTGTTTTGAATCAAAGCCAACGAGACTCTGCAGTTGTTGGTGGAAAATGCTCACAACTTGGCCGGGACCTTGCAGTGCTCTTTTTGTCTCTGAGAAATGAAGCATAATTGAATAAATATGTCACGTAGGAAGAGTGTTTAGATGGCAGACAAGGCACAGTAAATATTTGGGTCTTGCTGACTGCCGAGCGGCCGGTGGATGAGAGAGTTAAAACCTCTGAGGAGGGACTCGCCGGTCAAAACACAGCATCAGCTTGGTGCAGTTTAGTCATGGTGCCACGAATATGCTTTCTGATTTCATGAATTTGTATCGTATGTTATTGGCATCCTCTATAATTTTATACACTGCAACAGTATAACTACATTAAATAAGAATTGATGTCAAGCTATACTGATCATTATTACAAGAGTTTGTGTTAATGGATACGCTTTGCTTTCTTTCATTTCCTCCTGAGTAAAAAAATAGGGAGACAAGAACATTCACTCTAAAATGAAGTTTAGAGAGATAGTTTTGGGAAAAAACACGACTGCTATTTAACGAAACTCTGAATTTGAAAAACACACACCACATCATCAGTGGCTCCTGTCCGTCTCCAGCTCTTATCAGTGTGGAGTCTGGACTTAACCTTGTTAACCATGTTTACTATGCACCCAGGACTGTCTCAATGTGCTTATGAAATTACGTTCGTCTCTCTCTTCATGAACCATTTAGTAAAAGGAGACCTTGGATGATGCAGACTGCACGGTCACATGCTGAGGGTCGGACACGCACCGGTCACATCTCTACATCGGCGGAGATGTGCTCGATGAAGAGATGAATAACCCCCTGTTTAGTGGTCGACACGCCTTGAATGCTCCAAAGTAGGTCTAGTTGAGACACTCTGCAGTGCTGATGGGCTTTCAGAACCAAAAGTAAAGTTCTTGGAAGAGACAAGCAAACTGCACAAATTAAAATAAGCTGTGCTAATTTATTACCCAATGTTTGGGGATTTAACATGATTTAACAAGTTTCTTGTAATGGTTGGAAAAGGCTGCTGGATTTGTTGCTAGCTGCTTTTGAGAAATAAAACGGGGTTGGTGTTAACCACGAACATACAAAGTTCACCATTTTTTCTACATCCACCTAATTATTACCCTACCTGCCCTCAAACAGTGTTTGGCCGCAGTAAGTACATTTGAACCACGTCTAGATAACCACTTCTAAATCAAAACCATTCAATCATATGCTGCCCTATGATCCACTATGACGTACAATCTTTATAAATGTGAGGGGGTGGCAGGTCACACTGGTCATGTGATGAGGTGTGACGAGGCACCGAACAATATGGCATCCGTCGCAGGATGTGTTTCTGTTCCGCTGGAGTGAAAGGTCAAAGCCCTGTTATCTTCCTGGGACAACACTTCGGTGCAACAATAAACAGGAAGCAGCTGATCAAGAAGGGCAACGTGAGGAACGACTTATCTCCCCCGACGCACTTGACCCTCTCATCTTCCTCTTCCTCTGAAGTCCCTGACACACACTTTACGGGCTGACCCAAGGCTCAGACGTCCCATAACGCACGCACCACACACGTATATACGTAAACAAAAGAATAATTGTTGTCACATAAAGCTGCAAATTTTATTTTGGGGAACTACGGATGATCGGAAGGGAGGGTGTGTGTGCCTAAGTTCTGAGAGTGAGAATGTGGTCCAGAACATTAACTTTCTGCATACAAAGAAAGATCAGATTAGTTAATAATGTGCAATTTAAAAAAACGAGCTCTGGGTAAAATAACACCCTTTATCATCTCTGTTAGTTTAGTCCACAGACACACACACACACACACACACACACACACACACACACACACACACACACACACACACAGACTAGTTATCAATTCACTCTAAATATGGAATCACGGTGGCGCATTAACGGGCACAATTTTATAACAGTTCCACGCAGCAACACATCTGGCTCGCAACACCCACTAAATCTGTCCCCGTCTCTGCTGCTTTATGTGTGTGGTGAGTGAGCGAGGGTGGTGTGTAGAGGTGCGACTCACTCTTTCCCACGATGCTGTGCATCAGCAGGCCAGCAGCAGGGAAGGAAGCAAAGGGGGTGGAATGGCAAACAAACACATACACACACACACACACACACACACACACACACACACACACACACACACACACACACACACACTTAGGACACATTCAGGAAACTCCTGTGCCCATAGTGCAGAAGCTAGCCAGTAGATGGGCTCATACAGGAAGTTCTCAGCTTTGGCTACTTCCTGTTTGCTAGACGTTTGTATTAGAAGCACAATGTGGGGTAGAGAAGCCTTTCAGCAGTTATTCACTACATTTAATGAACCAGTATGAGAATACTCTAGTATTCTATCGCTGATTGTCCGCTTTTGCACACTCGGTTTTAGTGTGCAAAACTTTTTTGCTTTCCCTCACTTTATTCCTATACATGGAATATTCCTTGATCAACACTGTTTACTCTTACCACAATACACTGTAAAGTGTACTGTCATACATACAGTAGGTTTTAAATTTTCATAGATACATCTGCCCGGAAACTGTTTTGCAATTACAAAATATTTATGAAAAACAGTTATTTTAGTTCCATTAAACCTATGTTTCATGGTCGCCAAGGTTGTATAGCAGCCAGCAGCTTAGTAGTTTCCGCACAGCCTAAACAATCTCAGTTCTTACATCAAGACCGGCCAGATTTAATGGATCTGCCTGCTGAGGGTATTTGCTTTGTAACAATAAAGCATTCTGATAGAGGGGGGAAGGGAGGTGTCATGGCGAGGTAAATTAGGGAGGAGGGGAAGAGTGTGCAGAAGTGGAGGGTGCAGTCTGCAGGTATTGTGTTGATGTAAAGAGATCGGTGTGATGAAAAGAGAGAAAAAGAGGGGAAGAGAGTTAAATTAAAATGCATCCTGTAGTTGACCAGTGGGACTACTGATTACTGTACCTTACAGAACTATGATAAGAGCTCCACCCCAAATTGCATAAACCAGGATAACAGCCGATACGTTATATTTCGTTAGAGAGCTATTAGAGTACAACAGAGGGAGAAAACCTCAGATGGACTATGAGCAATATATTTCCTCCATCATACAAAACCTGGAAGCTCGTCACAGGAACTGTTTAATCTCCCACTCTACACAGAGAGAATGGGGGTGTTAAACCTGGACTGCTTCTTTCCTGTTTTCACTCTTTACCTCAAGATCGCTGCTCGATAAGGAACAAGTTACGACCTTCATGCTTGAATGTATAAGATAAGATTCTCAACAAATGTTCAGTTTAATGCTGGGAGGCCTTGTTCAGGTGGAGCTTGCCAAGTGGAAGCAGGCCATCCTCTGATGTAGAGCCTCTGAAGTTACAACAGTGCAGTCAGAGAAAGGCAGGTTTTAACATTTCTTTCAACTCCGAGCCCATTATGAGGGTGACGTAATTCAAGATAAGGATGAAATATGAAGCTCAGAATTAGCAAAAATCGTGAAAAGAAATTTTAATGATGGATTTTGCAAAGTACTGTACTGTATATAGCGATTACTTAAGGGGTGAGTGGCTGCCATGATGGTATCACAACTTTAAATATTTTATTTCAGGCATAATTTCCATTTGGATGTGGAACACTTTGTGTGATATCATTCTGCGAAGCTCTGGGGAAGTACTCTGACCTCCTAATAACAATGCCCTTTTCCTGTTCTGTCATCCCTCGGTCTATTTATCCTCACAGTCCCTAAAATAGCCCAAGTACAGGCAGCTCACATAAACAATGCACATGTAGAAATCACTGAAATGGCTCAAAAAGTCTGGCGGAAACCACACATAACCAACAGGAAATGTGGTGCCAACACCCAAACAAAGTGGAAACACTGACTTTTTCCTTCTGCTGGTGGAACAAAATCAATTCTCTGCATTCGATACATCCAATTCCTAAAAACCTAGCTCTTGGTCCCCTTTTAGTGACATCTGCAGAAATGCACAACGTAGTAGCTTTGAAAGACAAGCCAAAGTCATTGGGCCGGTGTGTGGTTGCATGGTAGGCAGGCTGGCCTCAGAGTAAAGTAAGCTATAATAATCTCCCTAAGAATACCCTGCAGGCACAGATGAAGACAAAATACAACTGTATTTGTCGCCAGTGGCAAAGGAAGGCACTTGAGAAAAAAAAGACTAGAGAAAGAGCCCATAGTGTTATAGTGTGCTGAGTAGAGGTGAAACAAGAACAATATTCCAGTTTTGTAATAATCTGACAAGCTCCTTTCCAGCTTGAAGGTAATATTTGCAGGTAAAGTTAAGAAGTGTGTAATCTTTCTATATTTTTATTATTGTCAACAAAGCCCTCAAAACTTTTCTATCCTAATAGCGTACTGTTCAATTTTTTGAAAAGCTTAATCATTTCCTAAATCAGCTAAGCACTGTAGTTTATAGCAAAAGTTACTCAAACAGGAGTAAATAGCGCATTACTTGGGGATGGATTACAGTGCATTTGTTAATTGTACTGAATGAACATGTTACTCAATTCAAAGGTGTTGCTCATTTATGTGTTTTAATAGTTTTTGGACAACAATGGACGTCTATGGCACAGAGAAAAAAAAAATGTATTAAGCTTTGGCTGCACATGCAACACTTGTTAGCAAGATCGATTCATTGTTGCTTTTGTTTTTTTAATGGAATTTGTTGACAATAAGAAGAAATATAGAATATTGCCAGACTTCTACTTTAAAACATTGAACTGTGAATAACAAGGGATCTTTTGCTCACAAGAGTTATATAACTCTTTTTGAATGAAACGCTGGTAAATGCCAGACAGCGATACTTTGGCCATGGGAAAGGAAGGTCTGATTAAGCCACCACTGTTTCCTCTCTTGGCACGCGGAGTCTCTGAGTGCAACTGTGACCTCATCCCATCCTGCCGCACAGGAAAGGTGGATCAGATAGCCGGGGCAGACACCTGCATGGACACAGGGTCGTATGTTTTGTCGAGGGAGAAAGAGGCAGAGTCAAGTGACACAAATGAGAAAGTTGAAGTATGTGCGGTACTGTAAATTTGGACTTGCGTGTCAGGAAAAAGACTGAATCCTGAGAGATGAAGTGATACCAGTTGAATGAAATAAAACATGGTGGAAAGAGACACATTGAGCCATTTTATGGGTGGAGCTGCCAGGATATACAGAGCTAGGATATTGTGTTGCTTGCCAGTCAAGGGGTTTCCTTTCAGGCACATTCCCAGAGGATTTTTGCAGAGAGGAAAAATACATGTTATGTTAAATTTCTCACCAGATATTTATTTTTCAGTGATGAAATCTTAAAACTTGTTTCAGTCCACTGCACATGCAAACATGCCAATTTGGCTAATTTGCTGCTTTGATTCATATCGCAGTCCTGCGGTCAACTGTGTGTGTTTGCATAGGAGCAAGAGAGAGACCCAGCCAACAAGTCCAATCACACAGCCAATATAGACAGGCCCCTCCATTAGCTCCTAACGATGCATTTCCAATTAACCTTACAGCTTCTATAGTTGTTAATCACTTTGCCACACTTATTTCAATATTGTGTTAGAGGTGACCATACTGTAGGTCCATGATAATTAAAATATCTATATGTTATCAGATGATGCTAGAAAGGCCAAAATAAGTCATTTCTAAAGGGTCTCTGGGAATTTACAACTCTGTGACTGCTGCTTTAATCAGTACTGTTATGAATGCATGGGGTTGGAATAAAACCAAGGCTTGTCTAACACTTGACAGACTATAAAATCTAGGAGGTGTGCTAAAGGTTTGAAATGTGGACTGGAAAGTATCATGGTGAGGCTGTGGATTTTGAGGTTAGAGGGAGGAACTGACAAACAGGATGGACACAGGAGCCAAAGAAATCCTTTGACGGTACTCCATGTTCATGATTTATGTCTGTACTATCCGTGTATGCGAGTGTATGCGTGAGTGTGTGTGTGTATTCACGTGCGTTTGAGTATGACAGAGAGAGATTTCACACTTATGAATGTGTGCGGCAACAATATAAATCTTGCGGTGGTCTCCTCCATCGTGGGGAGCCACACCAAAAGTGTCACTCCTCAGCCATCTGAAATTGGTTAAAGCTGTGTAGTTGCAACTCTGTGGCAAGTGTTCACACAACAACATTGATGCAGAATAAATTCACTCACACACACATACAGCAGTATATTAAAATTGATCAACATGTGTCTTTAAAAAAAAGCACTTACTATTCTCAATTAATCACGACGTTTATGCTGTCAGGTATCTGTAGCCAACCAGACCTTTTCGCAAGCAACACATATTTTCAAAGACATGTAAAGTACAGTCCTCATAACTCACAACCAACAGGGGCAACAGCACAATCAATTGGTGGATTGTTTTTTATGAATTGCATTTTAAATGTTAACCCTTTGGTATGTTTTGTTAGAAATGCGAGTGTATCTGGGTCATGGGGTTCAGTCCGGAGGTGAGAACCAACAGGTGAGAATAGGAGTTGGATTACACGTTGTATCCTCTGCAATCTTACATAACACATGCCACCATCCTAAACATGGAAAGGGAACTTGTTATGATAACAACAAAGGGCAGGAAAATAATGAATTAGACATTGAATGTTATAATCATGTTACTGGCTTGTTATGGATGACTGATATAAAAATATTGTTAATAGCATATTTAAAACTTTAAAAAAACTAACTTTATTACAATATTCATTTACATTACATACATATTGAAATTTGACCTCTGCATTTTACCCACTAAGCATTTTCAGGAACAGTGGGCTGCTGTGAAATGCCTGGGGAGCAACTTGGGGTTCAATGTCTTGCTCAAGGACACATCGACATTCGACTAGCGGAGCCGGGGTTCGAACCGCCGACCCTCTGATTGAAAGACGGCCCTGCTATCCACTTAGCCACAATCGCTCCACAGTCGCCCAATTTATGACAAAGCCAAATATATTTTGAATTCAGTATTGATAGGAATTTCAACTGTAGTACTATAGGCTTCACTAGAGAGTCTAAGAGCATTATACTGTGTGTTAACACATTTAATTGTTTTATCAATTATTATTGAAAGGTTGAGAACATGGGTTTGTATCTCAAAGACTGCCCTCCAGTAGTTCTCTCTTCATATTTTAAGAGAAAATGTGTTGTGTCTATTGATGGCTTTGCCTCCTCTCAAGCATCACTTATGTATGGCGTACCACAGGGCTCTATTCTAGGACCACTTTTATTGTCCCTTTTTAACTCCTTTTGGGCCACATTATCAAAAGCATGATATTTCATTTCATTGTTAGACAGATGATACTCAACTGCATTGTACTTGTCCTACAAACCATCAAATTTAACTAAGTTATCTTCCATGCATAATTGTCAAACTGCGATTAAGGATTGGATGGCTGAAAACTTTCTTCAGATTAAATCCTCTAAAATGGAAATCCTTATTATAGGCCCTGAGCTCATTTATGAACAAGTTCTGCCTACTTTTGCCACTCCAGCTCAACATGTTATACTTGTTGTTAAGAACGTTGCTGTTATTTTTGATCACAAACTCAGTTGCTATAGTCCCGTGTTTAAAGGCTTGCTCAGTGGTGTTTCTTAGACTTCAGAACTATCTCAGATCTTTTGTTACACTAGAGATAGAGTTATTCATGCTTGTATCACTTCTTGTCTGGATTATTGTAATGCCGTGTTCATTTTACGATGTTCCACATGACAATAATAATGCCATGACTGATGGTTCTATCTTCTGTCAAAAATGATGAGGAAACAGGGACTTTATGTTTGCTTGTCTTTAATAGATCATTACTTTCTGTATTCACCACTAACCAAACAGTCTTTTGTGTCTCCTGCAGAGTTAAGTGAGCCTGAATGCATACGGTATGGTCATCATGTTATGGTCAATGTGGGTAAATGTAGACACTTACTGGTGAAAGTGTAAATGCACCATTCCCCTCCACTGACTGCAATATAATCGGGCATGTGCTCTCCCAAAGCATGAGGGGATGGATTGATTGCTGTCCTTGGCAACCGCCTCCAGCAACCCACCCACAGACCCCTCCCCATGTTCACACCTCCCACCCCCAGACCATCGCTCCATCTTCCATACCGCCTCCTCTGCTCTGGTTCAACGATGCAGGTGGAGGCTTGACCTAAAATCTGGGGTGATAAATGACTGCCATCTTGCTGACGCTTGCAGTCCAAAGGGTGTGTGTGTCTGAACCTCAACGAAGCCTGCTCTGCTGCTTCCTGTCCTAGATTATAGCTGTGGAATTTTACATTCACATATCTAAAACTTAATTGATCCAACTTCAATATTAAGGCAACTATAATGAATCGATGTTTAATTAAAAGTTGCCAAAATATTTAATAAATTCTACTTGAAAAAGAATTGTATAGGCATGTGTTGTTAAATGTGTTGGTGATAACCTCTTGAATGAACAGTGTAATTCATCTTACATGCATGTTCATACAGATTTCAAACATTATACTATGTGATTTGCTTTTAATAGCTACTTTAACTTGAAATATGAATACTTACGTACGTATAGTATAAATCCATAATAATAAAATAAAATAATACAAGTAGTATAAGCCTCCCATCCAAAATGCAGGCTATCATTAGGCTCCTTTCTTATGATTCTTCAGTAGTTATAAAATATTTGTGGTGGTTGATAATGCTGTCCCGACCCACAGAGGCATCTTGGAAGCATAGCATCGATCCGATACCCTCCAAGTAAACACTGTTAGCTCTGTCAGCACTGTTGCCGTCGTTTGCACTGTTAGCTGCAAACTAGCTGCTGGAACAGTCTACTACACGATCTGTATTGAGAACCATTGAGAATATTTGAGTGTGTTCTTTTTGGGGAGGTTTTGTAACGTGTGTGGTATCCTTTTAAATGATATCATATTATTAAGTCCCCACGAAGAAGGAAATAGAAATGATGCTGTTCATGACTCATTTCCATTCATAATGTGCCATGCTGAGCTAAACTCCTCTTTTGATCAGGCATGGTGCGCTGCGCTCTTTTGTTTCAAAGACTACTTCCACTGAACGGAGCTGGGGGGCACCAAAGGCTGCTCTCCTCCTCTCTCTGCTGTATTCCACAGCCTCCCTCTCCCCTGTCCTCCCTTTTGTGTAGAGTACCCGAATAAATTAGCAACCCCAGTCGGTAATGGCAGGAGGAGGAGGAGAGTAGGGGGGCTGGGCCTTGTGGCGGAGGAGTTGGCTTTCAGTCGGTGAGGTGCACGGTGCCCTGAAGCGGCTCCGCTTTAGCGCGCACACACACACACACACATGCACACATACACACGCCGTGTCTGAGTGACTGGATGCTGAGGGAGAGAAAACGAGGAGAGAAACGTTTAAGATCAACGAGAGAGAAGAGCATTGCGGGACCACAGACGGCTCCTTTCTTCTGCAGACGGCAAAGAAACCGTAGAGCTTTGCAGCTGATCGAAACGCGCTCACCTGACACGGGGACGGAGACGGAAAAAAGACCCTTCACTGGAGGAGTAAACCACCCTACCGGTGTACCAGATTAGAAAATCTGTGGAATTGGCTCAACTGTAATTTTTGTGGATATTATGTAAAAAGCAAAAAAAAAAAAAAAAAAAAAAAAGCCCGGTCCAGCTGGACAGCACGGCTCCATTCAAGATTTTGTCCCGGAGGATTGTCAGTCGTTGAGGGGGAATTGGAGACCGTTTGCATATTAATCAGTTTTGGAGGGGATATCCAGAGCGTTCATCCAGAGCTGCGGAGTGGGTCAGATGAATGTAAGTGACAGCTCCTTTATTCTCATCCTCTCTGTTCACTATTACATCTGATCAGTAAGGGATGAAGGTGGAGAAATTAGCTCTTCTGGTTCTCCGTATAGAGGGGTGCACCCTGCATCTGCACCTTGCATGGTTGAGCTGGTAGCTGGTCCCGGCTGTGCTGAGATATGGGGAGACCATGCTAAAGGGGCTACAATAGTAGGCTATTATACAAGATCAATGGATCATGGTGATGCAGCAGCCTCATATTGATTATTGATCCCCATCCACAGCCAAACCAGCTGAACAGCCAGGTTGTAAAAAGAGAAAAGAGTGGAGCCCCTTTCAAAATATGCTAAACATGAAGGGGAGCTTGGTCTGGTAGGCCAGCTTCTTATGTCTTATGGAACTATTTGATGATAGTAAGTCAGTGGTTTCCTACTCAGGTTTTAGCTCAGAGCGAATACCCTTTGTTTTGAAGGGAGTACAGAACCACTTAAAGGGAAACACCATGAAGTGCACAAAGTGGGCCAGCACACTTTGGACTATTTCCTCAGGAGAACAACTGATGTGACAGTGAAGAGATTTAAGAAGACTGTGAGGCGTCACTAGTGGAGAGAATTTGAAGTAGCCCACTGTTGTGCCCTAAAACCATTAGCTACAGCAGAGCGTGCTCTGTTGATGGTGTGGTTTCCACTTTTCTGTATGATTATGAAAACAGAACCAAAAAAACCGCAGAGGGACTATCTCAGTAGATGATAAAGACTGGATAACACATTAAAAAAAACCAAGTCCAAGAGGATGTCAGGTTTCAATATCCAGCAAATACATTCTGACACAATTTAAATATTTTTTAAACATCAAGTGGATTTATAGCAGCCAGTTCTGTCCATATATGTTTACATGGCCAAAAGCTAAAAATGGGAACCCTGGGGCATATTTAAGTTCCTAACCACAATAGTTATTCCAGTCATATCTGGTGTCTGCTGGCGTCCACAGCTCCCGGTATTCTGCTGTAAGGAGGGATACTGATCTTTGCATTATTTCACTATCCACTTACATGGTCTCATGTGCTCCAGCTCTGCAGCACACTGGCCTCAGCCTCTGGTCCGCACACAACCAGTAACAGTTTGGTTTCTTGCAGAGCGACGAGGCGTGCAGCAAGACATTTTCTAACAGGAACCATATGGATATCTGTTGGTGCGGCTGCATTGGGTAGAGCTTATGTTTGTGCAAACAACCTTATAATTACTCATATACAGGAGCAGTTACAATAGTGGCAATTAAGCATTTCTAGAGAATTTAGTTATATCTTTATTCTGGCAGTCATAATGTAGCTTTTTAGAGGATACAATTATGAAAGGAAGGATTACAAGTTTGCACCTAGACGATCATTTAATGTGTTCTTAGGGTTGCAGCTGAAGTGTCCACTTTGAGCCCAATCATCCCCGTGAAATATGTTTTCATTAATCCTCAATTAATTTACAAGAAGAGCTGTGATAATTCATGTCACTCCCATTAATTCCTGTCTATCTAACACTGCCTACAACAAGTGAAACCTGTCAAGGCAGAGAGGTCTATTCATTCCGTGAAGTGTCACGTCTTTTTGAAGAGCTTATCAACAAAGTAAACAGTCTGCTGTTTACCTTGCACTTCATGTTGTTCTATGCAGCTGGATGGATGAGCGTGATACTGACTCTGCCAGGGTCAGGGCATTCTCATCAGGGCTGTGTTCAAAATACATGCACTCCTAAGGCAACAGCATCTGCTGAAAGACTTTATATTAAAATGTTGGGGGGGAGGTGACTGAATAGCAACCACAACCCTCCAACCCCCATTCCCTTCATTGTATATCGGATTATTTGGTGTGCATGTTGGCAGCAATGTGACATCTAACTTGGCTTGGTTTCTGCATCTTATTCTACTCTTTGTAATGTGATAATGCTACATCGGAATCGTGCTGACATATAGGCCAATATTGATGAATCTCTTTTTAAAGCTTTAATCAAAGTTGCCTTTTTTCAAGATGAAATATTATACCGCCACCCACAGTCTTTAAGTTCCTTTTTGTTTACTCTAATGGGATTACTTTTGGGAATGTCCAAGTTGAGGCTTTATTCTTCTGCAAATCTCAAGTAATCTTGAGAGTTTACTTTAAACTCTGGAGATATACAGTGTAATCAAACTGCACATTCACCACCCACATTGACACTGAAATCCTGCTTGTACTCCCAAAAAAACCCACATAAGAAGAGAATGTCATCTTTTTGGGTCAAGGTTTCATTATGTGCATGATTATATCCTATAACCCAGAGTGTCTGAATTGTTAACTAAGAAGACAAAGTCACCCCCGCGTACCATATTGCAGAGAAAACTGTAGAGAGTGAAGGGTTTTGTGTAATATCTGTTTCAGCTCATCAACTCAAGTCATGGAGTGCTGCCAACACAGAAAGAGAGTGAGGGGAAAAACCAGAAAGCATCTTCCCACCCAAATGTTGCAGCTCAAACAAAGATCGGTCTAATTGTACTCCAGAACTGTTTTTTCCTGGGTTTTGTTTTCTGCGCGTGGGAAATCAGCGTCTGAGTACAAATATCGGAAAGGGACTCAGAGGGTCTGTGTTGGTGTCTTTATTTACATCTCAGACCACCGTTTTTAAGAAATAACATCAACCAAAGACTCCATTTTGAGGGGATTTCATGTAATTTATGTTTGTTAGGCAGCATGTGAATTTATCTTCGGTTTCCTCTAAAGCCACTTCTGTTTACATCAACCATCCACAGCACGGCCAGGCAGTTATTATTAGCTTTAGTAGTAGAGTCATAAAATAAGATTCCCATTGATAAGGAATCCCCTTTGCTGATTGCTCCACATTTTATTAACTTTACCCTCGGGGCCTACTGGTTGCCATGGCAGCTACAATCGCCAAGTCTGCCATCTTGCTGTGATTACAATCGAGAAATTGAATTACGCTCTTGTAACATTTGAGCTGTGTGTGTGTGCTTACATGCAGAGAAAGTGGTTCCCAAATTGACATTGGAATTAAAATTCGGCTGTATCAAAGATAAAAGCATCGCGCTGTCGTTTCATAATTACATGTTTTTTGCAGCAGTTACCATCCTTGCTTCTTCAATGTTTCATTCTTGCTGCTGCCACTTTGGGAGTTAATGTTTGAAATATGAAGTACCAGGTAATACTTTGCAATGTTGCATCATAGAAACGTGTTTGTAATACACAATCGTCCTGAGTCGTACCTCATCTTGGAGCTTGGACTGAGCCTTTTTTTTTCTTACAGTGTACTCTTAGTAGTCTTCCCACTGGGGCAATAGAGATCTTACCTTCCTACTTACAGTATGACGACCCATTTATCTGGTGCTCTGGAGATGATATTACTGTATGACTGCCTCAACCAATCACAGGAAATCACTGGACTCTCCCGTCAGACACAGAATGATTGACTAGCTGGAGTTTTCAGATGGTGCAATTCCATTTTTGTTTGTTCTGAGGCCCAGTTATGAAGTAACCGCCATTATTCATGGTCTGGTCAGCTGAATGGGAAGGACAGCAGACACTGACTGAATAAAAAAAAAATAATCTTCACAGTGCAGAGAAGTAGGTGCTGTCTGCAAAGCTATTGGAAGACTGCTTTTGGACTATCTCCACTGTCCTTCCAAAATACAAAGTTTCAAACCTTCACTTGCTACATTATAATCTTCAAATTTGACAACAGACGTTGATCCAAACTGCCCAGCGTAGCAAGACCAGGCCTTTAGATTCAGATCTGGAATAATAACTGCTGGAAATGGGTTGTTATGTTCCTGAAGGAAGCTGCAGATGGAAGTCCTCTAAAGCTTGGTGTTGTCTCAAGTTTCCCCATCTTGCGCTTCTCTGCCGTGGGTTGGAACAGTGACACTGGCTCCCGACTGCCAAAGTGTGGCTAGATCGTTTGAATTCTGGGTTCCTGGTAGTTGCAGTGGATGGATGGAAGAAGTGAGTTTACTTCTGTGCATGAATGTTTGCACGCGAGCAAGTGTGTGGCCGTTGGATAGACCTGTGTAGTTGATGGAGAAATCTCATTTTGGCTGCAACTAATGACTATTTCAACATCAGTCAATCTCTCAAATATTATTTTTTTTACTTATAGATGAACTGTTTACTCTTTAAAATATAAAAATCAGCATTGATAAATGATTTCATTGTTGTTGGTTAATTTGATGTCTAATCCACTAATTGATACATTGACTAGCTGTGTGTGCAGTATATGCACACACATGTTTCTGAATGAAGTGATGTATTAATTTCATTAGTCACATGAAGAGATGAATGTGGGAATTGCTCTGAGCGAAGATGAATGAGATGTGGTAACTGCTGCCCATCTGGGTTCATGATGGATGAGAAGTGTCTAAGCTCTGAGGCTAAAACAGAGAGAGGAGGAGAGAGCCTGTCTGTGTAGAGTCTCATGTGTTTTTAATGATGTAAGTGAGATGATCTGAGCTTCTGGTACATCAAACATTTGCACCGAGCTGAGCACTGCATGTAGGGCACCGCAGCTCAGGTATAGTGCAACGTGCTATGCGAGTTAAGGGATTCAGAGACTGGATGTGTGTGAGACAAAAGGAGGCAAAAGAAAAAGTTGGCTGGAGAAGAAATACGTTTTTGAAAAGCAGTGGCCTTTAGGAAGATCAAAAATGTTATTCTGCGTTGTTTGGCATTGATTCGGAGCGAGAGAGATCAGTCCTCAAGTACATTTTTTCATTTGGAGCCTCAAACCCATCAATCACATGATTTCATTGCATCATTATTAACTGATGAGTATTGATGTCTGTTTAACTCTGTAGAGCAAATGAAAACAAAGACAGACAGACTTAATTCCCAGGCTTACCACAAGAAATATAATGGCGTAACATGATACAAAGGCATTCTCTTGGAGAACAGCTGTTGGCGCGCCACTAACCCGAAAGTTGATAGAGAATTTATTAGCTAATAAGCTAAGACGCTGTCACATATTCTGAGCTAGAGATGAATAATTATGGTTTTTGATAGTTCAGAAATGTCAACCAAAGAAGAACTAAATTCCTAGTCCCTCCCACCCAGTGGAATTAAGTCTGTAGCATTTCTTTTAGGAAGATACCGGCCTACTTTCACCCTACAAATGTTTTGCTCTGTTAGCTGGCAAACTCTTCAACACAACTTTTTAGCGATTTGATTAATGTTTGTGTTTTCTGATACAATAACATAACCTCATACGACTCTCTGCCTTAGGCCATGTCACTGATTATTTCATCGGGCAGAATGTGGAGAAAGATTAAAGTGTGTGCTTGCCCGTGTGTGTGAGTGTGTGTGTGTTTAAGTTACAAGAGGGGTCTTCGGTTTCCCTTCTCCGGATCCTGTTTTGACTATCAGAATGTTTTGACTTTTAACTTTTCCTCTGTTCGTTCATAAACAAATGCTGTGATTATTCTGATATAATACAGTGTGTTTGTATGTTCATGTATTTATCACATTGTGGGGACTGAAGTTTGTTCACGTCGACACATGTGGGGACTTACCTCCGATATGTCCCCACAAAGTTAAACACTTATTTTAGAGTTTCAGGTTTTGAATTATGAATGGGTTAGGGTAAAGGTTAGGGTAAACATCGGGGTTAGGCATTCAGGGTTAGGATGACCCTACAGGGAATTAAAGTAAGTGAAGTGTGTGTGGGTGTCAGTGCTAAATAATCATGCCCTTAATTCAAACAAATGATTTGGCAAATATTGCAAACTGAATCGAAATCAACTCCAGAGTGGTTAGTGTTTATTTGTATTGCATTCACATCATATTAATATCTGAATCTTATGATTGCCATGCACTGACTACACTTAACATACTCACACATGCACACTGTCTGATAATACTCTACTAATACTTACTAATAACAAAACACCTAAATAATAAATAACCAAAACTGTGTGTGTGCAATGCATGCTACAGGTTTGTAGCACAATGTGCAGCCAAATTAAGCCATTATGTGCTTGTTTGTGCATTTTAAAGTATTCAACTTAACAATGATGTGTCATTTCTGCTTTTCACAGACAATTGAACAGGCGTTCTCCTCTCAGATAGAACTCAAATGAGTAGAGAAATAGTTTGTTTCAGCCACTGTCAGGGCATTTATCTGAGTTTCACTAATGAGGTAATGATGTTTGACAGAGTCACTGACTTAGTTCGGCTCGAAAACCTGCCCTGTTGTGATATTAAACATACTCTGATGGGGAGCGCTGATGATTGCTGGTAGATGGCAGCTGCTCCTTCACCTCCAGGAATATCCCGCCATGCAAATCATTTTGTTGTTGTTTTTTTACCCTGCTGACCATGTTGGCCCACTCTTTGTTTTGTATTATTATCTACTTTTTGAATATTCACCCACTTTCTCCATTTTTCTTTTGAAATGATAAGTCATACACACACCCAGACACACACATTCATCAGAGAAGCAAAACTCACTGCACATTCAGTGTGGCCTTGAAGGTTGACGGGTAAGTGAATCACCTCCGGCTGTGTTTTCACTTGCTCCTTGGCTTCAATGACGGTCCAGAGGGTACATTATTTATGTGGGTGCGTGTGAGGCTGCATGCATGTGTGTGTGTGTGATTCAGCACTCACTCAAACTATGGTTAACTTCTTATTCTTTCTGTCTCTGTCACCGTGGCAATGTTTTTTTTTTTTTTTTAAGGAAACCTCATTCAGAATCAAACTTTTCCTCTGTATCTCTAGTTCCACTTCTTCCTCAGGTCCTTCCATCTGTGACTGTGTCGTTCTCTTTCTCCTTCTTGCCTGTCGGGCAGTAAAATCTAGGACGTTTTTGTCACAGGGGAGCTAGTGCAGTTTGTAAGTGTGTGTGACTGTATTCCAGCTTGACATCTCCTGTGTGGGTAAATAAACAAATCTGGGTCATCACACCAGCTTTGAATTGTCATGCTGCTGCTGCAGAGTCTTCTGCAGTTATTTTTCACCAGCTATTATCCCTCTGGAGTTAAGTAAGTATGTATGTTAGTGGAGAGATGCAAAGATATAAGTGTAACATGCCTATTTTAAGATTTTGACGCAGCAGCGCAGTGAATTGAGACATGACTTGTAATAGTGCTACAGTACAGAATGAATTAGTCAAATATGGCTCAAATACCTGTTGATAGTTTTGATGCTAGGTAAGATTAGGAGGCAACATACCAATCATTATTTTATTGAATAGTATATAAAATATTACTGACCCCAATATGAAGGACACATATTGTTTAACAAGTCTGTTTTTTTAACCACACTTTCATCGCATCGTTTCACATCCAAACGAGAGCATGGAGCCAAACCATGAAAAAAGATCTCACTCTCCAAATACCTTTTGGATTGGAACAGAAATAAAAATCACATGCAAGCAACATTCACTTCCTAATCAGAGAATAAGATTACAATCTCTTAAAGTACTGCAATATGGAAACAAAGTGTGGACTTGAGCCTCAAACTCTCAGTCTCAGTAGGCTCCTGGCACAGAGGATCGCTCTCACTGTGAACTGACTAGTCTCTGTGATGACGTGCGTGCGCCCCCCCCCCCCCTCTGCAGCCCCACTGATGTCACTGACATGGACATTTATGTAGGAAATAAAACTCCAGAGCAACATTTCAAGGATAGAATTAAAAACAAAGGTTTTCACAGAGCTGAGGTAAACTGGGAACAATGTTACAGCTTGGTTCCTCAGTACTTGGCTTTGAAATCACTACTGACTTACATAAGAGACATTAAGAAACAAATTAAAAGCAAACATGATCAGACTTGAAAAAAACAATGTATCAGAAGACTTGTGATGATACAGTACATAAACTGGATCAAATCTGAACCTCTGATCAGTTATACCGACTTCTCTGTCACGTTCCCTGTTACAGAATGTATTCGTCACTCTGTTTCAGATTAACCGATTAAGCTGCAGCTCAGAGTAACCAAGGAACTGGTCCTCACTTCATCATGATTAATTCAAACGTACTCACTTAGATTCTGCCAGTCTCCACAAACCAGATACGTAGGTTGTGTTTCACAGGTTGTGAGAGCTTTTATGGCTGCAGGCTTCCCTTGGGTGAGGTAACCCACTTGAATGATACAGTCATGAACTCTCTCGCCACATAGTAGAATTAATATTGATTGTGCTGTGATGCAGCACATGCATGTATATTTCAGTGTGTGTGTGTGTGTGTGTGTAACTGTCCAGACAGTGGACGTCTGGGTGTCTGAGAGGCTGATGCTAAGATATACTTAAGATTCTGTTTTGATAGTCAGCTATGGAAATAAATTGAAACTGATATCCACCTTTAGTGTAGTCTGGAATGGAGGAAAAAGTAAAAGTGGAACTGAGGAAGCATAGGTATATGTTCATAGAAAGGAACTTAAATACACACACACACACACACACACACACACACACACACACACACACACACATTAATGCTCACAGTGCTGAGACAGCTGAGCTGGTGACAGCTGGGTTTGGTAATGGGACGTCTATATCCAGAAATCCAGGGAAAGGCGACTCAAAGCGGAGACGGGGGTCAGAGTTGTCGTCCCCCTAAACACACACACAACCCAAACGACATGAATACTGAGAAGCAAAGCATTCCTCCATCCTCTACCCCCCCCACCCCCACCAGACTCTCAACCCTCCCTCCCTCTTTCCACAAAGCTTATTACCGCTGCAGCCTGTTTCACCACAACCAGGTATAACCTTTCATTCTCAGTCATTTAAAGTGTTGGTGTTGCTCTAGCCACCCTGTAATTGTACACTCGTTGAGAAGTGGTTTTTTTACGCTTTTAAATGGCACCAGAACTACAGCAATCTAGTAGCTTAACACCATATAGAGCACATGCATGGATTGCAAAAAAAAGAAGAGAAAATTCCTCCATAAATCAGACTTTTGCATTTGGAAATTGTATTTTTGCTTTTAAAAGGCAAGGTTGTATATAGTGTCTGTTTTTACGGCAGTCATACTGTATTTCTAATCTCAACTTGTGTATTTCACTTAGCAAGCTTTTCCCTTTATTCTTTCCCCTGTCTGGCTTTACTGTCAATCACAGGACCTTACCAATGTTTGTTGTGGGTGGCACAGAAGCAGTTTCAGGGCTCAATGAGTTGCTGCCAACTATCAACAGCCAATGCCAGACCTCTCAACCGCTGAGGAACTATTGCAATCCTGAGCTGTTCCATCAAAGCACAAGAAACATGGCGGTATTGAGTGGCCGTTTTTTACTTGGAACTTCGTGACTTTTGGTCCTGTTTGGATTGGCCCACGGATAGCTATGGCGTGCCCTACTGGATCTGCTAAATCCATTAGGACGGACGGAGGAAAGGAGGAGGGACGGACATGGGAGGGATGGGAAGATAGTGAGGCCTGTTTAGAATTGGCACTGTATAAGGAAAATCTGTTCCTCACAACTGAGATACTACAGTGTGAACACACTCGCACACATCCCCAAACATATACTGTAGTACTTTAAATTGTTACATCCTATAGAAAACAATATGGTTTTCTATTATATGGTAACAGCACTTAAGAGTGGAGGCCCATGTATTTGAGGCTTTGAGGCTTGCACACACCAGAGGCAGATTATGGGGTCACAATGCCAGATAAAATGTGGCTGAGACTGCATGGAGCCCTCCGGGTCTGCACTGTCTGTCAATGCGGTCGCACAGAGATGATGTCACTGCTCGCATGCACATGTGTTGTGCAGGCGTACAAAGAGCCGTGCAACCAGACGAACGGTTGAAGCTTGTTCTTTGTTGTATTTGACTTGTTTTTTGGATTTAAGATGTAAACTATTAGAAACGTAATTTATCATAATTAGCACAACATTATAAAGAGTGCCACTAGAGGGAGTGACTCAGGTGGTCTTTTCCACTGGCCATCTGTTCTGCCAGGAGCCTTTCAGCATGAGCAATATTTCAGCCCTTGCTCTCTCCATCCCTCATCAGCTTGTGTTTTTTTTTACTGTAAACACAAGAGTATTACAGCACACGTCAAAAGGGAGATGATGTCATCCACCAACTGCTCATTGACAGTGACAGATTGCAGCCTTGCGATTTGTTCATCAATATAACCTTTCATTGACACTCAACTGAAGCAATGAGGGAGAGAGGATGTAAAAAGACTCGCATATAGACCGCACATTCTGGAATACTCCCTTTCCGACTTTTTGTTTTTCAATCACGAGTTTCTCCTACACAGCTCAGCGGCCCCTAAAGACAATAAGGCAGCCAGGCCAAAGCAAACTGTAATCACCCCATAGAATGTTACTTGTTCTATTATGTCCTAAATCGAGTCTTTCCTTCTCTTTCCTTCTTTTTTCTGTGGTGTGTCAATGGCTGCATTATGGTAATTCAGGGTATCGTGGGTTCATCTCATCACAGCGGGGACCCCAAAGGCTCTGACTCTGAGTTTCCCTCCCAGCAGCAGAAAGGTTTCTTTTCATCATCACACCCCTATTTGTCTCTGTGCGACCTCCACTTTTTTCTATTTTCGTCCTTATTCAAGGCAGACAGTCCATAAACAGAAACACTCCAACTACTTTGACACACAGCAACCACAACAAAAGAAAGGCGGGTATCCTTGCTCAGCTCAGCTTGCCTCTTTGCGTAGGAGTGAAGCAACTGTCCAGAGCAGCCGTCTGGACCAGATGTAGAGATCAGTGACCGCACCAGAGGGACCAGTATCAGTGTCTCTCTCTCTGTCCCACTGGAGCTATAGACTTTATTAATCTCTTTTCCTCGGAGGCCTCATAAACTACCGCAGGAGGTCAGGGTCGGTAGAAAGACCGGCGGGATGGATGATTGCAGGAGGATTCATTAGATATTGAATAATGTTTTTTATTTGCTCTATATATCATGCAAAAGTACTTCAGGAGCCTTGGAAATCTAAAATTAATCACGGAGTTGTATTCGCTCAATAGCATGTGATCTGAGTGTAACCTCACTCCGATGAACTATTGTCTATTTAAAGAAGAAACTGTTTCTCTTCCTTTGATTGTATATGAAATAGCTGACTCCCTTACAATCAGCCTGCAAAAAGGTCGGTCTGTGGTCTTTTTGTATTTGTGAGTGTCAATGCTTCAATTCAACGTATGTGCAGATACTGCAGCCGGCAGCAAGCTGGCTTTCTCTCTAGAGGTGGAAGACATTCCTAAAGTTAACTGTCCAGACTATACATGCACTGGGGGAGTGATTGTCTCGGTGAATATGGCTGACCAGCAAAGGCCAACAACCTCCATCGACAACTAGCGTCCTGCCTGCTACCGGACCTTTACCTGCACCACGCATTTATAGTTATAATGATTTGTACCAAACATTAGCTAATAGAGGCAGGACTCATTCACATTCCAGAGAGTTTAGGTGTTCAATGTAAAAGATTGTTAAAGCAGCATCCCTCTGGTCTCTTGGGCTTGATGAATGAGTTATGCTAGGGCTGGATGGCCCTCCTCATTGCAGGATGTTTTCAAGAGTCATACGCTCAATAAATCTTCCCTTGTAAATACGAGAGAAACATGCATAAACAGTTGGTCTCGTTTTGAACATAATCTAAATATTTGTGGACCTCATCAAGGGGTAAAATGAGCATCTATCTCGTGAGGGACAAGAGCGGCCATGCAGGTTAGATTTGTACTTTTTAGAATTTCACGTCAGTTTCCAAAAGTATGTGTGTCAAACCTGGGTCAAATAGCATTTGCAAATAATTATTAGTGTGTGTTTTAAGTTTCTGTAAGTACCAGATGGTGGGTTAGCTGTAGGATAACTCAGGCAGTGTCAGTTGAGTTTTAGATAGCCTTTGAGCAGTTGTGATTGCCTTTCTTTCAGTCAATGTGCCAACTGATGAGGCAAGTCCACTCTTCAAAAGACTTTTTGGCAAAAAGTGTTTGACCCTGAAGTGTTGCATGCCTTTGTAGACAGTTACAATATGTATATCTGTTCATGATTAGATCCAGCTATGACTGATACGACTGATATAGCATTAGCATGAGGACGATATTATCTTTATGGATTTGTGCATGATTTAAAGTTTGGGGAACATAGAAGCTAAGCTTACAGACTTAAATGGCTGCTTTTCCCTTACTTTCCCATACATTCCATATATTGGTAAGTGTGTGCGTGTGTGTGTAAGCATTTTCTATCATAAAAGAAAATCTTACAAAGGATCTTGCTGCTCATTTCAGTGTCTTTAATGTGTTTTCCCTTGGGATTTCAGTGCGTGACTGCTCTGGACACTTTAAAATGTTCTCACCCAGTGAATAAAACTTGTTATCCTTCAGATAAATATAGTTTATGATTCTGTTCTCAAGCCAATGTGGATCCTGGACAGATTTAGACTTCCATTTGCATGCTCTTTCAAATCTTCATGATCCAGCTGAAGAGTTCTTTCCAAAAATGTCCATTTAATGGGGTAAAAGCTTCACATTCATCAGGCAGTGTCTTTAATATAGGTTGAGGATTGTAAAAGTGTTAGCACACTGTCATGTAAGGATTTAAGATACATACTCCACTGTGGAAAAAACGTTTTAATTTTATGCTAAGTGAATTTTCAAGATATTTTCAAATAGAGAATAAAAAAAAAGCTGTTCAATCGCTCAATCCACACATCATAAAATATATCGTTACTTAAAGAAATACATCTTTTCTCTGTCTGATATTTTTCTCTTTCTCTTTTTTTCTTTCCCCCAGGTGTAGCAGAACCCAACCATGCCGATAACAAGTAAAGGGTCAAGACGGAGGGCTTGGGTCAGCGGACCTTGTGTGTGTTCAAGTCTCTGGCGACGAAAGACACTCTTTTATTTATGCATCCTCCTTGTTTTTGTTCAGTCTACAACTGTCCTTGGAGCACTGGAGCTCCAGCTGGATGAGGAACAGCCGGCTGGGACCATCGTAGGTGACATCAGCGCTGGGTTACCGCCTGGTGAAACTGGGGGTCTTTACTTCATCTCGGACCACGAGAGCACAGGTGTTAGCAACGATCTCAACATCGATGAAACCACAGGCATCATTACCACCGCACGCCGTCTGGACCGTGAGCAAAGGGATCACTATAGCTTCATCGCTGTGACAATGACAGGAGTCACTGTTGAGGTGTCGATCAGCATCAACGACATCAACGACCATGCACCTATGTTCCCCAAAAAGAAAGCTGTTCTTAAAATCCCTGAGCACACCGCAGTTGGGACAAGGTTTTCTCTGGAGCCTGCGACAGATGCAGACAAGGACCAGCTGACCACTCAAGGCTACGCTATTCGAGAGGGCAACGTAGGCCAGGCATTCAGACTGGAGACCAAGAGAGCTTCTAACAAGGTGCTGTATCTAGACCTGGTGGTCAATGGACTTCTGGACAGGGAGAAACGCTCATTGTACACCCTGGTTCTGGAGGCCTTTGATGGGGGATCACCCAGAAGGATGGGATCTATGACCCTGGAACTGACTGTGACGGACATCAACGATCACGCGCCGGTCTTCAATCAGACCAGATACCACGCTATTATCTCTGAAAGCCTCCCACAAGGCAGCAGCATCCTACAGGTTAGCTCAAGTCTTGTCAGTGTTCGGATAATGAGTCAATACTTCAATAACAGTTCTTTTGTCTGAAAATCCACATGGTCCATGGTCATTTTAATTTCAAAGACGTTCTTATCTTTTCAGGTGTTTGCAACAGATGAGGATGAGGGCGATAATGGTCTGGTTCTTTATGAAATCAACCGGCGTCAGAGTGACCCTGATCGCTCCTTTGTCATGGATATCAAGTCTGGGGTCATCACTTTGAATAGGCCCCTGGATTATGAACTGAAGAGGGTTCATGAACTGGTGGTCCAGGCCAGGGATAACGCCAGCCACCCTGAGGTAATTGCATTATTATTCATAAAAGTGCTTTAAGCATAAATGTTAATGATGACAGGTAATATCTTGTTTTGTATAATATGTCTTCCTGAAGGGTCATTGTTATCAGGTTTTTTGTTCAATTGATTGCTCAGTCCAACACTGACAAATTTCCTTTTTTTGAAAAATAAAAGTAACATAAATAATGCAAATTTTTTCAGGTGACCAATGCATTTGTGACCATTCATGTCCGTGACTTCAATGACAACCAGCCCACCATGACCATCATCTTCCTCAGTGAGGACGGCTCTCCGAGGATCTCCGAAGGAGCCCAACCAGGCCAGTATGTTGCTCGGATATCTGTCACAGACCCAGACTATGGAGAGTACGCCAACGTCAATGTGTCCCTTGAGGGGGGTGATGGGAAGTTTGCTCTGACAACCAAGGACAGCATCATCTACCTGATATATGTTGACCAGGTCTTGGACCGAGAGGAACGGGATTCTTATGATCTGAGAGTTATGGCCACAGACTCCGGCACACCTCCCCTCAGGGCGGAGTCATCGTTCACCATTCAGGTGACTGATGTCAATGACAACCCCCCTCTGTTCGACCAGCAGGCCTACAGACAGACTATTCCTGAGGTTGTCTATCCTGGCTCCTTTGTTCTCCAAGTGACTGCCAGGGACAAGGACCAGGGCCCCAATGGGGATGTTCGATATAGCCTGCTCAAGGGCAAAAACTCTCACTCTGATTGGTTTTCTATCGACACGGTCACTGGGATCATTACCACAGCGATGGCTCTGGATTTCGAATCAGAGCCAGCACCTAGTGTGACCGTTGTTGCAACAGATAGCGGCCGCCCGCCATTGTCTTCCACAGCAAAAGTGGACATTGTGCTGCAGGATGTTAACGATAACACACCTGTGTTCTCCATCAACGTCTACAATGCCTCCATCAAGGAGAACACCCCAGCTGGGACCTGCTTCCTAGAGGTAAGAGAACACCCTGAAGAAGTTTTCTCTGCAGGCTTCTTTCCTTCTCAATCTTTTTATCCAGCTCTCTGTCACTCTGCTCGTCTTTATTTTGTAGGAGACCTGCCGTTTTTTAATTCTCATAGTGCTATGTCTTGCACCATGTTGGCTACAACACTGTTGTTCTACTTATGCAGCCAAAACCAAGTATTCACTGCCTCCCCTGTCCTCTCATCTCTTTATTCACTCTCTCTTTTCACTTTCCCCGTAAGCTCTCTCTGATTACTCCCCCGGCAAAAGCCTGATTTATACATTAATACAAATGAGTCTGGAAATCAGTCATATCTGAAGGGGAAAGCAGTCTCAAAGTTTTATTTCAGAAAAGTTTGCTCTTGGAAGCCTTGTGATGTGATTCATAAAAACTGAGCTATGAGAGTGGGTACAACGATTTATAGGAGAAAAAAGAAACGGAGAGAGAGGGGCAGGGAGGCAGACTTCACCTGCATTCCTGACTCTACTGTGAGGAGATTTACTCTGTGCCGGCATGTCCTCTCTCTCACCTCATCTGGTTGCCGTGGTAACCAAGCCATCAGCGTAGGGTGAGCCCTCGGGATCGCGCGGCAGCTCGGCTGTCTCGCTTTTATCTAGATTCCAGCAGGTCTTATGTATGAGGAGGACCTCTCCCGAGAAATGAAAGAAAGGATGACTGGCTGTTTGTCTTCCAGCAAGGTCTTAACTTTGCATCAGGCACTGTTTAGACTGTTTTTACAGGTTGGTTTTACCCCCTCTGCCGTGAAGCGGATGACATTTCAGCATTTCTGCTTCTCAGCATTTTAAAGAGTGCCTACTGCTAAAACCAAAACATGCAGTGGCTTTAATAATAGGTTTTGGACCCCTAAAGATACCAGCCAAACTGGAATTAGAAAAATACCGGTAGTTGAATACATGTAGCATGTATTTGGAAAGAGTAACTAGTTGGTATTCTGTGGAAACTCGCATATGGGCCTCCTGGGAAGACAGTAGATGAGGGAAGTAAGGGAACGTCATGAAGGGGAGGGATATGAGATGCAGATTAATTAAAAAGGAAAAAGAGAGATGGAATAACCTGTGAAAGGATTGAGAAAAGAAAAAAGCAATACGGATATATACAGCCTTTATGTGATTCATTTCCGATTTGTCTTTACAATCACAGATACAGCCTGTCTGTTGCTGAATTATTGAACCCTGTAATTTGCTCCTAATTAGGCTGCTCTGTTGAATTACTTTATGTCTCAACCGACTGAATGAACCCCCTGGACCTCGATTCCAGTTGCTGCAACAGTTCAACCGTTAGTCGTTTCTTTAATCTTAGCCTGCATTTATTCTGGCAGTAGGTGCAGGCGTAATCCCACGCCAGACACCACGGGTGGTTTTGATGCCAAAGTGAGTGACTAAGGCTTGAATTGCTCATTCCGGCACGTTCCTCAAGGTTTGCTCGAACCGAGCCAAGATCCAGGCAAGAGTCCGCCCACAGGGGCTGCGAGTTTTTCTGGGCCAATGAAATATGTGTCCACTCAGACAGGACACACTCACGCAAATGATGTTATACCTGACATCATACCCTAATGGATGTCGTTCCAGGTCTGTTCTGTATTTTCCCCTTTTGCCTGCCAACCGGCTGTCGAGATTGTGGAGCATTTGGTATTTTACTCTGTCAAGAAAGTGACAACGTGAAGAATTGGGTCAGCTGGTCCAGTAGACCCCGTTTACATTTTTGTGTGATGTTATTTGGCACCGACCATCAAGTTGTGAGGGTTTGTCACGTTCCCAACCGAGTCGAGGCGAAGGCAGAATGTTCTCAGAATTTAACCAATATTTACAATAGATAACAATCACTGTTTGACTTTAGGAATTATTATACTGGACTGACTGGCTCGGCTTGAATTTGTATAAATATAGGGGAAAATCAGCAAATCTTTAAAATCTAAACAAGGAAAAATGTTATCAGAAGAAATGTTTCATGAAATGGGACACATACACACATAAGGTAAGGGGTAGTTTTCTTTTCTGCCAAAACTAGTCTTCCCAAACTCTTTTTCTTTTCTCACATTCTCTCGGTTTCTGTTTTTGCTACTTATTTGCTCAGTTTGTCTTTTTTGGTATCTTTCTCTTGATGTCTCTCTTCATTTCTCTCAGTCTCCACTCGCAAATACACACACATACAAGCAGCAATAGTGTGTAGGACGTTTCTTATCAGTTGGGCTACTAAAGTAATCTGTAATGTGCTGCACTGTTTATGTAGCCGCGACACAAAGGAGTTATTTATTTCTTGGTTTCCCTGCTTTCCTCTTCCCCCGCTTCCTTAAAGTATTTCCCAGGCAGGAGAGGTTATGGTGCCTCTGTGTGTGTGTGTGTGTGTGTGTGTGTGTGTGTGTGTGTGTGTGTGTGTGTGTGTGTGTGTGTGTGTGTGTGTGTGTGTGTGTGTGTGTGTGTGTGTGTGTGTGTGTGTGTGTGTGTGTGTGTGTGTGTGTTTGTGTGCACATCCATCTGATTCAGGTTCATATCCTGAGAAGGTAAGGGTCATGAGAACAGCGTGAATTGTGGCTGATGATGAAAAGTGACAAGCATATTTTAGAGTGGAGCATTTTCATTGTTTAAAAACTCTTATTCGCGTGCAAATATTGCTGGAATCATCTGATCTGTGTGGGGCCTATTTGAATGCCCCTGAGTTGATCAGTTTTCTTTTTCTCTTTTTCTTGTATAATCTGTGTTGTTTTTAGAGACAAATAGTATTTCCCTCCTGTGTGGGCCTTGCAGAGTTTCTGTCAAATCCAATGACATGCTCACATCTAGCGTGATCTCACAAGCAGCGACATGCACGCTCTTGTCAAGCCTCAAAGTACCAACAGACATCAACAGATGAGAGGCAAGCTAGAAGACACATTGATTAAAGAACAAAGAAAACTCGGCTCAAATGGATCAATAGTACAAATGAAATAAAGGGACCATGACGAAGGACGAATTAAATAGTTGAGAACAAGACGGCAAAACAGAAGACAAAGTTTACATGCGTGTGTATATCTACGTATAGGCATTCCTGTATGTCATATCTGTGTTTGTGTACTTGTACATTTTTAAAGCCAGTAACTCACTTTCAGCAGGTGATGCATCTCCCCGGTGAGTTTCACCATGTGGTTTCCTGGTCAAGCCCGTTAAACAACACTTAATCATCTCAACAGAGGCACAGATGTGCTCAGCTGGGAGATGTACAAACCTGTAGAGAATAGCTTGCTGGCATTGCCGTACAACAGTGTAATGGTGCTGTTGGTAGATGACATTTTGACACCATGCTAAAAAATGAATAATTTTCAGAATCAAAAAGAAATAAGGTGGTGAAATACGGTGAATGATGAATACAACCTGGAAGCCGTGCTGGAGGCCCATGAGTTCTTTACGCCCCACAGTATAAAATGCTGGACAGAATGAGAAACACACTGACGACTTTGCTGTTCGTACATTCTTGCTAGCACTGGAGGTAAAATTAAATCCAGAGGGATTGTCCCTAAAGGAACATGAATATGCCCCTGATTATGATATAGCTTGCAAATAAAGTGACATTCGGACCTGAGATTAAGGGGTGCAGGAATATCCAAAATAGAAATGGTGCATCCTCTGGGGAGGAATTACAATCTTACCATTAAATCACAGCTGCCCACTGCAAATTTCTTCCGAAATCTGGGTCTTTATGATGCTCTGCCATTCACCAAACAGCTTGTCAAGGGGACATTTTAACCTTATGGCGGCGATTTCCTTCTCACCAGTCAAATGTGGCCAAATCTTGCTCTGGACTACATTTTCCTGACAGACAGACATATTATTTCACCTACTGAGCAGACCTTGTGGGTAGTCAGGTAAAACAAGAACAGAGAGTCACACAAGAACATTTGAGTGTGAGTGTAGTGTGAAGGCGACTGAAATAGAGCAAAAACATATCGGAAAGGAGAGGTTTCTTTTGACAGGTGGAGTTAGTCCTCCTGAACTTCCCGCTAAACCACTTAAACAAACACAGCACGTCTGCCTGTCAAAGCAATCAGCAATGTTGGTATGAAGTCCGACGTCTGGAACCCCGTGGCTAAAGTCTCTATAAGGAAATACTAATCATATTTAAAACACATATTCACGCATGCACACTGAGACTGATCACATTTGATCAACCAATAGACCCAGAGATATTTGGTGACAGCCTGGAAACAGGAAGGTGTTCTTCTTAAGCTTCCTGTAACACCGGACCAGTCTCCTGCTGGTGTCGCACTGAATCTGACCCCTGCGAAAACCAGACCGAACCTTAGCTTCCATTTAGAGCTTTCACGCTCTCCTACAGCCCAGACTCACAGTACACACACTCTAGTTTTTATTAAGCTTGAAAATGTGAGGGGGGGGGGGTGCAATGAAATTTATCGTCCGCTTGATGTCTTCCTTCAATGCTTGTTCTCGAACAGTGGCAGCTGTGCCTTAATACGGCCGCGCTCTGTTGAAACTTTATCTTGTGTGTTTTAATTAATCTGTCAGTGTGTTTAATTTGCTAGCATCAATAGCTGCGGGAAGAAAGGCTGCAGGTTGGAGCGATCACTTGTCAACACACGCCTCAGTTGCATCTAACAGGTGATCAGCGCTGACAAATGGTTGGGTTCGCGCACAAACAGACACCAGCGAGATCCAAGAATTTGGTCAATCGTTTCATGCTGTTAACAGCTGGCCCGTGTTCTGACACACTTACTCTCTCTCTCTCTGGTTCTGTATTTCTGTCTCTGTCTCCCACTCTCCCCCGCCGACTCACACATCTCTCAGCTGCCAGTGAAGTTGACAGGATGTGTGTGATGAGGGATCAGGATGGTGTGTCTGCCATGCGAACTATTCTCATAGCATCCATCGACACGTACTGTGAATTCATCACCTGTTTGCTACTGGAAGCTCAGAAGCCATGAACGAAATCCATCTTGGTTTTACGCTCATGCGCTAAACTTTCTACATAATGAGGTGGGCTTTTATTTGTTAACTGCATGATGGTAATGCCCGTCTTAAAAGAACAGTTGGTCTGAATTTATGAGAGTGTTTTTAGAAATGTCTCCGTTGCAATCCTTGAGATCTTTATTATATGAACCTCCATGTTACCTGCAAATACCTGCAAATGAAGAGACATGATACAGGTGTTGGTGAATCTACCAACACTGAAACTGTATAGTCTTTTATCACATTCGTGCAAATCTATAACAGTTCAGCACCCAGATTCTCTTATCAGACAGATTTCATTTTTCAGCTGTTTGATGGGTGTTGGATTCTGGGCCAAGTTGAATAAATCATGCTTTTGTCTTTCTTTTTCCCCTCAGAAGCAGTAGTTTGGTTCCATATCACTAGCTGTTGGCATATGCTGTGTTTTAACCCTATCAGAGTGTTCATTCAAGTGTGATCTGACTGGCCGAAGCCTCTGGAGAGAATGGCCTCACGCCTCATTAAGCCCAATACTCCGTACCATATGGCAATGAGGGCTTTTCTTCTCTCCCTCGCTTTCTTTCGGTCTCTCTCTTGTCTGACTGGTTTTTATTCCATTTCTTCATCTCATCTGTTAGTGAGTATCTCAATTTCCATTCTTTCTTTCTTTTTTTTCTTAACTTTTTACCTCATGTCTCGTGGGCTTTTACCCTCGAGGCTCCTGTACTGATCTCAACTTTATCTTTGCCTATTTTAAAGGAATCAATCTTCCATCAGCGAGTGAGACTCAAGTATGGAAACAGTTTCTTTCTTTGTCTCTCTCTGCATCAGTGGACTATTTTAGAGATAAGCATTTCAGTACTACACAATTAAATGTATTAATGCATCAGTTTCACTTCTCATGGGACTTTTACTTACTTTACTTTTATTATGTCTCACACCTAATGGTGAAATATTGAAATTGCTTCTTTTGTTTGACCAAATATCCCAAATCCAAAGATATTCTATTAAAAAAATCCATAGACCTAAGCAAGTAAACATTATTGGCTCACATGTGCAAGAGGAAAGAAGAGTTCCTGAATATCAGCAAATCGCACTCCACAAAAATAAAAAAATGTGTAAAGAAAATAATTGCGTTAATTGAAAAGTCTTTAGTGCAGCACGTTTCTTTCCACAGTCTGAAAGTGACGTGGTGGACACGTTCAGCTTTAGTCGAGATAGCTCCTCAGTGGAACACACTGATATCAAACAGCTGCAGGCACAGGATCCTCCATATACAACACAGACAAAGCTGAAGCCATTCACACACACATGCACACATTTTCTATCTGTCTCTTCTCTCCAGCCTTTATCTCCCTATTCCAGCTCCCCTGGGCTGCTTTTGCATTGTGTTTCTTTTTCAAACTTATCTGACGTCCAGACGTCTTCTCTATCTCTGTCTGGGCCACCATTTTGTCAGTCAGTGTCATCTCTTATTGCCTCTCACTCCTACACTGGAGCTTGAGAGTGAAAGGAACAAACTCACAGGCACACACACACACACACACACACACACACACACACACACACACACACACACACACACAGACAGACAGACTCGCATATTGTGGTTGAACTCAAAAAGTGCACACACACAAGTAAGCAGCAGGTGATCCTTAGGCTTTCCATAGTTCATTTGGTCACACTAATCTAATTTCATAACACACTGAGTTAAGTTGGTGTACATTTAGATGCTTCCTGTGTTTCTCTAGATTGTATTTGCTTTGGGAGAGGTTCTGCAGTTTGAAACAGCAGGTGGTCGATAAGTTAGGGGTAAAGGGCGGTACAAGCACTTGTTTCCCAGTGTATCAGATTCTGTCATTTCTGCTTTACAGAGATACGCGTTGGATTTGAAGTCACAGTTGGGTGTGACCAAGACATTTCCCTTTGAGCGCAGAGTTTCTGTGGCAGTAGGCTCAAAATATGAATGTTTCAAGTCGTTAAATCATTGTTTCTTTGTTGTTATTTGCTTGCGCTACTCGAGGACATGCCTTGTTTGTGCGTCTGTGCGTGTGGTTGTCAGAGCTGTTAACTGGCTGATTCTGCTCCTCTCGTGTTGTGTCTGTCTCAGCTCTCTCCATGCTGTTTATTTTCATCTCAGGGGACAAAGACTGAGCGGCTCCAGATATTTGTTTTCTCAAATTAATCCTCCATTTTAATCATCTCACTTGTCCTCTTCGACTTCCTTCTCACCTCAGAAACTCAAACGTGGGGATGCTGAGAGAAGCAGAGAGGGAAACATTAGTATTCCACATCTAGCATAGCGTTTGCTTTGCCAAAATACACAGTGTTTTTTAAAATAATGGCACCGACTTACAAAAAGCATTTTATATCCAGTATGGTCCGCATCACGCTTTCTTTACATTTCCCAGATGCATTTCTGTGATGCGTGTACCTCATATTGTCTTTTCTTCAAGCTTCAGCTTTTATAAGATTAGTTCTCACCATGAGTTGTCTATTAAAGGTTAGAGCAGCACCAGAAAGAATGAAAGAAAGTTTCCACTCCCAGGGTGGAATCTTTTACAAGAGAATCTCTTACTACTTCCCACCTGCCCAGTCCACCCTCCACCGATCCCCATTTCTCCCTTGTTTTTGACTGCTGTCTGTTCCACTGAGCTGTACTGTACGTTGGCTGAAGTGATGCATTTAACTGGAAATATATATGACTAAACAACTTTGGATGTAGGTGCATACATCTAATTAAATGCATGTACAGAGAAGAACAGAAGTACAGGATGAAACCCTGACGCATGAGCTTTAGGGATGAAAAACACCAAAAGCTCTGAGACTTATTTCCATTGTGGGCCATCGTGCATGTGAGCGCGCATGTGTGTTTGTGGTCGCTGGCTGCGGTGTGTCAGAGAGGATTGGAAGGACTGCTGGAGTGGAAATAACTTCACTGTTTACATGGGCAACTGCTGTGATTTGTTTCATTCAACTGTACAAACCTTGAGCCGCAAGGGCTACGGGATGATTACTGACGAAGTGATGACAATGGCTGGATAGGTGATCAGAAAGGGGATGAAAATGTTGGAACAGAAAATCATATGTAAAAATAAATACAAATCTATTTTGATTGTTACCTTTTTCTTGTTCCCAGATTCCTGTCTCTTTCCTTTGAGCAGGAGCAGTCCCATATTCAGGCACGCTCTGGAGGTTCCTCCTGTAGCCTTCTGGACTCAGTGAACCCGTCCATGCAAGATGAGCAGAATATTAATTTAACAAGCAGCCTTGAGATGAGGAATGAACCTCTTTTTTTTCCGTTTAAATTGACAACCTAACTTAGTGTGGCTTTTAGAAGCTGTGCTTTAGAAGCTGTGCTTAATACAGACACGTCATTTCTCTATTTGGGCCAAGGTCTATCATTTCAGCACAAATATCTATAATATTCTTTTGAATGAACACAAGCTGCAATATAAGGAAAGCTCCATTAACACTAATAATATACCTATAAATACCTGCCTCTGAGTTTGCCGTTTATCAATAATGGCCTTGATCATTTCTCTAAGCTCTTGAGTTTAAACATCTTGACAAGACGTGCGGCCTTCATACTCTGGTCGTTTAAAAATTAGGCTTCAGGCAACTTTCAGCTGCTTTCAGGGTGGTCTGTCTTTTTCTGACCAACCATACTGTAACTCGTAAGTTACGGAGTTAAGGAAAAGGAATTCTCCATCTTTCCTGTCACTGTGCCCTTCAGTATTCAAACCCTGCAATTTGGACAAAGCTCTTAAGAACTATGACAGAATTTATTTTTCTTTTTCGTAGCATGTCCTGCAGTCAGATCATGCAAGGTGTTTGTGTTGGAGTCGTGTAAGGACTCTAAAATGAATCTCTCTGACATGAAACAGTAGTCGCTCTGTGTTGTTTTAACCTCACACTGAGTACATTTACAGGCCTTTGGCCTGGGCGATAGGTGTTGGCTGAGGTTATGTAAATCATCTGATTTGGATTGAGTTCTGTCTTGGTGTTGCAAGTGATTTAACTTTTATAGTAAGGATGTGTCAGATTTAATGTCAATTTAGGAGAACTAACGTTTCTGGTGCATGTGGCCCAAATTCCGCTCTGTGGTTTTGGATCAGATTTACTGCGGCCTAACACACCCTGGTGCACAGTGTGCAGTTGAGGAAGTTCTTTATACTACTTGGAATAAATCTCTTGGTTTTGAAATAACAGAATTCAGCAGTAAAAGTGCTACTAGATGATGTACTCAAGTCAAAGTGCACAGCCATGAGACAAACAGGCAGAAGAGACGTACGTGACTGTAACAAGTCGACAGAGAGGGATTGCTGTCACAAGTCTGGATCTTTGGAGCAATCAAACACTCGGCTCTCTTCGCTTGAAGATGTTTGCTGTGCTCCTACGAAAAGGCATCAAAGGAAGTGACAACAAGAGGGAATTGCACCAGCCATCTCTGAATGTCAACATCTGGTGTTGTAGCTGCTGTCACTCACCACAGCTTAATGTTTTCACATCACGGCTCAGCAGAGCGGGACTGGTGTTGAAAGTGGGAGCAGTTGGTTGGTAGGGAAGGTGAAAAGGGATCCATTTTTTTTATTGGATCTGATATCCTACTCATCCATTTTCATACAGAGGAGAGGAAGAATATTTGTTGGTTCATGTCTTAATAAGGAAGGTTAAGCAAGAATGGTATTTGCTTTGTGATTCATCTGAAATACATTTTCTCAACACTGACTAAACCTCATAAATAGATGAAATCCACAAATTAAAGACCTATCACAAGTGATGCAACTAAAATAAGACCTCATGTGGAGCATTGGAATAGGTTAGTTAGTGTTTTGAATGGCAGTAGGGGCAGCTGAAAGCAAAGTCTACAGTTGAATGAAGTGTTGTATCTTTTGTATGGTGTGTGGAAGAAGGATTGTAAACAGAAACAAGCTATAGTTGTGTCTGTGTCTGCTAATGATGGTATAAACCATTCCCCTCTCAGGGCTGTGTCAGCCTGGATTGTTAATGGAGAAACCCAGTTATGTTGGTGATGCACCGTCTCTCTGTAGCTTGGCCATCCTTCTACTCCCTGTAAGGGAATATCAATTTAGAAAAACGCTGGGGCTTTCTGATGTTGTCAAGGGGTTTTCACTCACACAAACACACATACAGTATATACATGCACACTGGTAAATTCCTACACCACTTGAGGGCCGTTGAGTGTATTTCGTGCCCCGCTCCAGGGGACAATTATAGAAGAGCTGCTTGATTGCAAGAATCTTGGAGAGCCGGATCTGCTCCTCTAATACCGGATACAAGAGCTAATGTCAATCCATCGAATTGCTATTTTCTTCTCCTTTGTTTCTTATCGAAAGAACGGTTCTTTCAAGTCATGCAGATGGAGAGACTGAGATCACAGGAAGTGCAGAACAGATGAAACGGCTTAGTTTGTGAATAACGTGTAATGCAATGTACACTAAACACTCTGTGTTGTGATGAAGCATGCAGTGATGGTAATGAATTGCAAGAGTCTGATCTTGGCTGATCAAAATCGTATACCTTGTAATGCAGTTGTCTTTACCTGCATTGTATAACCTTTTTTTTTTTACAATACATTGCAATATCCAAACGTTATTTTCATCAGATATTTTCAGCTTTTAGCTTCTGTTGCTACGTTTAGAAAGAAAAAAAAAAACCTTGTGCTCCGCATGATCTTTTTTGAACGGCAGACGCAACAATTCTGTTAATCAACAATTCTTCTTTTTGCTGTTTTCTTTTGTCGTCTTCACTCATGGTCGAGGTAAATGTGGAGATTTAATCAAGACACTCGTTAGTTTTGTTTCGTTTATATATGATTTTAATAAACGCTATTGTTAGATTTATCGCCTGTTATTGATGTTTTTTTATTTAAGATTTGTCATGAAAACTGTGTTAGACTTTTTATTTTCTGTCAAGCAGTAAAAATAGTTTATACTGTATATTATAGTGCACCCTGGTTCGCCTAATTGCCTTATTACATTGCATTGCATAATTTTCAATGTGATGGTGAGTGATGCTACAACAAACAAGCAATGATGTCAGAATAGCATATCGATGCTATGCGGATCATCAAGTAGTTAAATACAGTCTGTTTACACATATACTTCCAATCATGTAAAATCATATAAAAAAGGAATTTAGTGCTCTTGCAGGAACATCACAATATTTCTCAAATGAAGAGCTGAATATGTGGATGATTTATAGTAAAGACACGAAGAGCTCTGGAAAGATCAGGTCTCTGCACATGTAAGGCAGCGAGCGAGAGGGTATGAAATAGAAAGAAGAGGTAGTGATGAAAGGCGGAGAGCATGTGGTGTGAAAGCATGAATGCAGGATGCAGCCGAGGTGCTGATGGTTACCATGACAATGAGAGACGTAGAAGGGGGGGGCAGGGGAGGTGGGGCCGAGCCAATTCATCACCGCTTCCTCTTGTGTGTGTGTGTGTGTGTGTGTGTGTGTGTGTGTGTGTGACTTCACCTCTATCTATCCGAGTGCGCCCTTGAAACAGGCTATTTCTCTCTCTGACTCCTTGCCTGCACACACATTTACACATATAGTTATTAAAAAGAAGAGCAGTGCATTGGTGGAATGGGACGGAGAGCTGACAGGTAGTCAGCAGACCAGCGGTGCAGGTCATCCTTTCAATGCCACAAGGATGCACTGGAAATGCTATTGATTAGATGATAACGGCTCCAAGGACGGGGCTCTATCTGTCTTTGCAAATTAGAACGCCCCGATAAGTGCAGATTTGGACTGTGTGTGTGTGTGTGTGTGTGTGTGTGTGTGTGTGTGTGTGTGTGTGTTTTTTGTCTGCAGGGGAGTAATCTTCCATCCAGAGGTATTTTTCATGGCTGTCAGGGGGAGAGTGGGGTCATGTTATTGTAACTGGGCACGGAGAGGAGCAGGCAGACAGTCTTCATATGAACACTCACCCATGTGAAGGATGATCGCCATTACTTCATAGAGATAGCATGTGCGTGCGTGCGTGCATGTATGTGATGGGGGAAGCGTGATGGCTTTCAAAGGGCTGGAGCCATCGTTCAGCGGTAGCCATGGTAACGGGATTCTCAGGACCACATGGAGGGAAAAGAGAGAGAGAGGGGGGGTCGGGGGACAGAGAGAATTATGGGGAGTGGTGATGGCGTCTGTAAAGCGATGATGTAGATCTGCGGCCTCATACAACCAAAGTGCAATGCAGGTTGTTTGTTCTGGCCACATGACAGATCATAGTAAAAATGTAAATGAAAGGAGACCTCAAAAGGATTCATTACAAATGTATCAGAAAGAAATTACAGACACACAAGATAGCTACAAACTACACTGAATTCATGCTGCTGGGGTCATATGTAAGATACATACATAGAAAGGCAATTACTCCAGATTCAACTTGTGAAATCAAAGCTTAAATCTGTACACAGAATTACTTACAACAACACCTTTTTTAAGAACTCCCATAGTCCCCTGTAAGTAAGTACAGAGGTGGGTTTTTTTACGCCAAAAACCATATAAACTTCTTTTTTAATATACCTCTGAGGAAACAGCCTAATACTGTGCAGCTCTCCTTGTGTCGGAAAACGTTTTGTTTGTGTGGCATCATTTCAAGCACATTTGCAAGACAGATAATGTGTGTGTACGTGCGTAAGCGCTCAGCTTGCTTTCCCCAACACCTACAGTGTGACTCACTTAATGTGAGGTTAACGATCCTCAGCCAGCTGAAAAGAGACACCACGTGCGGGTTTTATTTGCATCACCTTTAAATCCCTGCGGTCTGCCGCTGCTTTGAGGTAAACTGAGGTAATGCTTACCCACAACTGTAAATACTCACATGCATGAGCCAGATTGACTGGCACAGCAGTAGGTTTGGCCTAGTGGTTTGAATTAGCAGAAAAGTAAATTTGACTTGTTTAAGTCCATTCTGTTCTTGTCTGCTTTTACTCGCGGCTTCTTTTCTTTTCTTGCTTATCTAAATAAAACTGACGGTTCAGGTTCGCTCCAGCTTTTTAGGCTCCTGCATCCACAATACTTCCCCTTCTGTCTCTTTCAATTCAGCAGAGAATCTGGACAAGCACACACACTTACACACACCGTATACACAGCCTCCAACTGTGGCTCTAAATGGAGCCCTTTGTTTTCTTAATTGTCAAATTAAACATGTCACTCTATTTGAATGGGACACGCATACGCCAGCTGCCAGCTCACCCAATTGAGAAATGGGGGGGTTTAGCCTTTATTCATTAAAGACACAAGCCCCTTCCCCCCCCCCCCTCCCCCCCAAAAAAAACTACTTGAACATGCTTGAAAAATCTCTTTTTCACACACAAACACAGATGAGGAGAGAATGAGGAAAAGTCGGTGCAATCTTTTGTCTGTCACAGAGTGCGGCTAGATGGACAACCCCCCTCATCTGGTAACAATCACCTCACAGGCTGCCTCAGTCTCTTGCTTTTGTGTGTGTGTGTGTGTGTGTGTGTGTGTGTGTGTGTTTTAGCATGTGCAGTGTCCACGAGCATTTAGATGTTACGACCAGCATGTGTATGTGTCTGTGTGTGTTTATGTGTGTGTTTCTAACCCCAGAGTGCCACTAGAAAGCCCCATCTATCCCAACCCTGTCTGGGAAATATGAAGGAGGAGTAGGGAGGGACCTGCCTCCAAAATGGAAAAACTACAAGAGCGGGCGCTTTCTCTTTTTCCTTTTTCCTTTTTTCTTCCTGCGGGTGATTATTCTTTTATATTTATTTGCCCAGCAGACGTCCTGCTCTCAGTCCAATCAAACATCCTCCATTATACACATTAGTCTGGCCTTTCTTCCAGCTGCCGCTCTCTCACAGTGGAGTTGACGTGAACCCTGTAGCAGTGTCCGGGCTGCCCGCAGCTCCGAACAATGCACACCTATATTTCACGCTGCAGGAGCAATTCTCCTGCTTGTTCCTTGATGAATGCTGCAAGATGTTTTGTAGAGGAAGGATCATTTAGCTTAATTAATGTCCTCCTGCTGCACGGCCCCAAAGACACATAATTAAGCCTCAAATTCAGAGCCGTCTCTATTGGTTTAGGATTCAACGGAGCGAGGACTTGAACCTTGGCTGGAAGTCCAATCAGTGCCTCATTTAGTATTTCTGAGGCAGGTGTAGGTTCTCTATTGGAAAGATTGTGCAGGGAGTTAAAGAAAGTCTTGTGGTAAAACAAGACAAATAAATCACAGAATCTGGCAAAGGTGATTAGTCAAAGACTTTAAGCCACGTCCCTCAGTTAAATGTACATTTATTCTAAAAACAAAACAGGGTGTCCTATTTTTGGAAGAAAAGCTTTCTATTTTCCTAACCGCCGTCTTTCACATCATCTATTTTTGGTTTCAGTCGTGGCTCCAATAGGCCTACCACTCATTCTGTGCACTGTGTAATAAAGTGATCTGGCTTTTTCTTCCCCTTGCCATTTCATCCCGGTGATTTAGAGGACTGTAGTCAGGTCCATATTCTCACAAGGTTAGGTTTGATGAATAAGCCTTCTTCTGGCACAGCTCTCTGGGCGTCTGAGAGTGCCTGTGTGAGCTTCGCTTCTCTCTTTCGACTTACATCAGCGAGGCATGATATACACCAGAGAGCATTTGGCTGAAATCCTAAATGAGATACATTGAGTTGCCAGGGAAACAGATCAAATGCGTGAGTCTCTTCGGTGTTGGGGGGGGGGGGGGGTAAAATATGCAGGACAAAAGGTTAAATCCTGATCCCCTCCAAGTTGAAAATGTAACTTTGAGCTTTTAAAATATTCAAACCAAGATAAAAAGCACAAACGCTTACCCAAGAGAAAGAGAAAGAGAAGAGGAATGAGAGACGAAAATGAGATGGACAGGCGTGCAGGTGGACTGGCAAACTCATATTCAGCTATGCACACGATTTCACAGTCTTTCTGTCTCAATATATTGGGGAAGGAGGTTAACGCGATGCTGGTGGTCTGCATAGCATGCTTAGTGTTCCATTAATGTCGCGGTGTTTCACGTTGCCCACTGCAACACACACACACACACACTTACACGAGCACACACTCGAACTGAGCATCCAACAGAGATCTACAGCCAAAATAGAGGAGAGCTGAGGCAATTATACACCTAATAAATCACTCATTCACTCATTTTTGTATGTATGTATGCCCCAACTGTGCACACTCCCCCTACACTGCTGACCTTTACACGACCTTTACACGCACGCACGCACACACGCACGCACGCACGCACGCACATTCATACACATGAAGACACACATATGCATGCAGGCTCACAGATACAGATGCTTGTATAATCATGTTCATTCAGAGGTCACCTTGGCAGGAGTGAGCACATGTAAAAAAACACACACTTATTTCATGTCTGACAGCTTGCTTATTAAGTGACTTAAATGTGGAACCAAGAATGGCACAGCTCAGTCTCCGTCGTCTTGTCGGCTTTGTGCCCATGATGAGACAGACTCCTTCAGATTCCACTGTTGGGTGGAGCGATGTAGGGGTGGGGGGGGGATCTGAGACCTGGATCAGGGGCATACATTTACTGCCTGGTTTAGCCATCAGTCTCTCCCACTTTTGGAAACCTACAGTAGACGAGGGGTGGCGTTTCTCCCTGTGTCCCCGCACTAAGCCAGAGGTTGGGCTCAGCTGGGCCAAACAGGATGACTGTGTCAGATGTACTGGGGTCTCTCAGGTGTGAGAGGCAAAGGTACATTTACATCCCAACACCTGTGACAGAATTACAGCTGACAGCTCCATCCTCGAGGCTTGGCTGCAACTTCCACACAAATTCATATTCCTGTTGGGCAAACAGGGACACATTCCAGTATATGTGAGAAGAAATATGTGGACGAATGCAAAGCAAAGTTTTGAGTTTAGTGTCAACTTGGGGTTATGGGTTATGACATAGCATGTAGGGTATAATATACTACATTTGATATCAGATAGTTTGCTTGACATTTTACCTGACATTGCGCTTTGTATTCATGGAAGATATGGAGACAGCTCGTTCCTGGCTCCACATTTACGAGTGCAAAATGTGGCTAGCAAGCGAGGTACATGTGTACCTCAAGAGTCATTGTTATACAGTAGCTTTTAATATTATGTAATCATATATTACAATTATATTTGTGATCACTAATATAATTACTGTGGGTAGACTGTTCATTTTGTATTTGGTTCATTTGTTTGTTTTGGTCCTTGGCTTGATCCTCATAGAGTATTAAAAGATGTAGATAAAGTCTTCCAATATGGCGCCCCAGTCATTCCAATGAAAGTGGCTTATGGGGGCATAAAAAGTGTTTCTGGCTTTGGCACGTTAGGGACCATAGCACATGCACATTATAATCCTTTATGGCTGAGGTCATTCAATCTCTGCAGACATGAATGGCACAAAACTGATATGACTACATAGGGGTTTTCCATTTGTATTGCACCTGACTGCTACCTTGATGGTACAAAGAGTTCTTTCTTTTGGGGAATCAGGTGGAGAGATAACAGCAGTGGGTCTACTGGAACCATCCTCCTATACTGTGTTGTTGTTCTAACCTGGGACTGAAACACAAGAGACAAAATGTTCCTCATCTGATTGTAGACCCCTCCGTGGTCCCTCAAGCTACCCTTGTGGTGTCTGGACTCCAGTTTGGGAACCACTGCTCCAGACTGAACGCCACCTAGGAGAGAAATAGGAGGTAGGAGTCAGGTTTGGTTAGCCAGCAGACCACAGAGCCAGGACAGAGGTAATGTGAGACGCAGGCTATAGCAGACCTATGGAAACAGAGAGACGTCCGTTTATAGTCCAGCTTTAGAGATTTAATCTGCACTATTAAGATGGCCAGCGCCGTCCCTCTGCTGGTCCTCTCTTATGGGAATTTTCAAAGAGATCTATCACTGTGATTTACTGTGAACAGTTCTCAAATAGTCCACACTCTCTGTCTCCGTCTCTTGGTCTGCTCTTTTTCCTCTTTTTGCTCTTCTCCCTTGCTTTGTCCGTGTAATCATACCTATGCTGTGAGCTAAACATACGCATGCATGAGTTCAATATGAAACCACCATATACAGTACAGTATGTAGTGTGTTTACACATGCAGTAAACCTCAGGGACTCTGTGTACACACATGGGTCTGTGTTGTATTTCCCTCTGAGGTTAAGGTCAGAATCTCAAGTAACCCACCCCTCCCTGTTTTTAACTTCGGTGCCCCCCTCTACCTCACTCCAATGTCCTGGTCAATTACAGCTACTATAATCACTTGAGGAACCTCCCCTCCTTCTTCCCCCCCCCCCCCCCCCCCCCCACCCTCCCTTCTCACTTCATCTCTTTAGATCATTTTGGTCATGGTAAAGTTGGCAGTGTAGCATGAATGTCGGCTGCATATCAACTCAGAGTGCAGCATATCTGCTTTGGCACTTGTTTTGTAATGCTGGTACTTCACTATTCTGCTAATCATTTCCATACACAACATCCATTTCCCACTCGTCAAGATTTGAATTAGTCGCCAGTGGTTTATTGTCAATGAGAAAAAAAATTCCCTTTCAAGTAAAAAAAACTAATTTGTGATAAGTGGCTGAATATTTTGGTCATCTTTGTCCCATTTTCTCTTTTTTTGCCTTTTCACTCGCACACTTGGAAGCAATCACGCGCAGCCACACGAACACTCCCACATGTTCCATCACTCTGTTACTGTTCTTGTATTGAATGGTGGGGAAAAAGTGAATTATCAACAATGATCTCAACACTGTAGCAGGGTATTCTCCATCTGGCATACGGTTTAATACTGACCACCTCCAGGGTGAGTCAGCTGTGAGGGAAGTCTAATTACTGGTCTGAATTTGCTGCAAGTGACTGCTCCAGGGATGTGGAGGAACAAGGTCAAGGAGATGAGAGCACTTTGATGGTAGAAAACTTGTGCTCACAAAGTAATATTTCCCCAGTTTCTTTGGTCTTGGTTTGTTCCATCCCCCTCATGTCAATCTATTTGTCTGTCTGTCTCATCCTCTCAATCCTCTCTCCCCTGAGGGATCGATTTTGCAGATGTATGTAAATATCCACATATGTGTGTCTGCTTTATCCATCCATCTAATTGGGTTAAGGCCTGGGCCCAGGGCAGAGACTGGGGTGAGAGCTGGGACCGAGGACCGCTACTCACGCGAGGTGGTGATTGCGGACCCTAAGCCATCTGTCAGCCCTGTCTCTCACACATAATGTACACACACAGATGCAGAAGTAGATTGAGGGCGACTCCAACCTCTGAGACAATGCTCATGTTACATTATGCTGCTGCCATTCACTGGAAAAAGTTTGGTCTTTTTCTTGAAACGAGTCATTACACGGTCATTTGTGTGCTGATTAGGTTTCATGGCCGTAATGCCTGTGTAAACTCATTTTATAGAGGATGTCATGCATCGGCATCGGTTACATTTTTACTCTCTCAAGTACTAGTTGGTGGCTTTCATGTGTCATCAGTGTTAAGATGAACATGCAGCAATTTGAAGGCCGCTCATGGTGTTAACAGAGGAATAACAAGTGAAAGAGAAATAAGCAAAAAAGATAAAAGAAAGCCGAGATTTTCTTTTATATAAATAGCTAACCTGAGGGATTGTTGATAACCTGTCTGATCTGTTGTGTTTCTCGCCTTGTCAGACTCAGTCGCTGCAATGTCAGCATGTTGGTATTTCTTAGCAATTGCTTAGGTGAACAGAAATGATGGCAAAAACAAATAAAATCTTGTCCTCTCCCTCTGCCCAGCTTCCCACAGAGCAGAGATCAATTTCCTTAGTCATAAACGCAGCCTCTATCAGGTTACTCCTGTCTTAAAGTCATAAAGTTGTACTCATGTTCAGGCCTAGCCTCCTGTCACTCAGTTGTCATTTAACACCCATAGTAACCTGAGGTCAGCTCCACTTCCGCACAGTTGGTTGCATTTGAAGTTACCTGAAGTATACATGTGTGTGCAGTCCATACACTGAGTGTATGAGCACCACCATGTTTGGGTTTGACTTCATCTTGTCTATAAACATAAAAGTAAATCATGTGGAGCCTGGGCTGAGTGGAGTGTTTGTAAGTGTGCAGGAGGGTGGAACAGCAGTGGTTTAAGGTAATCTCTCATGTCAGCAGTTGTTGAATGGGAAGCCGGTGTTTGAGCGGAGTAATGGTTTATATGTAAACAAATAATACAAAATCTCCTTGAATCTATGTTTGTGTGTATTCCCGTAAATAGCCTTGGGAGGACAAAAAAACATGTTTTTGCTGTTATTGCCTGTGACGAAGACAAGCATTATTGATGAGATGGTGAAACTGAAATACGGTTTATCTTCTTATCCAAATATGAATCGATTGCCATTCAAAGATCCATGTAAACAAACTGAGAAAGAGTTTTAGGCTAAATTGCTCTGACATTTACAATCTCTCTTCCCTGTCTCTCTCTCTTTCTCTTCATACAAACACTGGTGTAGAGTGACTGATTGGATAGTTTATAATGCTGACTGGCTCTCTAGTGTTACCCCCACCCCCTCCACACACACACACACACATATACAATCCCTCCCTCACCACGCGAGGTCGTGTTTCAGTCTGTCGCTTTAATATTTTATGCCCCTTGTAGCGCCAGTGCTAAAAGATTTACAGGCCTATTGATCATCTGCTGGTATGAAGGGGCAGTTTAGAAGACCACCCTCCCAAAACCAGACACAAGCCATCAAAGCACCGACCCCGTGTGTTTATACCATGTCTCCTCTTGCTGTAGCATCTGTCTGTTTTATTCAGGGTGCATCCGCATCGCAGTGTATGTATGTGTGTGTGTGTGTGTAGCTCTAACCTTGGCAAGTACCAGGATTACTCCGCATCTCTCTGAACTCAACCACTCTGGAAATCATTACCTGGAATTGCTTGTGCTTCAAAGACGTCGCTCACTCCCAAACTCTGATGACGATACAACCCCGTTGAGCTCCTCCTGGCTCTGTGTTGTGTGAGCTGATAGGAGGGGCTAGACTTCTGGTGTTTTGAAGAGAGGGTTTTCTGTCACAAAAGTTAAGCATCCTTGTGTCCTAAAAGTTTGATTGCAGAAAACAAAAGCCTTCGTTTTTTACATGTGCATGTGCAGGATTGTTTGTGCCAAAATTCAAAATCCTCTGTTGAAGTCAAAGTGGTGTAACATTACTGTTTCGTATTTCATTCCTTCACTTCTACGCCCCATGCTGAGGAAGGGCCTGTGAATTGAAAGTTTTAAAAACTGTAGGTCCTCAAACAACCTTGTAGATCCTCTGAATAAATGACTGACGAGTCCAAGAATATCACACGCTGTGAGAAGATGTTATATAGTATGCTATATGTTACCAACAGAGAAATCAAAGCTTTTTCCCATAGGTATATTGAACTCAGAGGTAGGGATTTATTTAATTTACTCTATCCTCGGATAGCAAGACAATGAGGGAACAAGGGATTGAAAAACAGCTGCATTCATCAAGATTGATCAAAGATTCATTCCCTGGGAATGTGGCCTTGAATGGAGCCAATATATATTGCTCGTTGCGAGTGGTACTTAAATATATATTTGTTGTGGTACGAGAGGACATTTAAATTTTGTCAAATGTGCTTTCAATTTTACAAATATCCTTAAATTGATGATATACCCAAATTTCCCATTAGCGTTTACACCCATGTGGCACCCATGTGGCACCTAAAGCGAGGTTAAAACAACAACCAAAGGAAATGTAATATATTTGCTAATAAGATCTGATCCAGTTCGCTCTCATGGCTCTTGTGAGTAGGACTGTCTCTCTGTGTGACATCATGCTGCCACAGAAACAAACAAGGAGACAACCACATCAGGGGGTTGACTTCCCCATAACTAAAACATCATTTTTTTTATGCAATTAGCTTCATTACAGTATGAAACTAATGCACATGAAAGCGCACACGCAAACACACTGACACACTGACACACTGTACGTTATTAACCTTGTAGTCTCCTTCTGAACCAGCTCCTCGCGGCAGCTGTTTGATTAAGGCTGAATGAGGAATCCAGATGTCTTCTCCAGTGAGTCGGCTCCCATAATGAACCAATGAAACCTATTTTGTGTCAGCCTCTGTCTGTTGAGCTTTTCTTCTTTATTATTTCACAGAGCTTTGGTCATGGCTGGTCGAGATTGGTTTTCCTACCTAATCCCTGACGCCTTGTACAGTCTGGCTGTCACTGTCGGGGGTTCGCTTATACGCATACATTTTAAACATTTGCACACACAGGTTTGTCTGTCGCTGTGGGTAGCATGCTAAAATCCCACTTAATCATTTTCTGACTGACAAGCATCCCTTTTGTCCTTGTCCATAATGAGGTTTGCCCAGAAATGGCAGAGCTGTTGGAGCAAAGGAGAGCCAAAGAGATAGACACACAAAGAGAACATGCCCTACGCTGCTAAAGCTTGGCTTGCTTGAAGCTATTTGAAGGCTACATGCTGTGCATGCCAGTTATATTTTCATGTCTGTCTCTCTGTCTGTGTGAGCGAATTTTGCGATTTTAAGCATAGAGAAAAAAAAGACGTTTCCGTCACCAATCGTTTTATGTGCATATCACGAGGGATGGGAGGAGGTGTGTGAGTGTTACTCCTGAGGCGACACACTAAAAAGGTCTAATTTGATCTGTGGAGGAGGGGTGTGAAATGCGTGTCAGCAAACTGTAACGATTATTGAGTCAGAACAGAATAACTGCTGGGTTGTCAGCCTGAATCTAGAGCTTTACAAAAAGTGAACAGAGACATAATTGTCTGCATGTGTTCTTCTAAGAATTATCATATGGTGTGAGCTGGATGATAATTCAATATGATAATTTATGGTCTTTAATGGAATCATATTGTGTTGAAGTCATATATTGACATATTGTGATACACAATTACGTCATCTAAATTGATAACAACAAGCACATACTAACTCAAATTTCTCAGGAAGTCTGTCAGAGCTTTGCTTTAGACTGTGCCGCTGTGGTGAAAAACCCCATTGTTCGCCAGCACGTTAAGTTATGACCTCAGTGTTTCCACCTTGTTACATTACAAAGCCCGAGGGTTGTCAATTATTACCTCTGTCATAGCTGTTGTGGCAACAGATTGCTTTCATTCCTTCATCAACATAATATAAAATACTAAACAACAAAAAACAACGACAGACGTTGCAGATGTGTATTCAAAGAATATGAAGTTGAAGTCCTTGGAGGAAGCTTCTTGGAGGATATATCACTTAAATCTGAGTGCTGTGTTGGGAAAGGGTGTGTGAAAAAGTGTGTGTGTTTTGTGTATGGTGTCTCCATGTGCTTTTTGTGTGGTTTCTGCGTAGAAGTCCAGTTCCTGAGCATATCGTTCCAAGCAGAACTTCCCGTTTTCGGTCCTAACAATAGGGGCACCTTCCTGGTTTATCGCATCATTTCCTGTCTTGGTTCTAATACCGTCTCGCACCACAGAGTCCGCCGGAAGAGAGACTGGAAATCCACCCGCAATCCACCAAGTAATCAAGGACAGGGTAAAAGTTGAAGGATCAGGCAAAGCTAATATGATTAAATTAATTAAATTCTGTGATTTTAAACACTGTAAATTAGTTGTTTTTTTTATTGTACAAACCTGAACCCATAGAGCATATCTTGTCATCGTCACGGTGTTCACCATAACATTCAAATGTTACACTTATTCTGCAAGAATGTCTCCTTTATCTCACATATAAATGGCATGTAGCGATGTCGAATTGCGAAAATCTAGGTCAGTTATTTATTAAAAACTGATAAATAGGGAGAAGATAATGACCGTCCTTTCACTTTTAAAGCCAAATTGAGGCATTACAGAGCTGCTGCTGTTAAATTTGATATGCCACAGGGTTGTAGGAAAGAGTAAAATGCCAATATTAAAATTGCCTATACTTGTTCTAGCCCCGGCAAGCTGTATATTCAACAGTGATTACTGATGTGCTTGCTTATGTATGTATGTGTGTGTGTGTGTGTGTGTGTGTGCAGGGGAGGGATCTCAAGAAGGGCTTTCACAGGGATTATCAGCCATCTTCATGTTTTGTTGGATCAAAGCCCACTGCTCGGGTGGTCTAGTGCGTCCAAAGGAAGGCATGAATCTTCTAGTCCAACTCTAGCTTCTCTCTCTCTCTCTCATCCATGGTTTTATTTCAAAGTCCCTGTAAGGCGAGCATTCAAGAATACTCAACAATGACAAAACCATGGCACTCCATTGAGCTGTGGTTCTTCATTGTTGAATTTAGTAATGCCAGCAAGGCTGAAACCCTCTTTAGAGGGATGTTGCATGATTCACCTGGCCCAGAGCCTTGTTTACAGCAGTGTGATGGAGGCTGCAAAGAAGAGCTGTGTGCTACGGGACATGATGCAGGCAGGTCAGAATGGGACGGGCCGACCTAACACACTGCTGACAAGTTAATCTAGTCCTGCTATTCATCCAACACTCACTACCATGACGGAGATGTGGAGCAAACTGAACCCAGCCCAGGGGTGATGACAAAGACTTACATGTTGAGCAGTATAGGGGCTCATTGTTGCCTTTAACTTTCTTTTTGTCGTACATTTCCTCTTACCTCGGGACCCCGTGTAAGGAAAACATTCTTGTGGTGCCATGTAGCCATGATGCTCTGATTGTGTGTAATCTTCCCGACTGATTTTAAGCTTCCATCATACGTAATCATAAAGTTTGGCATGATGCTTGGTCGTGTATGGGCTCATCAAAATCAAGGGAAGGGCCTGACATCAAAAATGCTCATACACACTGACAAAGAAAAATATTTGATTCAATGTAGCTGATTCTATTCTAAGAGAATGCCTTAAGCTCTCTTGACTTTGATAATGACTCAACTTTAATTTACCTGAAACAGGATTTACATCTGCTGTTGCATTGATTGTTGACGGATAATTCAATTTCTACAACAACCTATCGGCCAAAGAGTCAATCAGAGCATAAAGACTTGAACAGAGGATGTCATTAAGTGACACTTTATTGTGTCCATTGGCACTAGAATAGGGTCTCATGATGTCTTCATAGTTTCTGTTTCAGAAAAATGCCTTTCTCTTACAGCTGTGACACGTTTTCCTCACATTCCATTAATGTGCAACTGTTGAGAAAAGGGTATACGTCCTTACAAATAGTAGATATCATACTTGCAACAAGTACATTATCCTTCTTTGTCATTTGTGTGCAGTTCAGTACAGGAGTACTCAGAGGAGAGAACTGTTTCAGTCTGTAAAAAAGTAGTCAACGTCTGGGTGTGTGTGGCTCCACTCCAGCCTTTCTTCATTCTTTGTTTTCTGAACCTGACACTGCTCAGTTCGCTGTTCTGGCGAAACACTGAGCGAGGGGAAACACGGTACCCACTGATGGAGCCAGTTCTATAATGGAAGGCGCATTGCGGCTGGAGATCTGCTGTTGTAAGCCCAAATATGAGTTGCCCGTATGCATTATGCTGATGGAAGATCTGATTTTGCTTGTTTTGTACAGAAATTGTTACGGTGTGTGTAAGTTTCCAAGTGTCCACTTTAGAACTCTGTGTATGTCTTTGTGATCATGTTTAATCTTACTGTACACGCTGTCGCCTGGATCTGTTTGTATCCTTATCCTTTGTTCATAGCAGTTGTGCATGCGTGCGCAAGCCTGTGTGTGCATGTGCGTATATAGTCACAGCTTGTGTAGCTCTGTGCCAGTATGTGCCACAGTGAGTGCTGGAGATTAGCGAGAGCATCAAAGCGGCGAATCAGTGAAGCAGCGTTAGGGCAATGCCTGAGTTTACTGCCCCTTAGCCTTCTGTCATCGGCCACACCTAGCGGGGGAACAAAGGGAGCGGAGGCTGGCACTGACTGGAGTATAGAGAGAATGAGGGGGGAGAGTGGGAAGCAAAAGACAAAGAGAAAAAAAAACAAAGATTAAAAACACTGGGGATAAAAAGCCCTGGCAGGGATAGGAGTGAGACAAGTAATGAAGGCTCATTACAGGGCTTTTTCCTGCTTTGAAAGGGTTTCTTGGCTGCTCTTTTGTCCATTAGAGCCAGATGATGTCACAAGTAAATTTTCATTTTAGTAATGGCATCATCTGCACCAGTGTTGATTTGTGGGCTTCATAAAGGTAAATCCATATCATTTCATAACCTTGTTAATGTGATATAGATTGAAGTATTATGCCAATGTCACCATTGTAATGAAACATAAGGCTGAAATGTTTCAAGGCTTCCAATCTTTAGCCGTGTGAAACAACTGTAGCAACTGTAATAGCAGAGCTTCTGCAGAATGTTTGTCTGACCAGGATTATGTGAAGTAGACATCAAAATAGAGCTGAAATTTGTGGAAAATAATAAACTAAACTGGAAAATGTACATCTGTTCATCGCTAAAATCCATTGTTTACAGTATGTGTGTTTTCTCTTTTTGGAACAGCAGGAGTTGGAGTCAATTTTGGTTTGTGGTCCATTTATAAAACCACATCACTATCTCGTTTCCACTGTCAGAGCTGGCTGCAGCTCAGAAACACAACTCACTTAAATGTTTAGGTTAAGATTAAGGTACACTCACAAGTTCACAAATGACAACAAGGCTCTTGCGTGTGTTTTCTGGGAAAGGACAATGACACTGAAGTTGGGTTACTTTCCAGCAGTGCGGTGCCACCACTGCTGAATGAATGTACAACAGAGGAAAACACAGTGCACCATAAAGTAGCTGAAATAAAAAATCTACCAGAATTATTTTGGGTTCTCTTCCTTGGTCAAAACCAAAATGAGAGTTGACCGTAGCAGAAAAAACATCCAGAAATGAATGCGACACACCCCGTCTGTGAAGTAACGGACAGTACACTGTAACCAAAACTGAAAACAGAAAAAACAGCTAATAAAAAGTGTACATACCTGTAATGCAGAAACATGTACAAAGATAGAGTTGGTCAGGGGATTACAATTCAAAAGTAGAGATGGATTACAACCAAATTAAATAAAAGAGAAAAGTGGAAGAAGGAAAAGAAATCCAAGCAGGGAATTACCCAAGCTTTCCAGGTTTTACTCTCAGCAAAGAATATTGCACATGTAGCCTTAAGAGTTCAAGCCAGTGGGGACAAATTGTCAATAAAAACTGAGTCAGTAGACAGGAGGGGTAGAGACAGAGAGCGGCCATGGAGATGAGATTGAGGTGACAAGGATCGAAAAAGGAGGAAAGGCGAGGAAGAAGGTATAATAGGGAAATGGAGGAGTAAAAAAAAAAGGAAGCCGTTTTAAAGGGACATATCCTGTCAGTGCAGAGATGGGCCAACAAGGGGGAATCTGGGGAACGTTTTGGTTAGCCCCCAAACACAAAGTGCCATTGTCCGTTTATAGGGGTTGGCTAACTGGGTTTGACAGGCCTGTTTTTACTTGGTCCTCTGGGAGCAATGTGTTTGAGACAAACCTGTAGAGGGGCATTTTTTTTTTTTTCTACATCGTCCAAGAAGCTGCTGTCTTTTCCTTGAGTGCAATGGCCTTTCATGCTTCACACATAATACATGTATAGAGAGAGATATTTACCTATTTGTCACATGGAGGCAGATCTGTCCATGCTGGGGGTTTGCTACCAATTGGAACATCCAGTCTGAAAAACTGATGCTTTTCTTGGTGATTGGCATTATGATGATTATCGAAAAGAAGCTAAATCACATACACCCTCATGCATGTTTCAGTATGCATATGAGTTTGTGTGTGTGTGCATGTGTGTGTCAAGGCAGTGTAGTTAATTCTCAGGGGGCATGCAGTGTGCAGAGTCAACACGGTGTCTGTAATGAAAGAGAAAACCAATACGATTTTAAAGACAGCAGGGACTTGTGTTTCCTCTCCCTCCCCCAAGCTTTGTTTACCTCTCTTCCAGCATCATTCTCATCCCTCCATACCAATCTTTCCCTTTCTGCCATCGTATCTTATCCCACTTTTGTTTTTGCAGTTGTATCAGTTATCCCTCTCTCATTCTCCTGTGTAAGTGCTGAGCTGAGCTAAAGGTGACCCTGGTGATGGTGAGCTTTGCTTGCTTGCTAAGGTACGATGCTGCTATCTGAGCTGAGGGGGGGGGGGGGGGGGGGGGGGGGGGTGTTTAGGGGTGAGAAAAACACCATCATGTGGATGCCTCTTGGAGGTCAAGTAAATACATTAAAGGGTAAGCAAACAGAGAGGAAGCCTGGGCAGAAGCTGTTTTTGGCAGCAGCGCATTAATATGGGGGTTGGGGAAAGGGAGGCAGCAGGATGCAAATCTGTCATAGCAGGTGCTTGTTGAAAGAAATGGTGAATGCTGTATTAAGGGTTTATTAAACAGAGGAGTAGCCTATACGCTTATTTTACTTAATAATATGTGTTTGAGGTGCGTAAGGACTTAAACCTTTTCGAAATAGAGTTTACTGTCCTCTAGCCCTGATCTCCTCCCATTTCTGAAACCCAAATCCACTCAAACGTGGCTTTGATCTGGGTAATAATCTGCGCCAACCCACAGTCCACCGCCCTCTCTAACCCCTCTCCCAGGCACCATTGATGTGACCAGCCATGTGATAGCTGGGACCCCATCATTTCCAATTACAGTGTGGTTTAGTGAATCTCAGTCAGCGCCTCCTACCTTGAACCCTTTGGCTTACTGTGTTGGAGGTCTGTTTACCCCGTGACTTTAAGATAATCTCCCCTCTAACTCCCTGCTAAACCTCTCAACCTTCATCACCTGTCGCCCCCTCCTTTAAGGGTGAAAATTATGCCAAAATAGACAACAGACATCGAATGAAGAGTCCCAGGAATACAATTCCTATTTTACATCACTTCAAATGAAACCATAAATACTATTCTCTCATCTTCTTTATTTAACAAAGTGTTACTTTCACTCTATCCCCTCTGCTCTGTCATCCTAAACCGGGGGTATTCCTTTATATTCAAATATTACAAATATTACAATATAAATCATTTTCAAAATTGAACTGGATGAATTATAAATAATAGATACTCTCATAATGAATAAATGTGAACATGTGAAATAACTCCTCTGACTCACAGACTCCAACTATTCTGTCTCTCGCCCCGTCTCTCCCTTGTGTGTTTGATCTCACTCAAACTGTGAAGTTTATTGGAATACAGATATTTGATTGGCTGAGTAGCATCACGTGAGATGGTTTACAACGCATGTAATTGGTCGGTGTGTTTCCTGGACCGCTGAACGAGTGCCATAAAGGCTAGAAAAGCTCCGCTGGTTAAACTAGAAGTGCTCCGTCAAAACTTTAGTATTCTCAATTATTTATTGGTTGGAGGTACAGGTCCGGATACAACGGCGTCCTAAACCATCTGTTACACATCTGCAAAACACCACATTAGTTCAGCTCCCTCTCTCACTTCCTTGCTATCCACTTTTCCTCACGCACACTTCTTACCCTAACAATTTCCATTCCTCCTGACGCATTTTGTAGCGGCAACTTTCACCTCATCTCTCAGTATCAAACCCTTTAGTGGGATCTCTCTTTCATCCCTTTCAGTCCTGACTTCTGTTTACACCTCCTTCCTTCTTTCTCTCTGGGAAGACAATGACAGGTGCATCATGATTCACACAGCAGAGTGCAGCTGGTTCTGTCCACTGAGATGTGGACTGCATCACACATGTTGAAAATAGCATCTGTGTTGCGGCTTGCTTCACTCTGATAGAGACATTGTAAAACTTTTCCCATAATCTACATTTCTAAAGCAGTGTGACGGCATATTTTTCTATCAACCCGCAAGCGCAATGTAGTTACAACTTTCTGCATGAGATAATCAGTTGTTCTTCTTTACTGTAATGACGTCAGAGACGCTGTGGTAATGATTCAGCACAGTGAATGAAAGCAGCAGAGATAGCAGATAGCAGGGGAGATTGAGTGATGGAGATAGAAAAGGCCCATCAATTAATGAAGGTCACTGGAGTCTCGTTATTTCTTTGTTTGAAGCTAAAGTCTCTCGATGTGGAGACTATTCAGCTTTAAATGAATCTTCATTCCAATTTATCTCTGCGTCTTCGCCTCTGTTCAAGCAATTAAGATTTTCAGTTTCCCATCACTGCTAAACTGATAAAGCAACTGTGTAAGCATTCAACATTCCTTTGAATACCTGCGGTGGGCTTTTATAGTTATTTTATTGGAGACAATAGAGCAATATGTGGCTCAGGCCTTGTCTGCCCAGTTCATGTCTGCAGTGTTGGTTTTTGGGGCTACTACTGTGCTGCACAGTGCTTGCAGTGGGTCTTTGTGTTGAGAAGTCATTTACCAGGGAGCTGACTGATGAAGTGCAGACGTGCAGCTGATTTAAGACTTCTTTCCACACATCTGTAGGTGTGCAACGCTAGCCTCCTTCTCTCTCTCCATTTTTTTGTCTCACATTCTGTCTTTCCCCTTTTTTTCATCCCTGCCTGATTCGCTCCCTGCAGGAGTTGGCTGTGTCCCTGACCCCGGGGCCGCCTCATGCCTAGCCAACCTGTTTTTCTTGGAAATTCCAGTTGGCTGAGCTAGCTGTGGAGGATGGGATGATAACGGGAAGGCAGACTGCGCACATGTGTTGTACCTCTGTGCGCATGAATGTATCTTTAATGGATGCTCTATATCACTGACAACCTGGTTTGACAACCGCTGCTTGGCTGAGCCATCACTGTCCTGACCGTCTTTTGCTTGCACTGAAATCAGAGGGACAGAGAAGCAAATGTTGCCGACCCAAAGGAACAATTACATCCATCCTCCCTCAAACGACTGGCGAGAGCAGATGAAAAGCGTGAGGACCGGATGAAGGAAAAACCGAAGAGAAAGACAAAGCGGATTTAAGCAGCTAAAGTAGCGTCAGACAGAACAGTTTATCCTGAGAATAACTTGGCTGCCTCTTCTAAGCACAGTCAAAAAACATTGATTTAACAGGTGCTTTAGGAATCAGGACTGTGTTTCCCGCCACTTCCTCATATTTACCTCGCATGTGCAGTCAGGAAATTAATTTAACAAGGATAAGCTAGTTTTTCACCCCCTCAGGCTGTGTATGAATAGCAGTGTCTAATATCTTCCCCCACAAATACACATTGAGGCTTTTTATGTCTCTGTGTGTCAATTAAGCAAAATATAGTTATACTATAGACGTGTGTGTGTGTGTGTGTGTGTGTGTGTGGAGATCACAAGGGTTTGGCTCCTGAACCTTCAGCAGAATAAAGTTAATCAATAGAATTCATTAAGATGTAATTGCCTTGACTACAAGCTGACCATTCAGCAGTTCATGTGTCAGTATGAGTGCATAATGTGCATGTGTGTGTGCATGTGTGTGTGTGTGTGTGTGTGTGTGTGTGTGTGTGTACGTGGGTTCATGACAACTATGTGTTTTAACATAACCTATCAGTCTTTAAATTGCCAACACACACCTTGTGTAGCAGCTGGAGTTCATGACCTTCAGGGTCTTGCATGGGACCTTAGTTTAACCTTCTCAGCATTAAATTTGCTAACTGTGTTTAGTTTCATCTTGCCGTTGACCCTCATGGTAATGAGCAATAACGCAGACACAAGAACCTCTATACGTTTCTCTCAACATCTCTGACTCTGGCTGTGGTTCAGGCCTGGGTCAACGAGAGGCTAATCCAGTTATCATAGCTGGCTGTTACTCTTAACTGCACAATCAACTTAGCTCCATTGTCAGTCGTGAGTTCCAATATTAGCAGCAGCTAATCTTTGCATGCTTGTTGTTGGACCCTTGTCATGCACATGACTACAGAGAACGCACACGGTCAAGGGCATGTACAGTAATGAACAGCCTTAACAGAAACAATCGGATACGCATGAATGCACACGAAGGCAAGAGCACCTTAAACACATGTTTATGTTTATATTGTGCAGAGAAAACTGATAATGTCAAATGGAAAAGGACATTATTAGTCTTGGAAAGTGAGATACACTTCTGATTTGATTTGAATTTGAATTAGTTTATCGAGTGCGGACGACACATGTGAAGTCACTAATCACTTCATTCTCTGCTCAGGTCGACATCACTCCTCTATATCTTTACATAGCACATAGTTGTTTGCTGCTATGTTATTGCTCTGAATGTCAAATAGAGAACCTTGACTTAAGTTAGTCTCGTTTGGGGTTTTGTTTAGATAGATACAAGGAACATGTCTGTTAAAGATCCTCCATTTTGCTTTAACACTCCATCTTTTCATAATTCCGAGATGATGAAAATAATAATGTCAGCCAGAATAGCACATATTGTTACATCCACAGCAATAGACGTGCTTGGAACAGACAAAACAATGTACTTCACGTCAATCACAAATGTTAACCTCATTGCGGGGCTGCTGGAAAAGTCAAGGGATCGCTATAGTGATGAGAACACTACACCAAATCAAATTTAGCTTCTTTCAAGCAAAAGAATTCTCAAAATGTTTCACTTAAATTTGAACGGGCATTTCTGCAGAGAGTGAGCTATATTACAGCAGCTGTCATATAGCCTGTTAGTGGTTTACCTCTGTATCCTGACCTGCTTTTCACCCTTGTTTATGACTGGCACTTTAGTAATGCTGCCTGCCGTGTGTATTCTTACTGGAGATGTCACTGCTTTGATACACAGACACAATAGGATTACAGATCCACTGATATATTTTCTTACTGTTTGAAGTGTGAGGACTCGGTTGAAACTGTGCGCAAATGCACACACATGGACCCTCTGGAGCTGCTGTGCCTCTCTACAGTCAACAACTATCAGAGTAACCAAACGCCAGATGTAAGCTCAAAGCTCAGGGGTTGCTCCTGCTATCTTTTACTATTGTCACTTCCTTTAGGTGGAGGTCGCTGGCTGCCTGACCTCAGGCAGAACAAGGTAAAGAAGGAGTGACATGGAGAAACTACAGACGTACACGAGGGATTAAGATGTAAAAAACAGAGATAGACAAAGATGAAAACACACATACGCACAGCGGGTTACATGTGTTCTTTGTGCTGATCTGAAAAAACCCCAAAACAAAAAAACAGTAAAAGAAATCACTGAGCCCAGCAATGTTACATCCCACAGGGTTTTGAATTGCCTCAACACACTTTTTTACCTTCTTTTGTACAGAGAAAACAGGTGTTGCTTTCTCTTATTTTGTCAGTGACACATTCATGCAGCATTAGGGGTGACCTGTTACACACACACACACACACACACACACACACAAACTCATCGCGGGGCAATGAAACAGAGGTGCAGCTGGAAGTTTGGTTCCCCTTTGACCCTTAAGATTGTCATTGATTTGATCACGTACATACTACACAGACACACGTATGCGCACGGAAGGACAGTTTGTATTGACCCTCATCCCGGAAACTAATATTGTCAGATGAGCCTTGGCTCTTTGTATACGACCATTTCTGGAGGACACAAAAAACGTGGTTTAGTCTGTCCCCAATGAAGCCTAGCTCACTTTTAACGATAAACAGACTCTGCCTTATTAGTGTGAACCTCCCACATAGCTGCGTGTTGGTTTACAGATCGAGAAATAAAATGACACTGAAACATAAATGTTTACAAGGAGCAAATCAGGCTTCAACTAGCCTGGAAGCTTGTGTGTATCTAGAAAAAAAAAAGGCTGCTCCACAGAAGGGGACTTGGTTACAGATTAACTATATAAAGCTGTGATTTAGTTAGAATTGGAAACATGTCAGTGTAGAATCCTTTAGCTGAAGTTTGGCTAGATTTATTGTATTCTTAGCCCCAAGGCCGAGAAAGTAATAGACAAATCATGTAATAAGTCTTTGAGTTAAAGTCTTCCATCTGGCAACGTACGACAATGCCCTAACCAAGGCGGCAGTGCCGTAGGCGGAAGATACAAGGAATCACTGCGGCAGTGACAGATGATTTTTGGAGTTTACCTCTTTGTTTGGATGAGATCAGCCATTTTTATCTGCCATGTTTTGAGCTTTTGGTGGGGAGTGGGGAGTGGGGAGTAGCAGTGGGACGCTTGTGGCTTCTCAGTGAGTCGTGTTTAGGTTCCCTGCCCAAACAATCTGCACCTCACAAGACAAATGTCTAGTTCTCACAGTCAATTGATACATCCAAAGTTTCCCAAGTTTCTTTGACGTTTTACAAGCTTTTTTTTTTTTAAATTGACTGTTTGAAAAAGGTACCAGCCACAACCCACATTCTGCTTTATTTGGCTTGAGTCTGGTGTTAATTAAGTCCATTGTCGTATGCGTTTCAGCTCACTGTTGACACGGTGACTGACGAGGCCATGATGAAACTGTCCCACTGCCTCAGGGATCACATCCAGGAAGCATGACGAAATGGGCGGAGGCCTACAGAGGCTTAGAGACACTATTTTGGTTTAGTGGAGCGAAGCCGTACAATCAACAGGGATAAGCCTGTACTTTTGTGTAGCATGTTTAGAAAGTATTTTGTGTCTCTGAGTGTCTTTATTTGCGAATCAACTTGAACCATGTTATTGAGCGGGCAGGAGTTCAGCTGGAAGCTAAAATAAAAAGAAATCTGATTTACTACAGACAAAATGTTTGATTTAAGCTCACATTTTTCAAACATTTTGTCTCCACTTTGATAAGATTTTGAATACTTGCCAATGACAGAATCTTATTTAGAAAACCTGATCTCTGGAGGAAGTTGACATTGACTTCCACTCCTTCAGCAGCTGTCTACGTGACAGATGTTCAAATCACACCTATTGATCTCCCGTTTTCTGTGATTTTTGCTCTCACAGATGGACTAATCAATACCCATGCTCAGAGCTGCATACTGTGTCTGCCCACACAACACACACACACACACAAACACACACATACACGTTGATTGGGTGTCATAACACAACATTTGCCAATTTGTAAAGCACTCAAACTGAAAAAGAGTCTTTTGCTTTAGTATGAACAATCGTCTAGCCTCTTATCCTGTTGAACATAAAGCACAAATTTGAAACAATAACCATCAACAAGATTACCACCCTCAAATTCCAAGTGCCCGCTCCCAATGATTTACTCTAACAGTGGTCTAGAAGTCCTATACACTCGTCAAAGAGAAAAGAAAATCCTGTGGTGTCCCAGTGGAGGAAAAAAAACCAACAGATTCCACACTCTCTCTGTCTCTTTGTCATGTTTTTATTGGACAAACCACCAAAATGCCCAACATTTATATATACACACACACACATGTCTGCTCCCAGCAGAAACACAGACGCATCCTCCTAAACACATACTGCCGTTTTAGCTAGTTAGAGGACTCTAAATTACCCAGAGCGGTGTCCCCGAGGCAACTGTGGGCCGCTCACTCTCAATCATTCATCCTCTCATTCATCCACAAACCCCAACAGTTCAGAGAGTCTCAGACGGCAGTCCCCTGTCTGAGGTCCAACTACTCCAGTCCATCTTTGTGCTCTCTCACTCCTTAATTACTGTTTTCTCTTCATCTCTGGAGCTAAATTACAACTGGAAGACAATGAGTGATAATCATCGCTCACTTTACATTACAGGCCTCACATTGTAAATCATAAATGATAGCTTAGAGAAAAACCTTCCTGTCATGTGTTTTGTTCTTTCTGTTTTAGCAGCTTTTGCTTTGCTTTTGCAGTATCTTTGATATTTTCAGAAACATAAATCAGAACAGTTTGAGCTGCTCGTCAACAATGCAACAGCGTCGAGCCTCATTGAGCTCACAGATGCCTGAAGTTGATCGCTGATCGAGGATCAGTTACAAGGGTGCAATGTTGATTTCCCTAATCATGCTTTGAAAAAAAAGAGTCCTGATAGCTGTGGGCCATATTGCCTTAATACCATTTAATGACCACAACCGTGAATATATAGTGACACTATTCATTTGTCTCTGTGGGTGGTGAATGTGCACATCACCCTTCAACTTTGACACCTGACCCCAAGCTCCTCATTAGCTTCCCCGTTAGCAGATAGCGACAATAAAATCAGTGGTATTTCACAGATATGCACCTTTGTGGCTGGCAGCTGCTGCACCAGCCAGAGTCTTGCTGAGACCCATTGGACACGGACAGAGACGGGGTTTAAACGGCTATAAATATTTAACAGCAAGTAAAAGATAGGGCTGATTTCTGCGCTGATTAAACCAGCTGTCTCAGGTCCCAAAGGATTCAAATTCTTAAAAGGGGGGGATGGGGAAGCATCGACATACAAAAACAGAAGACAGGCACACACACTGTTGCACACCCGGGTTAAGAGTTGCCACATTGCAGGGCTTTGCGCAAGATAGGATCGCTACTATCTAAATCCCCTTCGTCTCTTATCACGCTTTTGAGTCCAGTAAGGTGATGTCATCCCTCAATGTGCTCCTCTCTCCATCTGTCCATCCCTGTAACAAGCTTTTTATCTCCCTCAGACCTCACTTTTAACCTCCATTCCCAGTCGACTCCCTCTTTCTGTCTTCCTCTACCTGTTTTCAAAAAAGAGATGACAGCTTGTCGTTGATCTATAGAGCGAATGGTGACAGACCTGGTATAATTGCTGGGTTGTCGTACGGCAAATTTCTACTTTATCTAGTGATGATATTTATTCCAATTCCACCTTTAAATCTAAAGGAGACTAGCAGACTCAACTGAAAAAAACATACCGGATATAGGGATTGGAAACTCCAAGCATCGGATATAAAGGAGATGACTCGACTTGTGACTGTGCCTAAACAACGGCTCCTGTGTGCTTTCGCATTAGATACAGCCCAAAGACTTCGTGGGCTGAAGCTGGAACTCAATGGTATAGTTCCCTGTTTAGCGTTGACTGTGGAACATCTAGAGATATGTCCTGCTGTGTGTGTGTGTGTCTGTGTGTACAAGTATGCACATTTGCGGGAGACAGAAAGAGAAAGAGGCAGAGAAACTTTTCAGTGGCCATCATCTCTTATTATGTTCATTAATAATATTAGCATTCTTTCTTCCAAATATAGAAGTCAATCTCTATCGTCTCTTTCACCTCCCGCCCCTTCCCTTGCCTTCAGTGGTTTGATCGTGCTAATCATTTCCAGCCGTGAACTCCACATGAAAGACAACAAGCACTTGCCGTAATAGGGTGCTGAAAGAACGAGCGAGGGAGAGGGGAGAAGCTAAAAGAGAAAGGGGAGGTCAAGGGAGGAATGGAGATTGAATGAGAAGAGAGATGGAGCCTCGGTCCTCCTCGTTCCCATTTCAAGGTCTCATGTTATCATTAGCCCTGCCTTTTGTTCCTTTGCCAAACTATCCCCCCCCCCCCCCCCCCCTCTCCGACTGTCCCCTCCCTTCTCTCCGTCCTCGCCATATATCTTAATTGTACCCATAGTGCCTCAACTCATTGGCAACAGAAAGGCAGAAATTGATTTGGAGACGTTGAGGAATGCAGCTCACTGGAGAGCAAAGGAATGTGTCAGTGGAAAAAGTTAAATTATTTTTTTTAGCTCTTTCCGACACAGTTATTACTTGTAAATCCAGACACATTCAGTTTGTTGTAAATAACTTCTACAATGATGCATTCAGTTTCCCAGCTCCAAGTGTATCATGCTCTTTTATGGACATTGCTGCTGCTTTGAAGGATAATTCAAGTTTTTTTTACAGCTCAGGTCTCATTCTCAGAGTTTCTGCCATTATTTATATCATTAATAAATAAATTGTGAGTCAATTTGTGAGATCAAGGAATGCAGTAACACACCTAAAAATAAGTCAGATGGGGTAAGAAACATGAGCAGTCATGGTAAACGATCGATCAGGAACTCCCAGATTTGCCAAACTTGAAACAGAAAATTAAGGCAAATGGCAAAGAAATGAAATGAGCAGAATTATGATTTTAATTATGAAAGATCTAATGAAAGAATAAGTCAAAAAGATCAATGCCAGCTGAATGCCAGAGTACAGTTTCATCATAACTGATTTTGAATTGATGGCCAATACTAAATTAAGACCCATGTTGTAATAAACTGCATATTCTGCATATGATGGGACAACATTTGCATTCATTTTAGAAATCTACTTGGCCTATTTGACCTCTCAGATCATGATTGCCCTATAAACATTCAGGCCTGGCACCAGTCAGTGGAAGAGTAGATTAGTTTGGGACAACTACTTTTACTATGAAAGTCGAAAGAATCTCTCTCTCTGCCTCTCTTTCATGAGTAGCTATAAAAGTCCAGAGCCGCTGCAGAGCTGCAGCTGCGTCCGAGAAGCCGTGCGCAGACTCCCTCTGACAATCACCGATGTTTTACAGAGAGGAACTGCAGAGAACAGCAGGATTCACCTGGACCAGCACCCACATCTGGAGAAGCTGAGAATAGAGGAGTTGAAAGGAGGCAGTACAGTGGAAAAGGTTTTAGGGTAGATGTTGGCTTACTGGTATCATTAGACACTAGCTGTTAATTTGTACCTCATCCCAGACAGGAGACCACGCCTTCTTTGCAGCATGAAATACAACTGACAGACACTTACTTTGGGTTATGTGTGGGAGCATTAAGGAAAGGGTTAAGGTGTGTTTGAGAGATCTAAGTCATCCCGTTAGAGAGACGACCCCCTCATGTATCTGCAGAAGGAGAATGAGAGTGACAGTAGGAGCATACAGTACGATAGAGGAAGGCTAAGTCAAAAGATAGAGGGACAAAGAAACAGAAAGAGAGAGTACTTGTGAAGAAGAGTGATGCAAATGAATGATGAAGTCTGGATCTTTGCTAATGCTCCATTGAGTGATCGCTCCTCTACTGGCCCAGCCAGGGATGAATGGCTCTCCATGGACAAAGAGCTCCAGGCATGAGTCCTGGCAGAATTCGATACTCGGCACGCTCTCCCTGACTGTTTTTCACATAGTCCTTTCCAGGCTGACGTGTGCTCTGTGAGGCGTAAGCTTTTAACACATATGTAGAAGTCGGACAATGAACTACACGATAGGTGAATTTATGTTTCATGTATTACAAGTTCAGATGGTTGGCAGATGCTTGGCTGAAGCATTTTTAAGTCCGTTTGTGTTTTGATGATTTTTCCACTGATAAATGCTGCGAAAGGCCAGTACACGTCGTCAAAGTAGAGAAGAAAACTACACAGCTGGTACAACAGATAATGCACACAAAAAGTGATAATCAACTTTAAATGCTTCGTCTGTAGACAGTTATCTTTAACGGACACGTTTGAGCCATTTTCCTTTCATAGGATACTTTGGCATTTCGTGACGTCAGGGGGGATATCAGCACTCTCACAGAAAATAACCACATTGGAGGTTTTGCACGTTTAAGTCCATTAACTACAAATTGTGTATACTTAGCATTACTGTGGACCATTTTCCAAAGTGAACCACACTCCACGATTTCACCACCTTTCAGGCAGCCATTCGTTTTAGGTCATGCCAGTAATGTCTGGAAGTCAACTTGCAAAACCACCTTTATGGCCCTTTAATATAACAATGACCACCAAAGGATGTGGAAGTTTTTTTGTTCCTCAACTGCATAAATATAAATGTAGCCAAAACAACTTAGTCAGTAACGCACTTTCAACGTCACGCTAAAAGCATTTCAAAAACATAAGGACCAAAACTTTAAACCTTTTCTAACGACATGACCACCCTCCCATCAACACCCCCATCCAAGAATCTGTGTACGGAGACTAATACTATGAAAGCATATATACCTAAGAGCAAGAGACATGTAGATCTTGAAAGGTATGGGCGCCTGTCTTGTATGTGTTGCTATGTTTATGACAGCGGCAAACCCCCGGAGAGTACGATGAGGAATAGGTGTGCAGAGCTGAGGCTGGCTGGTCATGCATCAGAGAGCAGGCTCTGGCGTGGGACTCGTCTAGTCCACCAGATCTCTTGATTTAAGAAGACGTGTGTGTGTGTTTACTAGATTACATTATTGGCTTTAAAGCTGTGCAAATTTTTTTTTAGTCGAGATAAGTGCTGTAAATGCTGGATACTGCAGCAAATTGGTAGAGGTGTCTTTGGTGTTGAATCGGCATCCTGGTTTGATCCAACCGTCTGGCCTGCATATTATAAACTGAACATTGGGGCTGTGCTGTCAGATGGATTGACAGGAGGGAAATGTACCGATGACAGAGTTGATCCTGAAAAGCTCCTCTTTTTTTCTGGAGGGTTGATGTGATTTTATTTTTTTTGCTACACATATCAAACTGTTGTGCTTTGGTTTGTCTGTCTCTGTTTTGTCCATCTGCCTTCTTTTTTCTATGTTCAACTTTTGAATTTCAAGTCTGTAACCACAAAACTGCTGTGTTGCATACAGTATGTTACAGCAGAAAAAACCCCAAATCATTACATCTTTCATTTTATAGCTCCCAAGGTTTCAATAAAAGTATTCTTGAATAGGTGTTTTCTTTGCGCAACGTTATGTTTGCCTTGCGTATTTTTTTTTGCCAGCATGAAGAATCCATACCGTACTGCTGTGGGTTTTTACATTTTAGAGTGTGTGGAGAATCAATGATGTGCTCTCCTGCTTGTTCTCAGCCTTTGTGCAAGCCTTTTCCAGTCCAAAACTACTTCCAAGTGTATTTATGAATACTGTGTCCAATCCCTGTATTTTCATAAAAACCCCAAACACACTATCGTGTCTCCTTAGCTGCCTTATCCAGAGCAGAGCACCCTTCCCCTTGCATTTGAATGTGACCTGCAACAGAATTTATTGGGTAAATATAGAGGTGACGATGAAGTCACTGTATGACCAGGTGGGCGGTCATGGGTGTTAAAGCCTCTTTAATTAGATTATGTGAAAAGGATGGGGTCATCGTATATGTGAGTGTCTGTGTGTGAGCGTGTGCACGTTAGTCCAGTTCTCATCACCACAGGTGGCTAATCCATCACAGACAGTCAGAAAGACATGACGAACACCCAGACATGTGCATAGATCCCAAAAGATTGTGTTAGTCTCAACACTACTCTGGAGGAAGTCCCAGCAATGATCTAAAATCCCCAGCTGTAAACACTGACCAAAGGAAGAGGTACAGTACGACCTCTCAAAAACCGTCTAGCCGCAGTAACACTACGACTAAAAACCCTGAGGGAGCCGTTCTAATATTCCCTGTGAGAGTCAAGGTGCTGGTGTTTCTGTCCATCTGTGTATAGCCAGTAGGTAAGTGTAATGGTGAAGACATGTGTTGGTGGGACGGAAGGAAGGTCATTGCCGGATGTCTGCTATGGTGGTCCTCTGGGGTTCAGGGCCAGGGCAAGTTCACATGTAGGATTCAGACCTATGATGAAATCATCAAACAACAAACACAGACATAACAGATGTATTAGATATGATTTCATTCTCATGATATTATGACTTTGTTCATAAAATCTCTGCCCCTCTCTTAGTCAATTACTCGATTAATAGGTTGTTTTGTTTGTTGACTAAGATTTATTTTTTTCATTTTTATTGTTTTATTTTTTGTGGAGAAACTCAGTTTTTCAGATCTGTTGATTAAATCAATTAATCGATTCAAAATCGTAGGAGTTTTAGTCAACTTAGACTTTCTTTGGCCGAGCACCACCCTAAGAATATCCTTTGCCAGAAATGTTGTAATCAGTATTTACACAAAACTTTAATTGAAAGTAAACAGATATCTTTCTGTTGCTGTGTGACTGTATGACAGAGAGGGAGCGATGTCATGAGGACTCCTGGATCTTGGCTCGCCTTCAAGGCTTCGAGATCTGACGGAGAATGCTACTTTTTACAAGCACCATAAACGCCACCAAACAATGTTATGGACCATGTGTAAAACATCAGTCAGAGGCAGGACCCTGGAGCACAGAGGACATTTCCCTTTTGTGTTTTGCAAGGAAATCTTTGTTGTATTACGGGATTTATGAGTGTTTTAATAGATTTGGTTGGAACATACAATGTATGTGTGTGTGCGTGTGTGTGTGTGTGCGTGTATGTGTGTGTGTGTGTGTGTGCAGGAGAAAGAAATATGTTAGGTACATGAGACAAACAAAGTCAAAGGTTGGATCAAGACCTCCGTCTGTTGTGTCTATAAAGTCCTTTGTGGGAGAAAAATGGAGTAAGGATGAAAGTCGTAGGTGTTCGGCTCTCCCAGTCAGTCTGCATCTCATTTATTTGCCAGATAGAAACCAGTTTGACCTTCCATCACTCATTTTAGTGCCTCTGTTGACGCCTGAACCAAACACACAATCTCTGTCAAAACTCTTCTCTCTCGTACTAAAGGTTACCCGTCAGTTCCTCCCTCTATATCCGTGGTAACCGCACCACCTGTCCTTTTACCAGTTTTTCAAACACACCGTGGGGGACATTTATCCTCTTTTTTTCTCCTTTTTTCACATACAGAGTATCTGTAATCCATAAAAGTGAATTGCTCTCACAGATGCTTGGTTTTATAGTCCTCTGGAAATCATAACAAGTAGTGCTATGGTGTGTGATATTTTGACAAGTGCAGATGTATGGGCAGTGAGGTGGCTGTAATATGGGACATTATTGTGATAACAGAAAGGCCCTCAGCTCGTATATAATAATCATGACACATGTAAGTTTTCTTTCGTGCAGATTTTTTGGGACCCGCTGGGTGTGTTGGTCCGATGCTTCTTGAAATCCTTATGTCTCACGGGCTGTTTGGCACCAGTGGACCGTCCGTCTCTTACCTCGTGTCTCTTTTCCCTCAGGTGTCAGCCACAGATGAGGATCGTGGCTCCTTTGGCGCTATATCCTACATCCTGGGTTCCGGCTCTGGAAGCACAGCACCAACACACTTTACCATTGACAAGGAGACTGGCCAGATTTGCACCAGCACAGCTCTGGACCGGGATGAAGGATTGGACAAGTTTGACTTGACCGTCACTGCAACGGATGGAGTAAGAATACTCTTACCCTAAAACTATAAGGAATTAGTTGTTATCTCTGTAACCCTTTCATCTTGTCAGACAAATCAAATATTAAAGGAGAAATCTGTCGTCGGTCAGTCTCATGTCTGTCTGATGAAAAGCTAGGAGGCTACTGCCAGCAGACGAGGTTAGTTTTTACACTGGAAGCAGGAGAAACAGCTTTCCCAGCAAGGTAACAAACCCCCCTGTAAGACCACATTGTGTCATTTTTATACCAACACTACTACAAGCCAGTTTTTATTTTTTTATTAGTGAGCCTTTGGTTAGTTTGAGGTTCTGGCAGAGAGATTGTGTTAATTTCGTACACAGCTAGGCAAGCTGTTCCCCCTGTTTCCAGTGTTGTTGCTGAGCTAAGCTACCTGGCTGCTAGCTTCATATTCATCACAGACGTGAGAATGGTATCAATTTTCTCATCCAACTCTCAGCACAAAAGCAAATAAGCGTATTTCTTTAACCTTTGCACTTCTGTACAATTAAAGTCTAATTAATCATAGCTGAAAAAGACCTATGAAAGAGATCAAACTAGACTGAAGTTAAAGCGCTAGTTTTTCGTGCTGCCTTATGATCAAACATTGCCGCCTGAGTGTGTGATGCTCCTTCTGATCAGAGCTTCAAGCAGACGGCAAATTAAGGATGTGTGCACTCAAATAAATCTGATCAAAGAGACACTGAGAACATGTTTGAAGAAGACAACGTCCTGTCTCTTACTGTGTGTCTTCGAAAGATTCAAGGGAAAGCGCAACAGCATGGCAAAGCAATCAGAGCAAACAGAGCGGGAGTGTGGGGAGGAAAAAGGTAAAGAAGTAGGAAAACAGATCGATTTAAACAGTCAATTTCTATAACCTTTTTACCGTAGGATACCATTTAAGTTATATACGATGCCTTACTTGACCACATTTACAAACTCTTTGCTCTAGCGTCTTCCCAATAGACCCATGCAGATTTAAAGTATCAATTAATCACATTGGATGCACTTAAATTGGCATGAGGCGCAATAAAGCATTCATTCTCTTGTGTATACTTTGATTACATAAAGAAATAGAATACATTACCATTATTTTAAATGTCTTTTCATTAGTCATAGTTGTAGAAGTCATACTTTTTTATTTACTCTATTCATGTGAAGATTGAATTCAGTTCTATAATTTACCACGTAACCCACACAATGCATCTTCTCTCCCAACCCCGGCGCATTCCCAGCTCAACTCATCTGTTCCCTCCGTCTCAACTATCCCTTCTTTAACGGGCTCGTAAAAATAAGCCGGCAGACACAGTGTAATGAGTGCAAACCCTTCTCCTCGCTGACAAATGCATACAACGGCTGATTGGCTCCATATTTCGAGGATCTTCAACAGAGAACTCATCTTTCTGTATTCCTTTACACTGTGACATAAATCTATTGTCGATGTTTCATAACATGAAAGACCTGGGCTGTCGCTTTTCACCAAGAGATGGAAAACAAATTGAATGTTGTCTTCGGGGATATACAGTGCTGATGTGATCTTGTGTATAATAATATTTTAACGCTAATATCTTGAATCAAATCTAATCCGAAGAATTTTATTTTTTTTCCAGGGTGGCCTGAGCTCAGTAGCACGCGTGCGAGTCTCTGTGGTGGACATCAATGACAACCGGCCCACCTTTTATCCCGTCCTCTACACAGTCAGCCTCAGTACCCATAGTGCCCCGGGAACCTCCGTTGTCAAGGTAACAGCGAATGACCCTGATGCTGGGGAAAACGGCAGAGTGACCTACCGCACAGTGCCCGCAGGAGGAACTGGTTTCTTCACTCTCAACAAGGACACGGGTATGTGTGTGTGTGTGTGTGTGTGTGTGTGTCACTAAGAACCACACACTCCGAACAAACATGGATGAGCTATTGTGAAACGTGTCTACTTTGGAGTTTTTAAAAAACCAAAAAGATGTAGTTTAATTTGTCTTCCCTACTCATCTTTCTCCCTCTACAGGCGTGATTTCTCTCTCTCGTTCGCTCCACGGCAAAGCCAACACGGTAATCTCCATGGTGATATCAGCCGAGGACGGCGGTGGCCTGACGGCGCCGGTCAATGCCAGGGTGAACGTGAGTGTGGTGGGAGGCTCAGTGGCGTCTCCCGTGTTTGACCAGGCCCAGTATTTCTTCACCGTGTCGGAGGACGTCCTCAGGGGGACAGCGGTGGGAGTGGTCCGAGCTGCTACCAAGACAGGTGAGGACGCCTGTTCTGTCAAGTTGTTGTTGTCTTTTCTGCCTTTGCACATAGCAGGTTTGCGTCTATCAATTTGCTTGACATGATTTGCCAGGGGGAACCTGTTTCATGTGCCTTACTGTACCTGGTTTCATCTTTCCGACAAGTACCAGGACAAAAATACACTAATGGGCTGGAGAGTGTATGATGTCTTCCTTCTCACTCCAGCAGTTGTGGAAATACTCAAGCAATAAGAGCACACACTCCATTAAGAAATCACATCCATCTCAACGCGTGGGCTTCACAGGGGATCATTTTCACTGTGGCCAGACTTTTATTTTCTTTCATTATTAATGATGGAGAAATGACTTTGGATGGGCGTGTAATTCTGAGTGGGAGTCATAATAAAGTGTTTTCAGTGCTGTAGTGGACAGAAGAACATTTATCTCTGTCTATGTAACTGCACAAGGCTTTCAGTAATTCTACCCCCTCATCCCCCTTTGAGTGAATCCAGCCCTTCGTTAACACTCACGATAATAATACACACACCACATCCCTGTCAACTGAAAGTGGATATGGATCTGTCATCTGAATTTTTCATGTGTCGGATGTGTTTACATTAAGCTAAAACGAATTGGATAATCAACAGCTGCATAAAGTAGATTGAAACTCTCTCCATCCCGTCTTGTGGTGAAAGGTTTAGTTGATTGATCATACGCAGAAATTATCAAGCAGTAATGCTAAAGATTTGCTTGTTCCAGATTTCCAAAGGAGAATATTTGCTGCTTTTCTCTGTTTTATATAATTGTAAACACCCTGGGTTCTATTTTTAGTCCCTTTTTGACTGCCCTTTTCTCACTCTTTATTTTGCTGTCTGTGTCCTCCATGCAGGCGTTTCTCAGGATATCTTTTACACCATCTCCTCCGGAGACCCTGATGGTTACTTCACAGTGGACAGTGCCTCTGGTACCATTCGCACTGCCCTTCCTCTGGACCACGAGACCTGCTCTAGTCGTGACCTGGAGATCCAGGCGCGCTTCGGGTCTCCTCCAGCATATGGAACCAGCCGGGTACGGATAACCATTTCAGACGTCAATGACAATGCCCCCACCTTCCTCCCCTCCTCATCAGAGTCCCTGCTTTTACCTGAGATCACCAAAATGGGGACTGTTATCTACAGCATTCAGGCCACTGACAAGGACTCTGGTCATAACGGTCAGCTCAGCTTTGACCTGGTCTCTGCTGGGGCTGCAGGTAGCGGTGGCCAGAGGACGTTTGGTGTTGACCGGGGCAGCGGGGAGGTACGTCTGATTGGGAGTCTTTCTTATGAAAGTGTTCCACGCTATGACCTTCAGGTGGTTGCCAAGGATGGCGGAGCGCCTCAGCTCAGCTCCACCTTCACCCTTGTGGTCCACATCCAGGCGCAAGATGCACAAGGCCCCAACTTTGACACCCTGACCTACCGCGTGGAGCTACGGGAAAACACCCCCCTCAACACACGTTTCCTCCAAGTTCGAGCACTCAACAGAGAGGCTTCCGGGAATGGAGGAAGCTCCTCGTCATCTTCTTCATCCTCTATTTCCTACCGGCTTAGGCCTGACGGTGACGCTGCAGGTTTTGGCATCATGCCAGATAGTGGGTGGCTGTTTGTTCGTAGCTCTCTGGACCGAGAGGTCAAAGACATGTACCTGCTGACTGTCCTGGCAACTTCAGGTCCGGGAGGGACGGGCAGAACTGGCAGTGCCGCAGTCAGGGTGACGGTAACTGATGAGAATGACAATTCCCCAAGACTGAGCCAGGAGAGGGTGTTCCTAGCTGTCAGAGAGAACCTGCTGGCAGGGACCGGCTTCGGAAGGGTGTCTGCAACGGACAGAGATGCAGGACTAAATGCTCGACTCACCTACAGGCTGCTGCACACCGACAGGCACTTTCAGATCAACTCGCAAACAGGTGAATACGAACACCATATCATAGCCTTTTTATATTTGAATTTAAGAAGAGTAATAGTACTTATGAAGCAGTTTACTGGAATTGTGTTACACTTGCTGGGATGTAGTTACTCCATCAGCAGGACTAATACCAACATGATTTCCCTTGAGGAATCAATGATTTGCTGTTAGACAATTAAATTAACATGGTAATTATTCCCTAACTATTAAAAGTAATGAACGCTGAGGCCTTCTCTCTTTCTCTTTTTCTTTAGGGGAGATTAGCACCCGCCTCGCCTTGGACAGAGAGCAGCAGTCCAGCTACCAGCTCGTTGTGGTCGTACAGGACGGGGGTACGCCTCCTCGCAGCGCCACCGGCACCGCTCATATCAGTGTGCTGGATGAAAATGACAACGCCCCCAGTTTCACTCATATCAGGCTGGACAGGGAGCTGCTCCATCAGGTGAGAATGAAGGGACATCAGATAAATCAGGTGAGGGCAGAAAGAGATCCATAACTCAACCCATTGAGAAATGCTATCCCAGCTAGGATTTCACAAGACAGCAGCAATATTGTTTTGTTACCGTCATTCCCAACTGACTTCACTTATACTGTTTGAGTTTTCCAATAACTGTTTGAAGTAAACACATTTCTTAAAGTTACTTTTCATTTTTGAAGGCGGTAAAGAGTTATTCTATGGTTTATAAGCAACAATCATCGTGCTAGAGAGGCAAGTAGACAAGGTAAGGAGTAGAAATAAACATAAGAGGAAGATACTGTGCATAGATAAGGCACAGTATGTCAGAGAAAGACAATATAATGAGTAACAATCCCTCTCCATTGTAGGTGATGGAGGGGCTTCCATCCGGGACAGTATTAGGGACAGTGACAGCTAAAGACCCAGACGAAGGAGAGAATGGGACCGTATACTACTCATTATCAGGTGAGTCATCAGTTACATTTCAACCACTTGTTAAAGTCTGTGTAACCAGTGTTTCATCATCATTCCCTGAAGTATCTGAGCTGATATTCATATATGTTGCATCCTCTGAAGGCTCCAGAGCAGAGCGTTTCTCCCTTCACCCGACCAGTGGCGAGCTTAGAACCGCTTCCCCTCTGAGATCGGCCGAGCGAGACGAGTATGCCTTCACTGTGACCGCTGCTGACCACGGCACACCTGGCCTCAGCTCCACCTGCCAGCTACGGATACAGGTAAACACAATCTGTACATTTTAATATCCTCGGGCAAGTGCCTGCACATTTGTTGTGTCTTCAAAACATTTCTGAAGCCTTGGGCAGTTGGAAACAAAGCCCAATATGGTGGCCAAACTTAAAGCTGTCGCATCTACACATTACCTCAGTCCTTTTGCATTCCTTGCTGCGAGTAATTTCCTCAAACTGTGCACAATGTGAACAGTATAACTTGTCAAAGGAATTAGAAAAGGAGATAAATATGAGAAGGAGAGAAGCTGAACCTGTGCCTGTACAAACAAAAGCATCTATCCAATCTAGTGTGTGTTTCCTGCTCCAAAGGTTAGTGGCGTAACCAAAACCCAAGGTGAGAAACCCGGAGCTACAGGAGGGAGCTGGTCTGGACTGAGTTATTGCTCTGAACTTTCTGTTGGAGGTTCAATCCAGCATATCAACATATATTATCAGGAATTCAGCAGCAGGAGAAAGAATAGTCCTGCCACAGAGGCTTTTAGCGAGAGATGGGTGGTGGTTTGCTTTGACTGTGGAACTTTGAGCTCACTGTTTGTATGTGATGTGATTTCAGAAAGGAAAAGGATGCTAATTACAGCAGGAGTGCTTGCCTTAGATTTCACCTGTGCCATACTTGTGCGACACTGAGATTAGACAGAGGGGAAACAGGCTCCTTGGAATCAAATGTTACCAGATGAGATTTGATGAGAGCCAGCTGCATCAAATCACACAGAGAGAAAGGGAATACACCGCTGTACGGTAGCAGGCAGTGATACACACACGCTCGCAGACACACCGACTGAAATGACACGTTCAAAACACTCTCGTGAGGTAACATTTCCAGATAATGATTTTGAGATAACGTTTCACATAGCTGTGGGTAAAATCAGACACAGGGTCAGTACTACAGTACACTCGCTAGCTTGCGTGTGTACTGTAGGCATTGGGTACAACAATGTATAAATAGTTCAGCACATTTGCTGGCACTGTATAGTAAAGCATCTTATTCAAGATAATTGAATTGGAATGTACTTGAGCAAACGACTTGCACCTGTAGTCTTACGTCCAAACATTTGTGGCCAACACACTACAAATCTCAATTAAATGGGTTCAATCGTTGCTGAATTCCACTTGGATTTTAAAATCACTTCCCTTCTTTGTTTTGTGGTGGGCTGTGATTGGCTTTCTGCACCACTGCAATGTATTACAGAAGAAAATAAAAGGACATGGTTCTATTTTCTAGCTTTAAAAAAAGATAGACGCCTTGGCACTTTGACATGTAGTTTTGTATGCATTTTATCTTAAAATGTCTGCACATAGTCAGTTTTTTTTAGTCTGCACATGAGGCTAACTTATGCACATCATCCATATCACTTCTCTCCTCCTTTATCCTTGCTATTCACGTATGATAAAGACACCATAAAGATGCAATTCATCGCATTCACATATCTTGGTAATGAAAGGGGTATGGTGTGTGTGTGTGTGTGTGTGTGTGTGTGTGTGTGTGTATGGATTTTTTGATGATGAAACCGCAGCTTGTTAAAATCTGCTTATGTTTGCTGTCTTCGGGGCTCTTTGATCTGTCCCAGAACAATATCGAACCCTGAGGCTGTTGCTCAGAGTGGCCCTATCACGCACTTGTTTCCCATCTGACCGGACTACGACATATGGAGGCTGAACTTATTGCTCTGCATCATTTGAACTGCAATAATTACAGTTTTCCCTTGCATTACACCCTTCATTATTTTGTCACGGATCTCAAACCCCAACTCTCATCTTGAAGCCAGAATGCCACAGTATCAAGATATTTACTGGAAGTATTGTAGATAATGTCTTCATGCACAATGAGGATGCCTGTGAGGGTTATTATAGTAATAAAAACAAAACAGAAACAGATTACAGCCCAAGGCTATGTTCGGGGATGGGCTGGGGTGAGAGTCATATAGCTTTATTGTCTGCAGAATACCAAAGGAAATCAGATCCAGCAACATTAACAGCACAGCATTCGCCTTGACACATTTCTTCTATACGTTGTTGACAATAAAAGTATAGATGAAATGTTTTTGTCGCAGTTTTTTCACTCTGTTTTGGTATAGATACATGGATGATTAAAGTAAAGAGTGATTGCATGACATGAGTAAAGACATGCTTACATTAAAATCAGCCTGTTTGACCGGAGTTTCCTTTCTTTCAGGTCCTCAGCTCCTCTCGGTCCAACCCCAAGCCCAATATGCTCTCCATGACCCTGAACACAGTCGAAGGAGCTGCTCCGGGCTCCATCATTGGCTCTGTCCGTCCACATGACCAGTATGAATCTAATGTGTTGGAAGGCCAGGTGACCTACCTGGTTGTTGGGGGGTCAGACCGGGATGGGACTTTCATGGTGGACCGCTTAAAGGGCGATGTGTACCTGGTGCGCGAGCTCGACTACGAGAAGGGGTCGAGGTACAGGCTGCACATCGAGGTGTCTGACTTCTCCCAGGCGTTTCCCAGCAGCCACCTGGTGCAGCTGGACATCAACGTGCAGGACAGCAATGACCATGTTCCCCAGTTCACAGAAGACCCCGTCACCATTGTGATCCCAGAGAACATACAGCCAGGGGCTTCTATATATACTTTCCAGGCTGTGGATCAGGTGGGAAACAGAATATATCATCTGCTAAAGAATATGTGTAATGTTAACCAGTGATTTATCAATCTAGGTCCACTGTTATTTTCCTTTGAGGTTTTAATCATATCGCACATCAGTGGAAGAGATTTCCTCTGATGTCATCATGTGACTGAAGTATGCAAACTTCATCCACTGATGGAGAATGTGATGAAATCTCTGGAAATGAAATAGAAAGTCAAGATTATTTTTTAAAAACTTTTATTTCAAAGGTTAAGAATGAACTTTCTCTCTTATCATTTGTCATTTTGCTTGCTGAATCCAAATTTCCACTCACTGTCTAATTCATCTGTTTGATTTTTTTATAGGATGGTAGTGGACCCAACAGTGAGCTGCACTACTCCATAGAGCACCACTGGCCTGACACGCCAGACCTCCTGACCCTCGACCCCTCCAGTGGAGTCCTGACCCTTGGGCAGAAGTTGGATCGTGAGTCAACACCTTCCCTCTACCTCGTGGTGCGGGCCACAGACCAGGCAGTGGATCCTTCTCAGAGGCGCTGGGGTTCAGTCACCGCCCGGGTGTTTGTGACAGACGAGAACGACAACGCTCCGGTCTTCAGCTCTCCGTCTGCAGTCAGCGTTATGGAGGATCAGCCTGTAGGGTGAGGATCTTGTCTCGCTGTAGATTGATTTTGATACCGTAACACAGTTTTATGACAAGAAGAACTTTCAATAAGCCTGTTAAAAAAGAATCATTACATTTACTTTCATGGCCCCAAGCTTCAAAGGGCTTGTTCTAATCTAACATTTTATTTTAATCGTTATTGACAGGTTTGTGATTTTGTATGTGATGGCTCGAGATGAAGATGAAGGAGAAAATGGCAGAGTGTCATACAGAATCCAGGCAGGCAACAGCGCCGGACGCTTCAGTCTGAACCCCAACACTGGTAAGCTTATTTTTCGCGTGAGTCACGACATCTAAAAATATCAAAATGTTCCAATACTATAACAGGGTCTGTGGACACGGGTGATTTCCCATAAATACCCAATTTACACTCCATCAAGAAATGATTAGGGTCAAATTCACCACATCATTTTGTGCATTTACAATCCTGCTTTGAATGATTTAACACAGCAGAGTATGTGGCCCTTTTCTGTGAGGGTTTCATGATTGATAGATAATCAGCATCCCACCCGTGGAAGCCCCCTGGATGAACAAAACTTTCCAGAAGATCATAATTACGCACTGAAGTGCTGCGTCTACAGGGTCTCAACTGCTAAAACACTCATAACCCAAATAACGCTCTTTACTAGATGATATTTCAATGCCTTAGAGCAATATTTCACTTGAATAATGCTTTGGTGTTCTTTCCTTGACGGATTTCTTCATGGGAACCGATCTTAATTTGGGCTAGGGACGTGGACACCCTTTGATATCTTATATATGTGTGTGTGTGTAATCTCATCATCATCTCGACGCTCGGTGGTGTGGGTGTGCTCAGCACTGACTGAGATGGGATTAAGAACCATAAGACGCACCTAATGCAGCTTCCAGATGTGAGAAAGTCTTTACTTCATTACTGTCAAGTGTCTGGTGCATGAGCAGGGGTTGATTTCACTCCTGGTTTGTTTCTCAGACTGTGTGGTGTTAAGCTTATGGTATATAATAGCTGTAATAGCAGATTATCTTTGTTTTGCAAAGACATTTACCAAACTTCTTGGCTGATGTAAGGGTATCATTAGCCTGATTACTGCTTAAACATTATACGGCTGCTCTGCCACTGTGAACTTTCAGTTGTTTCACATTACAACTGCTGTACCACTTGGAAGCTAACGTTTCTTACATGACCCCTGATTTCTATGCGAGTAGCTTCAAAACTGGATAAAACACTGTATTCATGCTCTTTGTATCATATATTTTATATTCTATATCTTGTTTAAGTAGAATAATAAAGACACCATTTTTATGGCTTCAGCACTACATTTATTTTGCTAAAATTCAGTATGACATATTTGGTATCTTTAGAGATCTTCGGAAGAACTGAAATAAAGTTTCATGTGAGTTTGATAAAAGCTAATGGGTAAGAGCACCTTTGTCATACAGTGCGGTTGGTACTGTATCAGTAACACTAAATTAGCTGCAGAGGAGAATGAAACAGCAAAATGTTTTGCATCTGTTTGCTTTTGGCTGAAACAGGGGAGCTATATAGCAAAACCGCACAGCAACATCAGAGCCTCAGCTTCACAAACATGTATGTGTTTGGCATGCTGAGGCATTTGTAAATTACACAAGTCTCAGGCACCGCATGCCAGCTAAACTTGCACACTGCTGTGAACAGTAAACACACACACACACACACACACACACACACATTTCATATTGCCTCTCACTTTGACTGACCCTCCTTGTAGTTTGGGTGATGACAGGCGTGTGGGGTGTCCACATAAAAGGTGGGAGAGTAACTGAGGCCAGAGTCTGAGAAGTGGTGGTCTTATGTGAACCAGCTCGATTTAAATAAAACACACACATAAACACACCAACTAATGCCTTACAGATTTAAAGGCATGCAGATACTAAAATGTTGTACGAAAAAAAAAAAAATACCAAGTTTTAGGGGAGGTTGATTTGAGTTGGCAACTATGTAGTTCCAGGTTGTGCTCTGGACTCTGCGTGTGTTTTCCTGCATGCCTGCACTAACAATAATCCTACATGTTCACGTATAAAGCATTGATTCACATTTGAATACATATTCAAAGTGCCGTAATTTAAAAGCTTGGCTGTGGTCTCTCACTTACTGTGGAAACTCTCATAAAGCAAAGCTGTAAAAGTTTAGTTTTTACTAGTCCTGCTAGGCACACAAATACTGCCTCTCTCCGGTACACAAAATGACATGTTCACAGAAATAATCCAAACACACACTTTGAGAAAGAATATTCAAATGAGAATAAACATTATAAGTGACGTAATCCAGGAAAGGTGGTTTTACAACGTTTTCTCTTTTCTCTCTCTTGTAGGCTCTCTCTCCGTCCTTAAAGCACTGGACCGGGAAGACCAGGAAATCTTCAATCTGACCATTGTGGCGGAGGATCATGGGATACCTCAGCTTTCCACTACTCAGCTGTTGTGCGTGCAGGTCATTGATGTGAACGATGAAGCTCCGTTGTTCCAGCGAGCAGAGTTTGAAGCTCAGGTGATGGAAAACCACGGACCAGGAACAACTGTTTTGACAGTTACTGCCACTGACCGGGACCAAGGTTGGTTTAAATGTCTCATATTACTACTGTATTGTCCAGACAGAAAGGGAACATGTAGTACATTAGGGACAAAAAATAATTTTTCGATATATACTTTAAAAAAAACACAAGTATTGTCTATAGATTCAATATGAACCCCACAACACTTTATTCTTCTTTGTCAGTAATACTTATGGATGAAGTCAAGTAAGAATTCATTTAGGAGCATCAAAATAAATAAATATTTCTGATTGAATGTAGCCTATTTGCTTTATTGCCAGTTTTGCACAGCCCTTTAACTTTATTTAAATGTTTGTCTGACTTGTGTTTCAATGCAGGTTCTAATGGCCAAGTGACATATGGAGGTGTGACAGAGGAAGGCTTCATCATCAACCCTTTGACAGGAGTCATCACCACCACGAAGGAACTGGATGCAGAGCTTCAGGATCACTACACTCTCACTGGTACTAATAGATCCATTGTCTTACACAACTCTATTTGACCTGTTAAATACTAATGGAGCTCAAGCTCATTGATTCCCACAGAACACCTCAAACAGCCTACATTAGTTTAAAATGTTGAATGGGTTACAACATCTCATCAGCTTAACAATTTGTATCTTTTATCAGTGTATGCCAGGGATGGAGGAATGCCTCCTAACTTTGCCAAGGCTGTAGTGCGCGTGGAGGTGCAGGATGTGAACGACAACGCTCCGGTCTTTGCAAAGCCATGGTACGGACTGGAGGTGCCGGAGAACCAGGCCGCTGTAGAGCTTTGCTTTCTCAAGGCCACAGATCCTGACTTAGGTCCTGGGGGAGAGCTGGAGTACAAGATCACTGGTGAGAAACTGGTATTGTGTGTCTAATCCAAATATTGTATTAGAATGGTTTTAAAGAGTGATCTAGTTCACCATAATTACTGTAATTGCTGTACGAGGGTGTGTCAAATGTGGAAATAACAATATCCTGTGAGAGACAGGGAATTTCTCTTGTTTTTTCAGGCTTTTTAGCAGCTTAATCTCTTTTTTATTAGCCATCAGGTTTCCATTGACCATTTTCTGTAATATCTGACGTTCTACTGACAGTGTTCCAGAATATATTTGGTATATAGTAGAGAGGGGATACATGCAGCATTTGGACCAATGTATTGCTTTTGACAGTGCTCTATTCCTACCATATGAAAGATCAGATCTCCGAACACTTACCCGAGACTCGCTCCTGACATTATTCTGTCTTATTTCAAATATAATATATTCCATATACCTCTCTGGAGCACATTCAAACTCTGACTTAAGTGCAGAGTTGGCAGAGATGCTTTTAACACTCACAGAAATTGTTGGATTTTTAAAGATTTTTTTTTTTCTACCATATGAATCCTTCAACCAGCTGGGGACCCTGATGGAGATTTCCACCTCCACGCCAGCACGGGAGCCCTGTCCACGTCACGCGGCCTAGACAGGGAGACCGGAGCTGAATATACTCTGGAGGTGGTGGCCACGGACCGAGGCAGCCCTGCTCTCAGCTCTACTGTGACAGTGGAAGTCAAAGTGCTGGATGTCAATGACAACAGCCCTGTCTTCACCAGAAGTAGTTACTCTGTGGAAGTGTCAGAGGATGCTGCAGAGGGGTCCAAAGTCCTGGAGGTAAGCGGAAATGGGAATTCAACAAAAGTCTTCATACGTCAATAGTACTCATGTAACCCTAAAAAATATATTTGTCTATTTCCAGGTGTCCGCCACAGATGCTGATGATGACCTGAATGGGAAAGTTCTGTACTTTCTAAGCCGAGAGGCGCACGGAGCGTTCGGTGTGGATGAGAGCTCTGGTGCTATCACCACATCCGCACCTCTGGACCGGGAAAAAAGGGCGTCATACAGCTTCCAGGTTTTTGCTGTTGACCTTTCACCTGCTGACCCCAGGAACACCTCTGCTCAGGTAAATGATGGGTTAGATGTTGAAGGTGTTCAGTTGACTCATTGTTTTGAAAAGGTTTTGAATTTATGATTCACATGTACGATTTAGGAGATTTTTATTTTTTTAAATCTACATTGCATTGACAAGAAATTAGCAATTCATTTTGCACTTAATCCACATGTGACCTCTTTCTTCTAGGTGGCAGTCGCCATCCTAGATGTGAACGACAACACTCCCTTCTTCCTCCAGGATCCGCTGGTCATCGAAGTGTCCAGCAGGCGTTCCCAGCGGGTTCTAGCCACCATGAAGGCCGAGGATAAAGACTTTGGAGCCAACGGTTCTGTTTTTTACCGTTTCGCCATGCCAGTCAAGGGCTTCAGCATCAACTCCCTGACTGGTGAGATCCAGGCCACCAAGCCACTGGGGGATCTGACCCAGGCTCAGAGGACCCTGATAGTGGAGGCCATGGACCAGGGCAGTCCAGCTCAGTCTGCCCAGGGAGTGGTGGTGATTTACGTGAAGGAGGTGGAGTACAGCGGTATTCGCTTCTCTAGGAATGCCAGAGATGTCAGCCTACAGGAGAACGCTATGCAAGGTCTGACATTAATACTGAATTATTAGGGATTAGAATTATCATCTCAGACAAATTTTCTACCTTCACACTTTACTCTCTCTGCTGTCACTGTTAAGGAAAATGTCCTCTGCTCTTCCTCAAAAATTCAGGCACTGCTGTGGCTCAGGCTCAGGCTCAACACCCAGATGGCACACGAAAGGGTATTAACTACAGCCTGTTCAGTGGGAATAGAAAGCAGGCGTTCCGCATCATCTCCTCATCAGGTGAAACTTCAAATAAAACAAAATCATTTTAAAGTATTATGTCCTATAGATGTAAATGAGATGTGGATAATAGAAAAACTATAAACACAAACAGTTAAACGAGCCATTTGATGATTTCATGACGTGATGATTTTTGTCAAATCTCCAGGTGAAATCATGGTGCAGAGCTCCAAGGGTCTGGACTTTGAAGACGCCCCCAGGCTCCGTCTAGTTGTGAAGGCTGAAACGTTGTCCTCCACATCTTTCATGGCTATCAACTTGATCCTGCAGGATGTCAATGACAACCTTCCTCGCTTTCAGCTGCAGAACTATGTGGCCTACATGAGAGAGGCACAGGGATATGAGATGCCAATCATACAGGTACTTCCAAATATGAAAACTGAACAATAAACTAGAAGGCCACTCTCAGAGCGCAAGGACGTTTTCATAAGTGAAAAATAATGTATCCGTATGTATCCGTCCGGTGGTTTGGATCCACTCCAAATTTATTGGGTTCTTCGTTCGCCCATGATACACCCTTTCACCAAGTTTCATGGAAATACGGCCAGTATTTTTTTTGTCATCCTGCTGAAAAACAGATAAACAAACTGAAATGAAAACATAACCTCCTTGGCGGAAGTAATAATGCAAAAGTCATACAGGTATTAGGCTTACTGGAGTTTTCCCAAGAGTCAAAATTAATTTTCATCATTCTCTCTTTTTTCCCTCTCCTCTACCTTCTTCCAGGTGATGGCGGAGGATGTGGATCAGGGCCAAAATGGTCAGGTGACTTACTCCATCCAGTCATCAGGCATGAGCGGCCTGTTCAAGATCGACCCGATGACAGGAAGCATCACCACAGCGGCCATCATGGACCGTGAGATCTTTACCCAGACCAAGTGAGAACAGATCTGTGGTTGAATAAACCTCTCCAACATACATTCTATGTGCACATTTTGAGGAGAGATATATATTTTAACTGCTCAATGGCGTGTGTACAGGCAAAGTCAATTTTGTATACATCATTGTATGTTTCTGTTTACATTTCCTCTGTCATCACCAATATTAGAATTCCACTTTAAGAACCACACATGTAATAAGACCCGCTTTTTTCTGTCCACCCACAGGCTTGTAGTTACAGCAACTGATAGAGGAAGTCCACGACTGGCTGGTTCGGCCACATTGACAGTGATCATTGTTGACCAGAATGACAACAGTCCCACTATTCCCTTGCCTCAGGAAATCCGGATCCCAGAGAGTAAGGACTTACATTTGAAGGAATTTTGATCTTTCTGGTTATGATTCTTAATTTAGCTTACTGCAAATACATTACGAAAAAAATTCTGTCACCAGACAGGTGGGTTTATGATGAATGAACATTATAAATACTGCAAAAACATTCTTTTATCCACAGGACGTTAAACGCAGCTAACATGTTTTTGTTCAATCTCTTTCTCTACCTATCAGACATGTTGATTGGCACAGAGATCACTCTTGTGACAGGTAACGATGTCGACTCCAGTCCTGCCCTCTCCTACTCCTTGCAGCTGGACCCAACAGCCATAGGCAAGTTTGGGATTCACCGCTACAGTGGAGGCGTATCACTCACTGCCCCTCTGGACTTTGAGGAGAAGACGTGGTACACCCTGACTGTCAGAGCCACAGACAGCCAGCACCAGACTGAGGCTAACATTACAATACTGGTGGAGGATATTAATGACAATGCACCTGCATTCACCCATGATCTCTATCAGGTAACGTGGCTTATGAATCTAAAACGAATGCTCTGTTTAATTCAGGTATATTGATTATATATCAAATTTAATGCGTGTTGTAAGAAGTCTGATGTGACCATTACATCCTACTTGCTGCCTGAAATTTACAGAATACGTGTTTAATTTTTTTTAAAGTTTGATTGAACTCAATTCAGAAACAGTTTCTCTGCAACAGACTACAGCAGGAGGAGAGCATTGCACTTGTAGACATGTACACACACTGTAAAAAAACACATGTACAGTCCCAAGGTGCACACAGAGGGGGTGATAAAAGTGAACTGCCTAATATTGACTGGGGAAAGGTTGCAGAGATCAGCCTCTATAATATTTACGTCTTTGTCTCAGGAAATGACTTCAACATTAACACAAGGAAAGGAAAAACAGGAATTAAAATATGAAATACAATTTTCCCCTCTGTGAGTTTAGTCCCTGTTCACTTTTGGGAAATGTATTACAGTAGTTAAGCAAACTGTTGTTGACTTATTTGTTTATTTTGCCCTGATGCTCAAATGTTGTTATTAATATCTATGTACCTCAGGTAACTCTGCCTGAGCACACACCACCAGGAAGTGTAGTCATCACAGTAACAGCGACTGACAGGGACTCTGGAGAGAATGGAAAGATCACCTACAGAGTGACTTCATCAACCCAGGGGGGTTTCTACATTGACCCCAACAACGGTAGACAGCACTGGCATCCTCCCTGATATAGTTGAAATCCCTAAGTTTCCAGTTTCAATAGAAAGTAATATGTAATTCATTACATTTTGAAAGCAACTTCCCCAGCACAATGTCTGAATCCCTCTCTTTGCCCTCTGTGTTCAGGAACCCTGTTCATCAATCACAGAGCGGAGTTCGACCCTGAACGTCCGTCAGTCAGTATTGTCATTGAAGCTCGTGATGGAGGGTCGCCTTCACTCTCCTCCCTCACCACTGTCCAGGTCCAAATCTCTGACGTCAATGACAACGCTCCTGTGTTTCACCAATCAGATTACAAGTCAGTCTACATTTATTAGATTCTGGATGAATTATGATTTAACCCGAAACAGCTGGCCTTACAAATGGGATGTTTTTCTGTCTTCAGGGCTACAGTTTCCGAGGATACCATCCCAGGGTCAACAGTTCTGACTTTTGAGGCCTTTGACAGCGACCTCTCACGAGAAAACTGTGGCTTTGACTTTGCTATTGCCAACGGAAATGAGGGAAATGCATTCCAGATCGAAAGCAGCGTACGGTTCCTGGAGGGGCGGGGCTTTCAGACAGTTGGGACTCTGCTGTTGGCTGAGGGGCTTGACTTTGAAACCAAGCCACTTTACAACCTCACAGTGGTGGTGTCAGACCGTGGTGTGCCCCAGAGGAGCTCTAGTGTTGCTGCGGTGATCACCATTGGCGATGTGAATGATAACCCTCCAGTGTTCAGCAGAGCAGAATATGCTGTGTCACTGAGTGAGGGAGCTGCCGCCGGGACTGAGATCATACGACTGACTGCTACAGGTGGGCAAAAGTCTTCTCTTTTTGCCCAGTTATCTCTCAATTACTATTCCCTTTTCCAATATTCCTCTCTTACTTTGTCTCCCAGTTAATTCACTATACTCTGTCTTTGCCTTTTTGCCAGACCCAGACTCAACTCCCCATGCTGAGGTCCAGTACACTATCAGCTCTGGTGATGAAGTGAACTTGTTTACCATGGACCAGTGGACTGGAGCCTTACGGCTTCAGCGAGCACTCGACCGTGAGCACCAGTCCACACATATTGTCATCATCCAGGCCACAGATGGACAGGGTCACTTTGCACTAGCTCCAGTCATTGTTGAGGTCAAAGATGTAAATGACAATTATCCGTTCTTTCCTGTGGAAGTCCTGACAGTCAGTATCAAAGAAAACCAACCAGCAAACTCAGCTGTGACAGTTCTACATGCCATAGATCATGACACAGGAGTTTATGGTCAACTCAGGTACTACATCGTGGAGCGATCTGTGGCAGGAAAAGACAGCTTCACTGTGGACCAGAACTCTGGAGAAATCAAAAGCAAAATTCCATTTGACTTTGAGAAGGTCAACTCCTTTACCTTTGTAGCAGTGGCAGTAGATTCAGGAAACTACTCAGCCACTGTAACTGTTCAGGTGTTCGTCACAGGTGAGGATGAGTATGACCCACTCTTCACATCCTCTGATTTCTCCTTTGAAGTCCCAGAGGGAGCTAAGAAAGGCCAGAGCATTGGCCAGGTCCAGGCAAATGATGAGGATGAAGGGGTGGATGGTATTGTTCTCTATTCTCTTCCCTCCAGCTCTCAGTACTTTGATGTAAACAAAACCACTGGGGTCATTTTCCTCAAGTTGGACGGCTCAGGCAGCAGCAGTAGTAGCAGCGGCTCTGGCAGGACCAAACGGGAAACCAGGCTCATGACCGTGGATGTGAAAGCTCACAGTCCTCTAGATGCATCTCGCACCGCTTCAGCCCCAGTCTCCATCGATGTCACAAACACCAACTATGGCCTTGCCCCCGATGTCAACATCCTGCTGATTAGCATCATTGCTGTGTCTCTTGGTTTTATCGTGTTGCTTGTGATCATGGCTGTGGTGGTGTTCCTTGTCAAGTCACGTAGGAGGAAGAAGGCCCAGGATGCAGGAAACAGAACTGTGGCCTCAGGAACTGCTCTGCAGAAATTGGATGATTGCAACTCAGGACCAGGAGGGGAGAGGATCTACCACCAGGCCTTGCCAGGCTATGCTGGAGAACAGGGTGGGGCTGGTGGTGGACCCTACACTAGAGGGGGTTCTCTGGATCCCTCTCACTCCAGTGGAAGAGGATCAGCGGAGGCAGCGGAAGATGATGAGATCAGGATGATAAACGAGTACCCCCGTGTTGCCTCCATCACCTCGTCTATGCAGGAGCACATCTCTGCCAGAGGACCAGACTCTGGAATTCAGCAGGATGCTGATCAGCTCTCTGATATCTCCTGTGAGCCTGCTGCTTTGGAAGGCAGCACCTGGTTCAAAGGAAAGAAACTGGGAGGCAGTCTCAGTGGGACCTTGCTCTCTGGCCAACTCCCAGTCTATAGGGATGAGGGAGGAGGGTACCTAGGAGTAGGCCGCGGCCTCAACATTTCCCTCCCCAAGGATTACGCCTTCCCTGAGGATGGCAAACCTTCAGTGGGTGGTTCCCTCACAGCTATCGTTGCCAGTGACGAGGAGCTCCGCGGAAGCTATAACTGGGATTACCTACTCAACTGGTGCCCTCAGTTCCAGCCTCTGGCTAATGTCTTCACAGAGATTGCCAGGCTGAAAGATGAAACTGCCCAGCAGAGCCAGAATCCTCGCCAACCCTTCCAGCCCAAGCACAAAATGGATCCAAAACCTAGAATTGACCCTCCACCACTCATCACATCAGTGGCTCACCCAGGGGCTATGTCAGTCCCCCCCAAGGTCCCTGTCATTGGACGGACATTCCCCCACTTGGCCTCACTCCGCAGGTCCCCTATCAGTCACGAGGGATCCATTTCATCAGCAGCAATGTCCCCCAGCTTCTCCCCTTCGCTGTCTCCTTTGGCAGCTCGATCTCCAGCTGTTTCTCCCTTTGGTGTCAATCAAGGGCCCTCAGCATCCATGATCAGCACCAGGGAGCCCTCACTGGACCAGAGTCCCGATCGCGAGATGAGAATATGATAGAAAAACTATTTAAGGAAGAATTTTAGACAACCTGAACAAAGAATGATGGAGCATCCTTTTGACTGTTCTTTTTCATGGAACAAAAGGAAGCAAGTGGAGACATCATTCTCAGAAACCATTGTTTTCATCATGACAATGAAGGTTTCCCAAATGTCCAGACAGAAATGTTGTGCCGTGTCCGACCATATGAATTTTGGACAATAAACACCACAAAGACATACTTAACTCTGGTCTCCTGGTAGAATATTTGCATTCTTTCAAGTACTTCCTTTGGTCTGCATTGTTACAGGAATACACAAAAGTGGAACATGTGCCTGGGTTGACAGGACCAGCCCACCGTTCCATACCAACAATGACGCAGATCTCAATGAACTGATCAGGGTTTAGAGATAAATTGACCTCTCCATGGGAATGTGCACTTACCATGCCCTGCAGTCGGAGATCCCTTAGTGTGTAGATAGTTAGATGTGTAGTTTTCATGTTACCTCGCTGGCTGGCCAGAGAGCTAAGGACCTTGTTCCTCTCTTTGTGTCTGTGGACATTTTTACACTCCAGTATTAAACTTATGTGGCCTCTTTAAAAAGGCCTTTGGACATGTATGTGAATCCCATGGACTGACAAACGGTGTGTGTTCACAAAGACACTGATTCTTTGAATTGGCAATGCGTCACACAGTGGGACAGCAATGGAGATTATTGTTTTTCTCACCAATTCAGATGACACTTTTTTTTTAAACTTTTTTTTTTATATATTTTTATATGAAATTATGATTTCAGATCCAGAAATGCCATTATTCCAACATGGAGGGGTTAGTGTTTTTGTGTATTTGCATATATGTATATTTGTATGTATGCAGGCTACGCTATGTACTGTATGTGTCTCCTAGGTTTTTAGAAACTCTTGTGACAGTTCTGATGTGAGTGGGAGGGAGACTTCTGTGTTTTTAGCATTATTTATATGAAAAAAGGACTTGCTGCCACATTTCAACAGTAGGAAACCAAGCACAGCTCACACTATGCTGCGTTGTTACCTTAAGATTTTTTTCTTTTTTTGTCAAATTGTAGATCATCACGAATCTAAAACAGCAGCTGGAAGTAAACCTGTGATCAATCTTATTGCCTGCTTCTCAAGCAGTTCATCACTCTGTCGTTATGCACAGCAGCACATTCCCTTTGTTATTCAGGATGAACTCAATTTGCTGATCAACTCTGTCTCTGACAGAAAGTGTTTCCTAAAGTCAATTAACTTAACTAACTTAAATGCATTTTACTGTGAAGTTGTTCGTCTCAGCAGAACAAAAATAACATGCAATGTAAAGGCTGGGATTCTCATCAAGAAAGTGGCATAACTTGGAGAAATGTAGCACATGAGCCAGACAAGAAGGAAGCAAACGTCTGAATGCATGAGCCCTGATACATTTAGCAAGCGGTGCAGTAATTATTTTCCATCTTAACTTTCTTTTCTGTGCATTTTATTGGTGAGATTCGCTCATCTAGATTGTCACCGACATGATGAGGTGTTTTCTGGTTCCATGTGTTTAACTCATCATCTGCACCTTCTTTTTTTTCTCACATTGTTCAGATCCAGTTGTAGCAGTCTGCTCGTGTAGCAAAGGCTTCAAGACTGTCTTTGTCATTCTTCAATATGTATTTATCCCTCTGGTCTGTTTCTAATCTTTTTAGGTAATTGGAGCATTTCAAAGGATGGCTTCTACCTACGTTCTTTGTTCAACATAACTCTACAAATCGCCTCATGTGAAGCTGGCACCGGTTCAGCTAAAAGCTATGCCACAGACCTTGCTCCAGCACAACATGTTCTCAACTCATAATCAAGGTGTTTCAGAAACATTTCTGTGTTGGAGGACCTCCATTTGGAGTCCAGTTTGAGATGACTCCCAGTGACTGAGCAGTGGAGCAATGGCAGAAAAAAAGAGCTGTACATGTATCTAAAGCAAATAATAAATTCCTACTGATCTCTTTTGACAAACTGGAGTCAGACTCTTCTTTTTTATAATTCAAACCAAGGCTTTGAGGGAAGAACTGAAAAACAATGAAAGTTTAACAATCTTCCAGTTATCTTAGCTGTGAACTTTGAAGAGCTGGTGTTAACTTCAGAGATTTATGAGAGGGCTGTTACTGAAAGGAGGGGCAGACTTGGCTTTTGGGCAAAATCATAGCAGACCTTATGAGGGCAGTGGGCCAGGAGACAGAGACTTAAACCCAGTATGGTCACCATCTGGTTAGAACAGTAAATATACAGCTGAAGGCAAAACTGAACAGTAGCCCTACAAGCAGTATATACTGTATCATCATATGATCAAGATGGATTTATTTGTTTTTTAAATTTGGTTTGGTTTGTTTTTAGAAACCGAGATGGACAAAAACAAAAAAGAAAACTGAAAAGAAAAAAAAGACACAATACAAATATATAGATTACATTTTTTTTGCAAACTAACAATTAAATTAGTAGACATTAGGCTACAGAATGGCACCCACTGTAGTAGACTGAGGTCATCTATATCAAACCCCTGACTTGACATGATGTGTTTAACTTGGTATCACAAACATACTAATATACAATACATAAGACATTTGATTTTACTTTTATATTCTGCTAAATGTTACAATGAAATCTGAATTTACATCCTAAAAATGCTCTCCACAATGTGTTTCTATCACAAGATAGAGTAAAGGCCTTCAAACGTATCGGAGAAACCTGAGATCTAGCCAAGATCCAGTCGCCAGTGGATTCACTTCTTCCAGCTCATATAAAGGCATATGATGTTGATGTAGCTGAATAATTGCTAAATGTTTATTCATATGGAGCACAGACGTGTTTGCATAGCTGCTGGGGATTTCTGCGTCATTTGGTGATCACACACAGCCGTGTCGTGTTTCTGTGGCTATTGTTATGTACAGAAGGAGCTGGACATGGGCTTTGACAAGGTGCAAAAGAAAATGCCAGAGACAGAAGCTCCTGTGGTAAAGTGAAACATGCACAATACTTCTTGTGAAATGAGAGGTGATGACGAATTGTGATACTAACTATATTTGAATGTTGATCGTGCTATTTATATAGTGAACAAGCTTACATTTGTAGTCAGCTGAGGTTCAATTATACACTTCACAGAATAATGAACATATAACTAAAATCTTGCCTGCAAAAAAAAAAAGCTTGCTGCCCTCACTTACACACTCACCTCAACACAGCTGTGTTTACAGCCTGCTGTCCCAAAACTTCCTTTGCAGCCAACTCCTTCACTAGCCCCACACATCTTCGAATAATCATACGCACACACATGCACACGCACACACTTATAGGCTACTACACAGTGACACACATGGCCCACAACAATCTCCCCAGCTGATATTGGCCCAGATCCAGCTCCTACAGGCACATACTTGGCAGGTTATTTCGTCAAATCTGGGACAAATCTCTCTGGAGCAGAAGTCCTTTCCCTGGAGATATTGTTAGCCAAATTAAAAGATTGTTGGTACAGTATGATACTTATATGTGTGTGTGTGTGTGTGTGTGTGTGTGTGTGTGTGTGTGTGTGTGTCATACGGCTGTATTGTAGGCCTAATGTTAATATGTGATACCGTGGTGATCAACTGGAAAGACACAATACATACATCTCCTTCATCAGGTGTTCTAGTAATGAGCACCATGGTACTGGAAACCTATTGAACACTTGAAATGAGCAAGTTATGAAATGAGTCCTTTTTTACTTAAAATGGTAAATACATTTTGGCAAGAACATAGACTTATGTCAGTGTGACATTGTGTTTGTGTGTGTGTGTGTGTGTGTGTGTGTGTGTGTGTGTGTGTGTGTGTGTGTGGGTGTGTGTTTCGAGTGGTGCATTTATGTGCTGTAGAAAGCTTGGAATTTCTATTCTCCAGCGATACCAGACATGTTATTGTGGACTGACGAGATACATTTCCCAGATCTTTTGAACACAACTTGCTCTTCAAGAAGGCTATTTGTTTGTTTGACTTTAATTGATGAAACAGGCTACTTCGTAACAAGACAGAGTTTGGAAAACACACAGACAGTTTAAGGATTCTAAAAGCTGAAGATCCCATGTTTTCAAAACAGTAGGCTATATAAAAATGTATATGTATTTAATGGCAAATATTTTTGTAACTAGACTTGTCAATCTTAATCTGAGCAATGGGTTCCTTAAAAAAACACATTCTAACAGTATTTTATCTCAAACTTAAACTTTTGTACTTGCATATTTAGTCAATAACATCTAATGTTTTAGATATATTACTATAAGTATCCCAAGTAGTCAAATACTAAGGTTTAAAACCAAGTTTGAAGGGGCTTCAATATGCTCAACATCTTTCTTCTGAGTCAGCTGAGACCTCTGAGACTATCACTGTAAAATGTTGTTTTAAATGTTTAATATTTCACCTAATTTAACTTCCATTTACCTACTCTACAGGAGATTGGATCCATTTTAATTTAGCACTGTTTGCGCTTTCAAAATGGAGCACAAATACAGAATTTCAATGTAACATTCAATTGTTAAGAAAGAAAGAGAAACACAATTATGTACTAAAACGTATTCTCCACTCTCGGGAAAACATTCCAAGAAAGCACACTCTGACCATGTTTTTTTTCCAGTGGGTGTCTGGGTAATCTGCAGCTGCACTGCTGGAAACCAAGCCTGTAAATATCATGTTAGACTTGGCCCGTGCTGTAGTTAGCATCCAGGTGCTCTTTCATTCTGACTTCCATCAGTTCAACTTTATTAAATGATGAATCAGTACATGCATATTAATGTGCAGCTACTAAAACAATAACTATACAAGCAGCTGTTACGTATAAAGTATTGTGCGTTGTATATTGCAGACAAACATTGACGCACCGCAGCAGATGAGACAGTATTCATAAATGTAGGCCAGTGCACACACTGAAAGAGGTGGAAAAACAATAATAAAGAGGAACAGCTCTGAAAGTAGAAATCTTAATTGTAACGTTTAGCTGAGATTGCGGTCCTGCAGGGATTTGTTTTTCATTGAGGCATAATAATGAAAAACTGTTGTTAAAGTAAGTGCCAAATGTGATGTCTGTTGTGCAGCAATATTGCCTGTGTTTCATGTTGTTATGAAAAAGACTAAAAGCATCTGAAAGATATTAACTATGTTGCCTGGCGTCCTCTTTCCAATGATTACACTTAATTCAGTCTGATGAAATACTGATAAAAAGAAAATATTTCTGGCAGCTGCTTTTTAAACTAAAGCCATCTAAGATGGATGGTTGGTCAACAACCTTACACGAACAAATTCTCATGCATTCAACTGATTTTTTTGTTTACTTGTCATAAGGAGTAATATACCTGAGAAAACAGTTGTATAATGTCTTCTGTGACCTCCGTGAGAAAATGTAATTCTTGGGACTTAAAGCAAGTGGGCATTTAGGAGGCAGGAAAGGTCTTGATTGTGTTATGGGAAATATAGGATCGGTGTTATTGTTGCTCGACCCATAATGGGACTAAAAGTCAGGATATCTTGTCCGTCCTCGGATGCACAAATTTTGACCATTCTTTTTCAAATTTGTCCATTGTGAGTCCACCAACTTTGAAGAGCAATACTAAATCACCAGAGTACCGCTAAAAAGTATTTTGGCCCTTTCGTTTCTACGTTTCATGAAATCGAAAGTATCAATTTGAATTGTACACAATAAGGAGATTGTCCATCATTTTGCATATCCTTTTATTTGAGTCAGCAACATACAATTTTACTTTAAGGTAAAATAGGAGTACCTTAATTCAATAATCTATTCATTGTGTCCTCTTCACCCGGAAATTTCTTTGAACAGATTCCCAGAGCTACAAACAGGACCCGTGGTGGAAGTCGGCTGAGGTAACTTCTGCTCCAAGGTCAGGCGGGCCCCTGTGAATCTGTTCCCACTCTCTGGTATCCCCCACCCCAGGAAATCACCATGAACACATACATCCCTACACACTGACATTCAAAGGCTCTCAGCGGTACCTTTGGGGCCAAGATCCAGTTTCATGCTGTTTGTCAGTTGTTGTCTCTGCTGGTGAAGGAAAAGCTTCTCACTGTTCTCCATTGCTGTGTTGTTCGAGAGATGTGTGTGTTGAGACGCTGCGATGTCGGTGCACACGTCTATGCCTTCTTGTTGATATTGTCAAGTGGTAAACTTCCACTCATCAACGTAAAGTATATTACATCACTGTAATCCAAGACGTTCATTAACCTAAAGAACTGCAGAAATATCTCAGAATTATTTCTGCATCGCTTTTGTGCTCTTCCACTTGCGTGACTAAAAGGATTCAAGGAGGAAAAACAGTCATCGGGGCGCTCTGGCTCATGGCCTCTGAATTGCTATTTTTAGTGAGTTTTCACTTTTTTTTTTCTGTGGCGTCAAGCTTAGAAAAAAGAGACGGGAGAAAGGAGCCAGCTGAGTCAGTGTGAGCCTGGTTCTCATTTGTGCTGACCTTGCTTTACAGGACTCCCTCACTAGTGTCACTCACACCTCACACTGCAGGAGGGAGCAGGGTGAGATAGGAAAAGTTTACCCCAGTACTTGTTGGGTTTTAGAAGTACAATCAAATTCGGTGTAATAGAGCCAAAATAACAGGCCCCTAAACTCTGCTGCATTGCTAATTACTGAGAAATTACAAGAATGGAAGAGAATAATTCCGCTGAGAGTTTCGTGCCTTTTTAGCCTTTCTAATTACCATTTTGACCGTGTGTTTAATGCGCATTGTTTGTACATTGTTTAAAAATAGCACCATTAATCAAGTTTTTAAATGTTGAAAAAATAAATTGTTCTCTGGATTGCAGCGCAGAGCAATCAGTCGGCAAAGCAAAGTCTGAATGGACGAGAAAAATACAATGTGCTTCTAAAAAATGCTCATTTCCCCACAGCTCCCGACTGTTTCCATGTGAGAATGTGCAGGTGTGAAAGACTCTGGTGAGAGCCCAAACATTTCAGTTTATGGTCAGTCAATCAATCTGTTGGCTTTTAGAAGGCTGGAAGTACCTCAGGCACGACATTAAATATGGACTACATATAAACATCCATGAACTCTCCTCAAATGTTGAGACTCCGTAGTATTTGCATTATTTTTCCAGTTGTTAGATACCTTGTTCTCTCTTGCGGGAATTTCAGCAGTTTATTTTACAAGATGATGAGATAATTCAATTTCAATGCGTGAAATAATGAACCTAAATAAATTATTAGCTATCATCACAGCCACTCTCAGCGTCAATGGTCTGCTGATAATCTGACTTTCATAACTTTTTTCTCGATTGGTAGCATTTTGAATAAGTGTACTTATTTCACTGGAATAATGTCAGCAACAACACAAAGTACAACACCAGACAGAAGAACCCCAAATAGCCTTGATTAACCTTTTGTTCTGTGTTGTAGCCCTCCACAGCTTTTAATAATAAAGAGCAGTTACACATGTATCATGAGCTCATGTTCTGTGCCTGTATGGGCCATTCAACACTGTCCAGGTGGTGGCGTTGCCAGCCAACACATTATAGGGTGGGGCAACTTTCTAATTAGTAATTCTTTATTTGCATGAATGACGAGTTCAAAGGTCGTGTGGATGGCACCCAGTTGGAAAGTACAGAGGAAAGGGAGGGAAGCTGAGTAAGCGTTTGCCAGGATTATTCAATCTTCCCTGCTCTGCAAAAGTCCTGATGGACTCCATACTGCTCTCTCTGCTCTGTTTCTCTCTGTGTTTCTACAGTAGACGACTGCGGCAGGAGAGCTGGTTGTGGTCCTACTGCCCGTCAGCCTCTTAGTCAGTGAGGATTGTCAGGATGTCAGCAGCAGTTTAGTCTGAGTTCACAATAAGGTTCGGAGTCCTGAATTGCTTTTTTTCTTTATTCGTCTGTGTCCATGTGTCAGTTATGAAACCTCACCGTTTCTTAGTCTACTTCTATCCATCCCACCGGCCCAATACTGTCCCCCTGTCTTGATGTCTTCCAGCCTCCTTTGTCTGCTACATTTGTGTCCAAGATGTGAGCCAAAGGTCTGAGGGAGATACCGAACTTAAGAAAACACTCTTGGCCCTCAATCGGGGAGGTTAAACCAACACTATAGGCAAAAAAAAAAAAAAAAAAGCAACAGGACAACAAAACCACTTCTGCTCAGTACTGCAAACAGAAAAGGGCACTTTGAAAGAGAAAGCCTTTAAAAGGGAAGAAGCTGATTGTGGTGGAGGCGAAGCATGTTTCACATTACCAGCCATTATGTTGATTTATGATTGATAGGTTGATAGACTGCCTGAGTCAAGCTTTTCCTTAAATCTATCTACAACGTTGCACCGAGTGTTTTCAGCATTTTAAAACACCACAGATCCCCATGGCTCTGCACATCACGTGCACACCTGATGTTTTTTTCCACTGTGTGCAGAGCGTTTCCCAAAGCTCTGTAAGGAGGTGTAGGTCACTGACCCCTCAATGTCAAGGAAACGTCAGGCATTATCCTCTGCAGGTGTCTCAAATAAAAACAATAAGGACAAGCTTTACTTGTGGGGTTACAGCTGGCATTCCATCCAGATTATTCATCTGCTACTCAGTCCGGAGCAAAATCTCACGCATGTAAACCTTCCTAATGGCTTCAATAGGAGCAGGACAAATCAGCGGAGATCTCAGAGCATTCACTTGGTCGTACACAGTGAAAACAATAGCAGGAAGTAGCTGCTTTCCAAAGTGTTCTCTGCAAGTGTCCTTTTCAATTGATTTCCATGACTGTCATCTGACAAGATTTATTCAGACGAAATTGCATAATTAGTTTCCTGTAGTGAATAAGCACCTTGTGTTCACTCAGTTCTGTTATGATTCTTCTCTAATTATTTGATTTATTCGCTGCCATTTTTAAACAGCTTTTGTCTTTGTGAACATGTGCTTTTGCCTGTCAGTCTGAGTCTCTCCATGAGACTGTGAGAAGTACAGATGTTTTATTGCTTGGCTTACAGTGAATGTGCTCAGACACAGAAGCAGTCAAAAGTTAGATTTGCAGGGGCATCGGCAGTAGTTTACCCTGTAATCATCATCATTTACAAGTGTAATAAATATATGGACATAAGGCAGAGGAGCCCCTTTTTATTCATGTATTCTTCCTACAGAGCCACAGAGGTGCTGCTTCACATCTAACCACAAGAACCTTAAAGTCTGTTGTTTGGAATTGATTTTAAAAGAACACATACTGTATGTTTTACTTTCAAAGCAGGTTATACTACTCACTAATGTCCTTTATAACAAACTTTCACTTCCTCAGCTTGTCTTCAGACCGAAAATATCTCAGCCAACCTCCCGAGGCTGATTGTAGAAGAACCGCTTCATCTCTTCATCAGCCTTCAAGTCTCAGCTTCAGATGAGTCTGCCCAAAGTGGAGAAGTAAAACAGGGAATTAGGGAGTATTTTGTAAGGAGATCAGTTGTATGGAACTTTTTGGCCAAGATGAGACGTGAATCAGGCTTATCATTGAGACAAGCCAACTGCTTGTCGTTTCAGCTTAAAGCATTGGACCGCTTAAGTACTCTAGGCACAGAGAAATTTGCACTTTGTTTAGATTAACTTGGAGGGGGAGAGTATTGCTAAGCAGCAAGGCTTATATTCATATTATTTGCACTTCAATAAATTGACTCGTGTTTATTTTTGTCAGACACACTTTACAATAGCAGCATCATCCTCCTTCGCTGAGTGACTGAGGTGACAGCTGAGGAGACCGGGAGGGCTTTGACACGGCTTTCTGAATTTTGATCTACTGAGCGAAATGTTACACTTTTTCAGTGGTTCAAATATCATATCATTATTCATGTGGTTTACTTTATTCAAAACGAAATAGCTTAGCATTAAGCACAATCATTGCTTATGTGTAGACAGACATTAATGCACATGTTTAGACTGGCTAATTACTCTTTTGTAAATGTATAATTTGGCTTAAGTAAAATCCCAACATGGCCATTTTGTGGCCTGCTTATCGTATTCTGTGTTGGCAACATCAGTGGAATAGTTGACAACTGGATGGCTGGTCCACATCCAGAATGTACGTGTGGTCGTGATTCACAGACGCAGAACCCAGGCTCGATCTGGTGAGCATTATCAAAGCACGCAGTTATTTTTTTTATATGTTGTGTCTTTGCCATTATTGTTTTGATGCAGGTAAGACTGATGATACACCAAAACGTGACACCGACTTTAATAAAAATCAGCAGGGAAACTGAATGTTCCAAGGTACCCATTATATAATAAATCATTACTGTAAATGGCAGCTAAGTGCTCCTTTGAAAGGTCTGAGTCACCGCAGCTGCCAGTAGTAGTAGTAGCTGAATCAGGATACTGTGGCTCCTGTGTTTGATTATAACCCAGTCTCAGGGCTCCACATGTCTCCCAGGGTGTCTCACACAGGCTGTTTCTGTGAAGAAAATAAGGAGAAAGGGACAATGTGTTTTGGCCTGCATGAGTAATCAAACCACATTTATTTTCTCTTGCACGAAAAGGAGCAAGAGGGAGGGGGGATTGCAGCACTGCAGGGACGTAAAATCATAAGGATTGACAAGGCTTTTCGTTTGCTAATTGCACAAAAATAGTTTTCTGGCTGATAATAACCTGGATTACGCTCACTGATTCATAACAGCGCTAAGCTTTGCGTGATACTTTCTCCGTAAGCCATTTACGTGCTTGAAAGGTCAAAAGATCCAACACTGGATTGTTCCAGCAGTAGTGGGTGGCCTATAGTTGCAGATATAATGAGCAACATTTCAACAAGGTTGTTTTTTTGGTTTATTCTGATAATGAATGGTTGAACTCTGGAAGAATTGGTTTGGCTTCTTAACCGATGACAGCCTCAGACCACATAATAGAGATATCAGGCACGGTGAGCTGTGAATAATAAAGAGTTATGGGGGTGCTGTGGATATCTTCGAAGTGTCCCCTATGGCTCCCATATTTTCTGTCATGTCCAGAAAGTAGACTCCCTCCATAACCTGAGCATGGAGGGAGCCTCAGCATTCACTGCCGCCTCCCCTATTGAATATTCTGCTGCTAACTCCCATCTCCCCAAACTCTTATAGAGATTTAGATGGATGCATCCCGGTATTGCACCTTTCCAAAGCCCCTTTCTATCATACTTACAATTCACTGTTGTTTTTGAATTCTAGTTTGGAACAAACAAGCGCTGGCTGCGTCTGGCGGCAGGGAAGGAAGGAAAAAAATTAAGGTATTTTTGCAAGTCAAGTTTTGTTAGTGTAAAAGTTCCTTGACATTGGTTCTTCTCACCCCTATTTGATTGTTGTTCTGCAAATCTTACTGGAAGGACGGGTGATTTGGACGTAAGCTTCGCTGGCTGAATGGTTAATAGTGAAGCGTAAACATGACTTAGAGCCAGGGGAGTGGATACACACAGTGCAAAGTGGTCCACGATATCTTTTTTTTATTTTAATATCTATATAAATATTTAAACATCTTTATCTTGATTTAACCATTGGGTCGGTCATGCTGACATGGAGAAAATTGTAATAAGTGTACTCACTTGGCAAATCAAATTCTTTATAACTCCTGTGAAGCTCCTTTTTATCCCTATTATATTGATTTAAAGGTTTATTTAGGATATTGATTCATGGTTACCGCCGTAGTCTTAAGACAGATAAAATCCTGAACAACATTGAAAAGGTTTTGCAAATGCACCAATAACTAGCAAAGGTAATAGGTAAAACTTGGTTCATGTTCAGATTTGTTTCATTATAATCACAAGAGAAAAGTCTGCTGCTGAGCTGAGATAAAGAGATTTAAATCTTACTGACGCTCCATGGTGACATACTATGTTCCACAGAAAAATGAAGACGCCATGATCTTTAAAAAAATCAATTGTCTTCACGAAGTCAGGGCACCATTTGTCTTTTGTGCAGTTTACGCTGGGTAGAGGAACATCCAGCTTTGAGACATTTCAGCTCACTTTGTTAAGTAGCAGTCAGAACACCAGCACTCAGCACTGCCGTTGCTATTTTCAGACATACCACGAAATACAAAACACTGCCTCCCCTCACATTTGTGACGAACTACAGGGGGGATTTTTGACAGGAGGCAAGTTTTGCTTTTCACCCCCCTCTTAACGCTGAACCTCAGTCCGCCTCTTTCTCTCGCTCCTCTTGGCCCCTGCTGCGTGAGTCGTCCAGGTTGTAAAGGATATGGGTTGTGGTTTTACATAGTTCAGATGAACTGAATTCCTGGCAACGTGGCATGTCACTCGGAGGAACAGTAAGATGTCAAGGCCAGCGAGCCATGAATGAAGGAGGGAGAAAGAGTAGGGGGGGGGAAAGCCCATGAGATTGTGTTTTTGGAATAAGATGGATGAGGTGAGAATTCAGTTACAGTATAGAAGCCAGCCAGAATGAAAAAGTTTAGTTTTTTTTCTACTGTTTTGACATAAAGAATTTTCAGCTTACGATGAATTATTTTCCACATCTGCAGGTAGTGAAGGTCTAAATGATCAGCTTTGTTTCAACATCAGGCAGTTCCAGCGTTTTATTCAACTGCAGCTGAGATGTATTGTGTTCCTAAAAGGGATGACTATAGTTTAAAGCAATTGTGAGACATTTTGAATAATACTTTCTTGCCGAGAGTTATATGAGAGGATCGATACCACGCTCATATCTGTTCATTAGATATATTACCTTAGCTTAGCATAGATACTGGAAACAGGGAGAAATAGCTAGCCTGGCTCTGTCTGAAGGTAATAACTCCGCCTCGAAGCACTATTAACATGTTATATCTCTTTTGTTTACTTCGTACAAAAAACAAGTAAAAAATTGTCATTTTACATCTTTGTACATGATCACATTCGGAGTACAAGTTAAACATCCCAAGGTTAAAGGCTAATGTTAAAGTGTTTTCAAATGGCAATATAGTACAAATTTGATAGAAGTTGAGTATAAGTTTTAAAAGAACAAATCTTATAGCTTTTGGTATAGCTAAAAATAATAAAGTCATATCTATTTTTTGTTTGGGGTATATCTAAATAATTGCTCCAGGTCGTCCCTATGCTAACGAGCATACTATTCTACTCAACCACTGAACTACTCACCTTTCAAAATGGTTGAGGTGCAGGGAACAGCCATAACCAAGGTTGCCATCACTCAATTTCTGGCCCTTTGTAGGGAAAAAAGATTGAGGGTGGAGGAGGACAACGTAATCCTCGGGGCAGCAGACTTGTGAAAAATGCATATCATGGGTTTGATGCTTGAACTAGATCCAAGTCGACCAACCTCGTGAATGGTATAGTGTGTGAAAAGAGTTGAATTCATAGCAGCAGAACAACGTTATTCCTGTGCTCTTGTTTCCCACTGATTAATGGGCATACATGGGAGACTGGTCACAAAAGAATAGCTTGTGCCATTAATCACTGGCTAAAAATAAAACTCACACAAGCACAACTATAAGTGATGGAGAAGGTGACCAGAACAGAGTGAGTCGAAAACAGCTTAATCATTCCCAACGTGTGTGTGTGTGCATGTGACTATACGAAGCACATACAGCAGCTGTGTTTCAAAGAGAGATTCACTCATGGCTCAACCTGCATGTGTTTGGAAAACCCAACGCACCGCTGATTGTACTGTATTTACAACGAGCTATAAATACATATCTTTTTACAGTCTGCTTAAAACTAAAGTCAGGCTGTGAGACACTCACACACTCTTCCCTCAGGCCTGTGGGCGTCTCACGTGGAGGATGCAGACGGAGGACATATCACAGATACTTGTTTTCTGTTCTCTCCGAGTTGAGATCACGCAATCGCACACTTTGCGCAGCTTGGTGCCAAAGTGCATTGTGCATTCACGCAAAGATAAATACAATGGTTGGTTATTTGCCTGACTTTGCTTCTCGGGGGTCACATTACAGATGTGTGTGTTGCAAACATCATTCTTGTCATCTGAAGGGGGAAAAAAACAAAATGTCTCAGTATTGTAAGCTGTTACTGTAAGTTATTGTGTACCAGTCCGACAACACTGTCAACTGACCTCTCATGAACCTCACGCGCATTGTTTAGCTGCAGCGTCGAGCCAGACATCTTATTGTTGTTGCTTTTGGGGTTTCTCTCACGCTCACCCTGTCACCGTGGAGGGTCTTTCCAATGTCACTCAGCTGACCTCACACAGCGAACTTTATGTTATGAAGCATCATGCTCCCTACACATCTTTGTAAAAATGACAGGGAATTCAAATCTGTATACGAGTTCACATTCTTGTAAGCGCAGGCAGGATTTGTGTGTATGTTCTGTATCTGTGGTTCGAAACCTCTTGTTGAAGGCACAGAAACACAGGTTGAAGGAAACTGGAATGGGCTCAGAAACAGCGAGCAGAGCGAACACGAGTCCAAGACTTCAAGTGGAAACTATTCCAGACTAAAGTCCCATCTGCTTTCACTTTAGAGTCAGAGTCCTAAACTAAATAAAGATCCCTCCTGAACCCTTTTATTGCCATTTTCATTCCTTCTTTCTATCCATCCTTCTCTCTCGTAGACGTTTCTCAGTATTTCCTATTCCTAGCAGCACAGATTCTCTTTGTTACTTTGAAGGAGCTTCAGAGAGTTGAATGTGAGCAGGCTATACTGTATTATACCGCTCTCTCTCTCCCTCTGGTTGCAAATAAAAGTGTCCTGTGGTGTTAAAATTAGTTAAAAGGTCCCCAGTGAAGGCCAGATCTGATCCCTCTCATATGCAACTCTCTTTTATTGATGTGTACCTTACCTTCATGGCTTCTTGTTATTGGTGCATATCTGCTGACCGGTGTCTCTTCCTCCTGCTAAAGTTTTTAACATCGGAATACTATTTTTTTGTTTATGATGTTTGAGTCACAGGGAAAAAAGAAAACATGTTCTTTGGAACAAAGGCATGATTAAGCATCCCCGCCAATGAAGTGCTTTGAAGATCATTGGATCAAGAAAAGTTCTCGTCACTGTTTTCTGAGGCTGCATCACATAAATGCGTGTCTCTGAGGCCACGACGACATATATCAAAGACATCTTTTTAACTTTGTGCACTTCCCAGCAGCGCAAACAACCGCAGAGTAACATTAAATATTCCAATCATTACACGAGAACAATTGTTGAGAGCAGTCTGCGCTCACAGGGCGCTATCATAACGAATAGCTGCCACACTAAACCAAGACAATCCGACCGAGTCCACACCGCAAGTTTATGTCCCGTTAAAAGCTCGCATGGGATAAAAAGCACTGTAGCTCTGGTGCTGCTGGAGGTAGACCGAGAGATGTTTGAATCCATGTTTAAGTGTCTGTGTTTTCAGCGTCAACCAAAGGGAGCTCCTACACAGTGAATTACATCCATCTGCTATTGTCGTTCCAGCATGCTGCCTCCCCACGCCTCTCCCTGCACGATACGGTTTTGGATTGTCACACTCTGCAGCCAATGCAATCACTGGGCTAACCCCCAGGCATGCGCTGCAGCCCGTAGCCAACAGAGGCCATGTTTTTGTTTGTCAAAACAAACACTGCCCATTTTTGATGTTAGGTTTGTTTGGGTTTCAAATAACAGACACCAACGGAGGGATTGGAGTTGTTGGGCACTGAACAAAGACTTCTCCATCCGTACAAATAATTCAAAAAAACGAACGAAATGCTCCTTGAGTCCACACGGGTCTGAAGAGGCATGAACAAAGAGATTATGATGCATTTGTGGCTGACCGCATATCCCAAAGAGACATTTACTGTATATTTATGGGGAGGTAATTCTGTTGGCTGATGTGCAGTCTAACTGGCTGTCTCGGGCTGAGTACTTTAGGTCAGTGGAGGGCAGACTGAGCTCAGAGAGCTTCTGCCTTCTGGCTGCGTCACATGTGACCTCATGGTGCTGGAGACATCGACAGGCCTCCCATCTAATTCTTCCCATGGGACTCTAAGCAGCCACACAGGGTGCATGAATAAGTCATGGAGCATAGACGTCTTTTTATCTGAGGGGGATGCTTCTCTTTCTGACTGCGATCCCTTTTATTTCTCTGCTTCTTGCTTATTTGAAATTCAGAAAAAGAGCCACTCTTCATTAAAGCAAAATCAGCATAATGGTTCAGCACCAGTTTTCTTTTAAGATATGCACACTTGTCTTTCTCCTTCCCTCTCCTCGATTCGTCCCTTGGGTCCTCTTGTGGTGAAGAGGACAATTTATTCATCTATTGATTTACTTTACTGTGAGGGAGGAGGATTTATCTGTGGACTCTGTCTGCGTCTCGGTTGGTTACAGTGAGTGTTGTACGAATCACATCAAATAGATAACTTAGTTCCCTCGTAGAGTGAAGTGACAATTTGTATTTCATATTTGTATCTAAGTTTTATATAAAGGAACAGTGTCTAGCAGTTAGGGGAATCTACTGGCAGAAATGGAATATAATATTAATAAGTATGTCTTCTATAGTCTATAATCTCCTGAAAATAAGAATCATTGCATTTTCGTTACCGTAGAATGAGACATTTATACATACGGAGCAGGTCCTCTTCATGGAACCGGCAGCCGTGTTTCTACAGTAGCCCAGAACGGATTACAGAGTAAAAGCTAAAGTCCACATATCAAGTTTAAAGGTGAAATGGATACACATAGTGTCTAAAACATACAGACAAAAAGTCATCAAGAAAATGATGATGGTGAATCAATATTTACAAGAGAGAAGAAGAAAAGGAGAGAGATATGCCTTCGTTTCTTGATCCATTTGTTTATTGAGGCGCTGTTATATTGAATTGAGAATTGTTTTTCAGTGGTTTTTTTTTATTTATTTCTTCTATCCCCCAGGGAAGAAGACCTGCATAATGTGGGTATAGAGGTCAACGGTCAAAATACAAAGTGCTTAAGAGAGGCTAGAAAGGGCACAAGGATGATTGACTGTGGGAGAAAAGAAAACTAGGATGGTAACTGAATGCCCCTTGGAACTAATTTAGGTATAAAATGTGCAGAAAATCAGAAAGAGCATTTAACCACCTTCAAGTTCAGAATGCAGCATGACTAAAGAGAAGAAATACTGCCTCAGTGAGTTCCTTTGTTTGTATGTCACATACCAGAAATGACCCCACACACCTGACTTTTCCTATCACGTGTGCAGCAAAATCATATATTTCCTTTTTTTTATCCAACTAAGCAAACAAACCAAATCAGGATATAATGAGTGACAATGATGAGTTTGTTCGATTAGTGATGGCTTTGACATGCCTGTGACGTCTGAAGCCATTTCATCAAACACTAAACAGATGCACATTACCATGGGAAAGAAGAAAGAAAACCCTGTACAGCCTCTTCACTATAACCGTATCGTAAGTATTAGTCAATTAGACGTTCTATTATATCAGCTGATAAAATGTGTCCGCATTTTTTGTCAAATAATGCCGTCTTGCTTTTATTTATATGAATATTTGCTGGCTTGGTGTCATTCAACAGATACAATTCTGCGTATAACAACAAGCAGCAAAACATAATTTCAGGGAAAAGAAATCTAGAGCAAGCAAGAAAATATGAGCTTGGCAGGGAGAGACAAGATTGGAATATTTAATCATGGAGACAGGAGGTAGTAAATCAGGGTTATAGTAAAACGTGGAGTTTGCGTCTGGTGTTTGGTTGGTTTGAGTGTGTGTGTGTGTGTGTGTGTCTGTGTGTGTGTGTGTGTGTGTGTGTGTGTGTTTGTGTTTGAACACAAATGTAAGCTGGTCACAAATCTGCTCATCCTGACATGCATTCATGGCAAAAAGAGGACTCCTCAAGCAACATGTGCATCTATTTTGAGTGTAAATGTTTTGCCAAGTGTGACTCAAAAAACACAATCTGTTTTTCATATTTATGACATTTGGCCAGCTGAGAAAGGAAAACTTGCGCTGGCTGTTATTTATGCCACAAATGTTGTCTCTGTCACTAACAAATACGTCACTTTGTGTGCGTGTGCGTATGTGTCTCCCATGATGCATTCATCAAACTCCAAAAGACGATACGAAAGAACAGGAATAGATGGAAGTTCCCAAAGTTTATGAAAGAGTTCATAAAGGGTTTTTTAAAAAAGGACATTGAAGTTTACTTTGTGCTTCTTGGTTATAATTCAGGATAAGAAAAACCGTCTTTGCTGCATGATCTCAACGCTGGCAGTCTACTAGCTGAGCGTCAAGCAGTCAAAGGTATTAAACTGGTTCTTAAGCTTCCACAGATGGATATACAATGGGAAGGCCCTTCTCTGCTTTACCCCAGATACACTGTACATAATCTTAGATGAGGTAAATGTGAATGGGGTGCACAATAAACATTTCTTAACTGTAAAGGACAGATGTCTCCGTAGCATCAGCAGCCATTGCAGGGGTAAGATGAGCAGCTTTCGCAGTAATCCACAATGAAAGGCTCTGAGGCGCCATGATGAGCAGTGCTATAAGCTGCACTCGCCCAGAATAAAGTTGAGGCTGTTTTCTTGAACTTCTTTTTCTTTAGGAGGATAAGGATTTGTGAGAGAATGTGGGGATCACTCTGGTTTTATGGCTAGTTTTGATTGGTTTAGTACAGTTGATCCAGTCATGCCATCTTCGTGGGGTCTCAGAGGATGGAGAGGAAGGAAGCAAAGAAGATCATACACTTACTTATTACAAGATCTCACCAGAAAAGTGCACCACAATGTGTACAACCATAATTCAGGGCAGAGGGAAACCTTCTTAAAAACAAAAAAAAAGTTCATCATGAGTTCAATAAGAATTCAACACAGGTTTGACCAGCTGTGCATGACTATGACCCTGGGCTGCAGTCAAGTGACACACACACGGGGAGAAAGGACCACTTCAAGAATAAGTAAAAGGAAATCAATGAATACAAGGTGGTTTTGTTTTAATAATATAATAATAATAATAATAATTAAAAACGTCTGCCAATGGAACAAGCAAAAATGTGCTCGATGATATTGCTTGGAATAAGATAGAGATATTTAGGACCCTATATCACACTGAAATGTTACTTGTGATTGTGTCTCGGTGTTATGAGAAATTCTGACTTGTAATTAGACAAATATACTTGGTAAGATTGCAGTTGCGCAATCATCACAGCAGCTACAAAACAAATCACTTGGAGGAACTGGAGTCTGGTGTCTTTTGTTCTCATCCAACTACAGTTCACAGGTTTTCATACACTATCTCAACACCCTGAGATTTAGTCCAGCCAGCAGAACTGAGAGCAAAATTACACCGTGACCATATAAGGACAATATGTCTCCTGATCTGCAATCTGAAATGCAGCTGTGTTTGTGTGTGTGCGTGCGAGTGTGTGTGTGTGTGTGTCTGTGTGTGTGTGTGTGTGTGTGTGTGTGTGCTCAACCCTTTTAGAAAGTGAGGACATTTTCACTTCTTCAAAAGACATTCGTCTGGTTAAGACAAGGCATGAGGGTAAAGGTTAGAAATAGGATTATTTTCCGGTTTCAGGTTAGGTGTTGGGGTTAAGCATTGTGATTGTTAATGTCATGGTCAACATTATGGTTTGGGGCTATAGGGAACATGTCAGTGAGTGTCCTTACATGTGCTTGTGTGAGTGTATTTCACGATGTGATTGTTGTGTTTATTTTCTATCTCAACAGATAGTCAATGTGTGTGATAAAGAGTAAGAGAGCAAGTGGGATTGTGTACATATACACAAGCATATACAGTATATGTAATGTATGACTTTTATTTCTATTTGCTATTTACAATATCGTGTCACTATCCCAAAGACAACATTGGGTTAAATCCCCAGTCTCTGCCTGAGTTCCCAAAAAGGAATCAATGAAAACTCTCAGAGTAATATAGTTTCCCCATTTTACAACATGTCAGAATCGTGCTGTAATGTTCCAAAAATGCAACAATTTCTCATCCACTAGAAGCTTTTCTGGATCCTCATGTGCACAGCGTTTCTTAAAGGGGCCCGGGGATAAAACATGGAATGGGTTTGGATGGAACACAAGAATGAGAAGAGGGAATATCAAGAAAGTGTAAAATCTGCAAGTGGGAGAGAAAGCAGGTGGTTGAGCGCTCGCATCTGACCTGTAAAACTCGCTTTCAGGATAACGGCAGCCTACTGTGCCAAATCTGACTCACTTTTGATTCAGGGTCACAAATGTGCTCAAGCCTGAAACGTATTTGGGACTGACAAGTAGACAGAGGCAGACACAGTGACATTAGATACAGAGGCCAACATTTTGGAGGTGGGGGACTGTGGGATGAGTCTGCCCTCTTCGCCTCTTCATTCAACAGATTTGACAAGTAAGTTCATTTTGATGAGCAGTCTTATCCACAGCAGAGAGGCTTAGGGAGTGGTCATCATAATTAAATCCTTATGATCTCTCTATAAATTAATTATCTTGGGGAGTTTACTTCCATGTGAGCTTGTGTGTCTTCCATAGTCTGTCCCCCATCACAGGTAACCAATCATTCCAATGCTGCTGCACAAAGTCCTGTATATTTGTAGTTTTTGGCCAGTTAAGTGATAGTGATTGATTTTTATTCTTTTAGGTCTGTTGTTTCTGTGTACTGAATGATTTTAAAACCATTAACACAGCATCCTGTGTCTGCAGATAGATGCCAGTTTCTCTTTGCAATCACTTCAGCAGCAGCTATAAGGCTGAGGCCAACAACTGGCTTTTACTTTATGTATTATCATCATCATCTACATCGCAAATTAATGTAAGGGGAGGAGGAGCAGCAGCACAGGAAGGGAGATGAGGGAAGTAAGGAAGAAATTATTTGGGTTTTTTTTGCACTGGGGGGAGATGTCTTGTCATTTTAAATGGTTTCGACGGGATGTTTGCTCACCCTCTTAATGGCTTAAAAGGACTGAAAGCATCTATCTTTCTCTCCGCGCATTTCGGATGGGAGGGGGGGGGGGGGGGGGGTCCAAGAAGAATGGACCCATTCTGCCTTGTGACTGATTATTGCACAAGCTCCAACAGATATGCCTCAGCAGCACACATGGAGAAATATCATTATTAAAGTAAATATCACAATGGAATTTCCATTACGCTGACACGATTTGGAGATGAAGTGCATATGACTAAAATCCCATGAAACCAATTTACATTTTAATGCACTCATCAGAACTTCAGGAGAATGGGATTTTGTGTTTTCATAACTTAACAAGACAAAGTTCAGTCCTCGAGCTGAAGAATTACTTGTTGCATGTAAGCAGACTGTGGATGTATTGTCATTACAGGGTTTAATCCAGCTACTTTACATCAATCTCTTGTGACTTTGTGCATATGTGCATGATATAAACGGCACGTATTTACAGTATAATTACATTCCTGTAAGACTAATTTGTCTCTAGAGCAAGATATAGTCCAAAGACAAGTCATTGTGGATGTATTGTGAAAGAAAGAATGAAATAAATGCTGTATAGCCAATGGAAGTATATGCAAAGCATGCTGTAGATAGAAATAGATAATAAAAATAAAAATAGATGTCGAGAGAATGTGCATGCATCGACACACTCGCACAAATGATCACAAATCACCCTTTAAATCATTTAAGCTAGCTGCCACTGAGCGTGACCAGTGACAGCAGCCTGTCTGCCAGGCCGCCGTCATGTGGAGCCTAGCACTGGGGTTGACAGCCCGGGCCTGAAACACGAGGACCAAATGGATCTGGAAATCTCTTGGGGGGCTGGGTAGGATCCTTCTGCACCTCTGTGTCCCACACATCTGGCCTGCTTGCAGTGTTGTTACGGCTGGAGGTACACAGGGGTGATAGAGGCGCATTCTGGGGCAAGAGATGAGGTCGTACACAGTACAGACCCGTGCAGCTGTTCTGTGGTTTATTGCTTTTTTTCCATGTGCAGATTTTTTAAAGACCTAATAAATACGGGAAGATTAATCTGGCATATAATAAGTGCTTCATTTATCTGTCTGAAGGAAATAAGGATCCTTGTCATTATTAATGTGTGTATGTATCCGTGCAGTTGTATTCTTGCTTGTTAATAGTTGCCTGTGATCACACCGGGCCCGTCAGTGGCCTGCTTGACATGAATTTGGACATTATGCTTGAAGACAAATGCTCCAGAAAGGCTCATATTGTGCGGTTGCTTGGTAAACAGACACATTCTTGGCATATTGGGCATTACTTACTGCAACTTTGGATTTGACATTAAATGTGGCAAAGTAAATCTTTTGGCAGTGTTTGCAGGAGTAAATGTTGACTTTAAGATTTAGTTGCCACTCTTTGCTCTTGCCAAATAATTTCCTACAGATGTAATTGTTATCTTTGTGATATAGCATCAGAGCTACTCCTACTGTTGTTGAGGTCATGTATTTATATGTCTTTAGTGATGGGATGCCTTCAAGACTGAAAAACATTAAAAACGTCTCTTACACCGCAAGTACAAAAGTCCCAATCTTTACCGTTGTTCATCTGTCCTATTTCTGTCTTCTTTTCTCTTTATTTCCTAATAAGCATCTTCCAGCTGACCAACGTAATGGAAAGCTCGAGGCCAAACCATACTGGACTCAACGCACATTGCAGTCAGTCTGATGGGTCTCATGAATCTGAATGATGTAAATGTCACCAAGCAGCTCAGACAGAGACCACAGACAAAACCAAGAGGGACAGTGTCTGAGTGTGTGCCTGTAAAATAATTGTATTTGAACAGAGCATGGTCGGTTCTGTGTTCAGAAGTGTATAACTCATAGAAATGTTGAGCCATGCAGCCGCACTCATTCCACCCTTATACATACAATGCCTCAACTCATTAATTCCCTGGAATTTATTATGGTAGGTTTATCATTTTCTGTCACCAATAGGAGAAGCAAAAGTGATGCTAACGTTTCATAGCAGTTTCAAGAGAGGACAACATGACTGAAACACATTTCCAAGACAAAGACCAGCATGGAATGTCTGAGAAAAAAAAAGGTGTTTCCTCTTTCATTGTTAGTGGTGGACTGCCTCATAAACCCAGTGAACACTTGGTGTTTCTGTGGCGGCTCATTTGATTACGGTCCATTTCCCCTCTCCCACAGCCCCACCAGGTGGCTGCCTAGCTCTCCTCTGTGAAGCAAACCCACCGTGATGCCGCAGTGCTCGAACCTCCTGAAGGCCCTGAGGTTAGTTCAGGGGCTTTCGGGCTCACTGCAAAAATGATGGGTTCGTCAGAACAATTTCAAAGAAACAGAAAAAGATCAAAGAGGTGCCTTTAAAGTCCTGCATTTGAAAAGAGGATTCCTCAGAATACACAATGTGTTGGAGGTCCTCTAAACTCCTAAACATTGCATCGACATATTGGTTTCAAAGGGATTTTTTTTATGGTCCTGGTCAACTGCCTTTGCTGATCATGCCATGTTTTTTTTAACTCTGCACATGAATTCAATGTAGACATTTACGAAAATGTATGCATATATGTTTTTTTTTTTTTTTTCATAAGACACATTTTGTGTTTGCGCCTGGCTTCTGTAACAATGAATCCCAAATGGATTTTCATATTTTAGTCTTGGATGATTTATTGTTACTTTTTGCAAGACCATAGTCAGTGCTTATCGGTTTAGCAATACTTCTAAAATACATTCAACAGTTTTACGCTTTTTCCTTTTTTATTCTCATTGGAGATGATTCCAGCATGAGCTCACTTCTCTTTAAAACCTTGTGAAGTCAAATCAGCTGAAGAGTCCCTTAAGATGTCACCTTCAGAAAAACAAAGCTTAGAAAAACCTTGACTCTTATTAACTACTGATTAACTACAGCTGAAGTAAATGTTTATGAGATAGCTCTTATTTATTTTCCTCTCATATGCATTTTCTTTCTCCTTTCATGATTAGGCCTATGGATCCCCTGTTTCCTGGTGGGATTAGTGCAGTTACTTTGATGTGCACTGTGTCCTGCTTAATGTGTGTAGGCAGGCTTCCTACACCTGTGCGTGTGGCAGGGTTGAGGTGAAGGGGTACGTGCAAGCCCCCTTTTTACTCTGGCAGTGTTTAGATGTAGTGCGTGACCTACCGTGCACCATAAAAAAGCAGATTCAGGAACAAATACAGCTGTAAAACAGCAGTCTTGGCAACTAAGGCAAACACTTCTCTGATCACAGCTCGTTCATTTGGCCACATCTGCGTCTTTGTGTGTGTGTGTCCCGTTATGCGAATTTATGTAGTTAATTTGTACATTAACAAGTTACGGTGTGTTCTGCCAAGTACAGGTAGCTGATTTTAAAACCAAAACAAACTCAGGAAGCATTAATAACATCTCTGGCACATGGGTACATTGAGTGTTTCCAACTTTGCAAAAGCCTCCATAAGAATGACCAATTCTTCATTGGAGAGACAAACTAAAGCGATATCATGTTCAACATGCATCAGTATTAATACCTTTAATGTTTGAGTTATCAATGTTGGTAAGAAACTTTGTTATCAGACTGTCAGTTGAGGTTTAAAAGTAAAACACAACTTTGGGATAAAGCCTAAGAGTTCAGGTTAACCTTTTAACTACTAGGCCTGTTTTTAGAATTACTCTAAAGTGATATCTAAACTTTGGCCATATAAATATGTACAGCGTGAAAGTTTATTCTTTACCGTGGAAACATAGTTTAACAAAAAACTTACCTTCAGGTCCACTAATCACCGTTATTAGAGCTTTCGACTCAATATCATGGAATTCCTCAGCTCAGTTGTCATATTTAGGACATTTGACGACAACTGAGTTATTGCTTCTGTGACTGCTGAGGAGACTGCTGAGGCTGCGTGATGCGGTTGAAAGCTCCAGAAAAGCTAGAAGGTGGGCCTTGAGTTAAGATTTTTTTTGTCAAACATGTAAATACGGTGAAACCATATTTAACCATACACATAACCAGGATTAAAAATACAGAAATCTGCAAAGTGTGGAAAGTTAGTCTGCTGGAAATGTGTTTCTAACTGTGACTGTTTGAATAGCATTTCAGCCACCTATCAATGGAAGCGGAAGGAAAGGATTTACGCCACTCAGCTCAGAAAGCTCCTGTGCTAATATTACTGAACAACACACACGCTTAAAAAAAACAGCAGCACGACATCCTGCAAGGGAAAAGAAAAACCTTTAAAGCTAACGACCTGTAATATTTACCCAGGGCGACTCCTGACTGGCTCACTCACAGCTATAGAGGTCCCCGGACACATCAGGGCAGAGGCCGGTTGTTTTTTTTGCTCCTGATGCAGAACAGATGAAACTTTTTGGACATTTTGTTTTGGTTGCTATTGAAGATTGTGCGATCAGCTTTGTGGTCAGTCAAAAATATTTAGACAGTGATATGGCCCTAAAAATACGGCGTGTTTGTGTGTATGTGTGGCTGCTTCACAGGAATTTGTCTACATGAATACAATATCTCAGTGGAGCACACACAGCTACAACCACTGAGAGGTCGAACACTTTGTTTGAAAAGAGGTTGGGGTGTCTCTCCACAATGTAAACACCTCAAGCAGAAAATCAGTCTATTAGCAGCGTTTCTGATTAGCTGATGAACAAAAGCAATCAAAGGCTTGCTTGGTCCCTTGGAGAATATACATCAATGTCATTTGTTCAGGGCCTGGTAGTGATTGGCATGTTCATTAAGTGTCCTGTTTACAATGAGCTGAGAAGCCCACATGTGAAGTCAGCAGATGATTCTAAGTGGCTCCGAAAGGCTGTTAGTCATCCAGCAGATCATGAAAATGATCGTAAAAACTGCTGCAGTCATCATCATGTGGCCACTTCGCTTTTTCCTAAGAGAGGATATACAAGCTGATTTCAAAAGCCTCATCAGCTTTTGAACCGAGTCGTCTCTTTGATGAAGTCTGCTCTTTGTGTATATACTGTAGACATCGTTCTTATTTGTCTGTACTGTATTTATGTTTGGGATTTGGTGCCATCATGAGGGCACATTAGGTATAGGTGGACCATAACTGATTTTTACTCTGTATTTATTGATTTTGTTGGGAGGCAGTATACTAAATGTGTGCTGCACTAAAAATGTGAAATGCAATCATTTCTGATTTGTTATGTTGCTGGTTGTGCAGAAAGTGACTGCGTGAGACTTCCCCGAAGTTTGCGTGAGTCTTTACGTGATTCAACAGGTGAGTGTGTGCACTAATGACGAAAACATCCCCTGATTCCAGTAACTAGTCCTGCTGAAGCCAAGCTCATGCTTCATGTGGTCGCTGACTAACTCAGACATAAAATACTTTCTACACCACTTTCTGCAAACACGACATTTACTGGTTTATGTGAGTGTGGTTCACTACCAATCCTCTATGTTCGTGCTGTCCCATAATGGTCATTTTAATTATATTAGTCACAAATGGACACACTTTCCTGTGATTTTGCAGCAAGTGAGAATTTATTTGATGTGTTTATTGTACGCACTACAGTTCCTCCACGTGTAGGCATGCGCACATAGGACTGAGCACAGGAAGTAAGAAGTATAGCCATGAATTATGGGCCTTGATTTGAAGTTCAGGTGGTGGAGTTTTGACTGAACTGAAACTCACATCAACAGCACATGCTGTGATAGATTGATCAAAAAATCTGCTGTTTTCATAGCATGTCTCTTTTTTTCATCTTACCCTCCTGTTGGAGGGATTTATTTTCAGTAAAAAAAATAAACATGCTTTTCTCCTACACCGGCCTGCAATTGAGCATGAACCTATTTAGGGTTAGGTGTCATTTGTTTAGCCATTTCTTGTATGAATTGTATTCATTTTGCCCTACTTGGCTCTCTCATCTCGTGTAAAACTCATAGAACTAAAGTAATTGTTGCATCTCGAGGAGAAGAGTAAATAAATCCACTCAATCCAGTAAATCAAGACTCACTGTAAAAGTGAATCGACGGCTATAATCTGGGTGGACAGCACTGCACACATCTGCAGCAGCAGCTGTGGCTAATTTTGTTTCATGTGATTATATTGTCTGCAAAACATTTGTGTTGTTTCTAAGTTGTTTAGGATAGAGAAGAAGACAAAGTTGCACAAAAACGCTCCACCGTGTACACTGGAACAGGTAGTGATCCAGGCTGGCAACCAAAGAAAACACACCAAGAGCTGGAAAATTCGCAGTTTTCAAGCACACTTCCATTAGTAAAACATTCCCATATGGCATTTCACGCCCCTTCCAAAAAATAGCATGAGAGTTTCCTTTGGCTCCACACTTCTTTGAGCGTCCAATATTCATTAATAAAACGTTCACTCTCTTCCTGGCTTTCACTTTCCACCTCCTCCCTTAAACTCTGATTGACTGCAGAGGCTGTTTGAATCCCCTCAGCCCTCCAGTGTTTGTAGGATCTCTTCCAGCACTGTTAACATCACTATGGTTCATTCATCGCTCACAGCATTGAGTAAGAAGCGTATGCTCCAAGTGCCCGCGTTAGCACAGTCATTGTGTTGCATTGTTCTCTGGCATGAGATCAATATTGTGACAATGTGTACAGTGAGTTGTATATGCGGCCTGTTGCCACCCTGTTATTCAAACATGACAAATTAGCTTTTATTATTTGTTTTTGATATATGAGACTCCCTGTGAAGCAGTATTGATACTAAAATGAAGTATATGGAATCCTCGCAAAAGAAACAACGAAAATAATAAATTTAAATATGAATTCAAGTTTTGCATTTACAAATAATATTAAGGTTTCATAATATGTGTGTTTCAGTGATAAAGATCACACAGGATCTTTATGAAAATACTCAGTACACAGAGAAAAGTCACGAGACAGTATTGGCAGTAGTTCTCCTCAGCAAATCACATACTCACACTTACCCACAGAGGGCAGTATTATAGTTATGTTTAGCTTTCACCACAGCCTGAGGTTGGAAATATCAAGCAGTGAGGACGTGTACAACATGAGAGATGATGAGTCAGCACAACTACTCTTAAAATTCACTGGAGACATGTACAGTACAAGGAGAAAGAACAATATAATACTGTGGAGTGAAATCAATTTCAAAATGGTCACAAATGAATGTATTACATGATCTACAAATGAAAAAAGGTTTACAAATGGGTATGACAATTTTTTCAGATATGAATCAAATTCTGTGTGTTCTGTATGAGGTGCATCCTCCAACAACCCTTCACTGAATATGTATCGGTCTGGCTTATAATAAAATTTATATCACACTAACCATTATACAATCATTAAGATTAATTCAGATCCTTTATTCATTTTCAAAGACAAGTTGGAAATGTCATGTCAGGCTTCAGTATCTTCAGAGAGTAAAGAAACATCACGAGATGAGTTAACCCAACCTTAAACCTTTCACTTATGAATTTTGAAACTTGAACAGACTTCAACCAGTCCAAACTAGGGAGTGTTTGTTCCCATACAATGGGCAGCATATTCTCCTTTTCACACAACTAATTGTCCTTTATCTGTGAGGATGAAGCAGCATAGCCCTTTGATATAAAAACATACATTCATACCCTACATAACAATTCTAAAATATGTATCTCAGACAAGCTTTAACGTGCAGGGCCTACAGGTCACTGTGTATCCCAATTATATGATCAAAGAATGTCCTTAGTTAATGTAGACATCAGCCATCAGCCATCAGTTTGCTAAAACGTCAATACATCACCTGCAGGATGCTCTCAAAGATGGGTCATAGGCGTGTGAAGGAAAAATGAAGACCTCTCACTCAGTTCCAATTTCTAGATACAACCCCGAAGTGTGAAGGGTAAATGTGCTCAAAATCACAATTCATTGACTCAAAAAGTCAATGAATTTTGTCAATAGCATCAAACTATCAAATAAGCACATTACCCTTAATTTAAACTACTTAAATGGGTATGCACACATACCATTTGTCGTAATCAAAATGTGTGGAAGTTCAATGTTACAGGCAATTCTAGTTTAATAATGTCAATATACACTTTTTTATAATCAGGCAACTGGACTGTATTATACATTTATGTAATATGTTCATTTATACATGTATATAAAGACGCGTGGCTTGAAGGTTACCTCTATGCTCCAGGGAGCACCATGTCAGTGTTTTGCCTTTGTAACGAGTGATCCATCTTCTCCTAAATAGACGTGCTTTGGATCAGAGCGCGTCCATCTGCAAAATGAATTGTACGGTGTCGTCAGTTCCGTAAAGCGTTCCTTCTGGTTTCATTAAAGAAAATAAGATAGATACGAAGACAAACGCAGTAAGAACAAGGCTTTACCCGGCTATGGCATCAACATATTCTTAAACTAGAGCACTACGTTGTTTCCCGCGGGCATTTTTTTGTTCCCCCTCGGACTGACCACAGACACAATAGTCTCCTCCTAAGCCGCGCGCATAAACCGGGATGCACTGCCGTTAGCCCGTTTTATTAGCTCGCTTGCTAGTTTTCCCCCCCAACTGCTCTGTTTTTAACGACGGGACCAAGCATACCGTAAGTCAAACCGCTTGAAAACGACGATATTAGCGTTGCATTGTGACTGTTTGTCATTTCTACATATGTTAATCAACCAGCTTATACACAGTGAGTCCTAGGTTGTGTTTTTGACCAGCTTCCTCCCAACAGCTGCTCATGTGACATAGAAGCAGGCCTTTTTTTCTAGAAAGCATATTCTGCTTCAGTGTGACATTCATAACCGGTTATGCCTTTACTGCCCGGATAAAGCCCCTCTGTGCTGGGCAGATTGAGCCCACCGGGGGAGGCCTGCAGCTAGAGTTACCTGCTGGAGAGAGAACAACTGTACACCTGTGCTGATGCACCTGTCGGGGCTCCCAGGATTTTGCAATTTAATAGTAACCTATATCTTACCTTGTATAATAATGATAAAGAACATTGTCTCTGTTGTAGCACGTGTTCTTCAAGTTATTTTGAAAGCTGTCCGTTCCTAATTATAGGCTGTTAATGATTAATACACAAGGTAATGCCTGAGCTCCCCCTGTTGCTGTTTCATATTGAGTCAGCCTGGTTTAGGTGGTTCGACTAAGAGACAGAATACAGTGGATTGAGGGACTTGGCACTGTAGCAAGATCAGGGCCTTCATGTAGATGTTATGCAAAGCAGTACTTTGTTGCTCAGTCTATGATGACCTTTGTTTCCCTGCCTGTTCTGCAAGTGAAAATTCCAGCGTATCTTTATCTACTACTTTATCTTGAAAAGAACAATTCATATGGAGAAGATGGACATTTTTTTTCCATCCCAAAGATCTGACACGAGTGCAGCGAGATGTCTACTGTTGAGTATTGTTGGGCAAGAGAACCAGTACTTCAAATGTCTTAAGTCAACAGAGATGTTGTCATTCCTCAGGATATGGACTGGGCACGGCCCACAAAAGCCCACTTACAATAGGCGAGGTCAGAGCAAATGTAAACAAGCGCTACCTCCCTTCAAACAACGTCTGGGACGTTGGTGCCAGCAAGAGATTTAACCGCCATAAACCTACCAAGTCGTCAGAATTAAGTTAGAGTCAGCCACATGGTAGCAAATGTCAAAAAGACACCAAGCTTCTTTTTAACTAATCAAATGTGTTGCCTTAGTTTGCTTACATAATACACACAAACCGTACACTCATTTTGAGTTATGCTGCATATATCTGATTGCTGGATGCATCCTGTGGCGGGATGCACACACACACACACACAAATACATATACATACAGTACATTCAGTGATTGTTGGAGTGAATACATTATTTCCTTCCAAGCCCAAATATAGGAGCTAAATTACTGCTTGTCCAGCCCTTTCATGCTTATGTGATTGCACATCTTGAATGTACGTGTTTGACCTATTAGAATCAGTGTTGATCTAATCCTTTTGCTATCTCCCCGCTAGTCTGTGTTTTTAGGGAGTGGGTTCTGCTAAAATCTGGACCTTTTGAACAGGCTGTAGAGTAGAGTGGCCACTTCAACAGCTCACTGTAGCGGCGGTGCCCTAGCGTGGGCCTTTCATAGGTGTGCTGTATTCATGCCGAGCGGTAGCCTTTCTCTTTGAAAACCACCTCCTCGCTTATTTGCGGCAATTATATTCCCATCTGCCTCATGATTTGGCTGTTTTGACTACGCTCTTTGCTCCGTCCTCTACAAATCAGAATTAAGGCCTCGCTGTTTTTCCATCCCTGTCTTTTTTTTCCGACATCATTTACATATGTCAGTTTGTTGTTTCAACACGTTCTCTCTCTCTCTTTCACACAGACATAGTGCATTATGACAGACAGCATTATGAGTAAAGCTGCCACAATGGAGATTCCTATCAACAGTAACGGTGACACAGGGACCCTCCCAGAAGATGACAGCCTTGAACAGGTGGGTCACAGTTATATATCGCTCTACTGTGTGTAACCTTTTGACACCAGCCTGTGTAGCTGTTGTCAACCTATTTAAAGCTATTATTACACACACTGTTAAGCATTTACCCGCTTGCAACCCCAAGCTGACAAAAGATAATGTGCACACTCAAAAGCAAACCAGTGAGACAGAGTTGTTTATTTTCTTATTCATGTACTTGTAAGTAATGTATCTTATTTGTCTGCTCAGGATAAATACAGGACTGTCTCTGCAGCTTATATCATTCACATGAGAGCACATGAAGAAAATGAACCCTACATTTAAGCCTGATGTCATTACGTGGTGGTGCGGTTGGTTTAACCCAGTCTGACGGATTAATGCGAGCCTTCCGTTGTTTGAAGTTGGGTTTCGGGGTATAGTTCTCAGCTATCAGGAGATCAGCTAAGTGAGTCGACCATTCACACTACCACAGCACTACCCTGTGATAATATGCAGAGTACAATTTAAGACTAATCCTATTAGCAAATAGAGTCTCCAACACTGGCTGTATGGCTGTGGCCCGTCACTTGTTGTTCTCTCATATTGCTTTAATGTGTCTGTATTAACCTGAGAGCAGGATGATCATTCAGGAGATTTGCTCCGGTCCTTTTGTAGTGATTTAAATGCTGTATTCTCTGCCTGGGTTTAACTATTATTGTGTTATGTGTTGCCTGTCGTACACAACCACAAGTCCTTGTATTACGTGGCTTGCTTGGATACACATGTGGAAAGAACTGGGAAATTAGGTGTTGTAGTTTCCACTCTCCTTGGGAAGCAGTTGTTCCCATTACCGGCTCATGTTCAGGGTTGAGGACATACTTCTGTGCTCTATGCTCGGTGTTGAACTGAAAAGCTAAACTCTCAGATGTAGGCGCTCATTTACAGAACAAATAAGCACTTGTTTGCCTCCTTCAATATCAAAAGAGATTGCTCTAGCCCAAGTGTATATTGCCAACATCATGTTTCCAAACAGATGAGTTGTAGAGTACGTTAGGTGGAACCGGTTGTTCCCTTCCCTGCGTCCTAAGGCACACCTTGTTGGACAAACAACCTGGAGATCCTGGAGGATTCAGGTTATTTGCTCACCATACGTGACTCCACTCGAGTACTAAAAGAAAAACCCCTATACCTTCTCACCAACATCGCACGGTGAAGCACGTATTCAACCGTTTGGTGTTGTCTACCGCGTTCACGTATGAGAAGCGTTCGGCTGCGCTTGTTTCGGTGCTGCATATTAAACCAGTTGTCATAGCAACTCTGCAATTAATCTGAAACGGGCTGTGCTTTTGTCCTTGGGTGAAAGCCCTCCGAAATCAGATTGGCATCTGCTGTGCAGCACTCACTTTAGAGCCGCAGCAGCCTTGTGTCGCTCTCAGCACATCGAGAGGAAGATCGGCAGGTTAAGGACGAGCAGAAGTCTGGACTCAGATGTCGTAGCGTTGAACAGACTGCTAGCTCGACTGCTAGCAGCATCAGTGTCTACTCGGTGTCTACTCAGACAGTTAACGTTACTTTAAGATGTCCTTTTATGCTGTTATACTTCCATAAGTCTACCAAACCTCACTACTAAGATATGACTTCCAATATTATCGTTTGATGACTTAAAGGCTCTGTAGTTTTTCTTTCATCTCAAGGAACGGACTCTATTTAAACAAAGTGTCCAGAGAGGATCAGTGTCTGCGGCAGCGTTTCGGCCATATTGAACAGATGCCAGAAAGAAAAAGGAGAAGATGTAGTTACACAGGCTTTGTCCATCATGTTCATGTTAAGTGGCGACAGAAATTGTACTTATGCTATAATAAAGACCATTTGTCCGAAAGGTTCCACGCAACCCATAGAATTGTCTTTTCTGGCCACTCAAATTCTGTGTTTTGTGTGTGTGTACTCGGTTCCATCTTGATTGTTTTCCCCTCAGTGTTAACGTCACCTTTTAATGTCTGTAAATTTCTTGTTAAAAAACATCTTTATTTGTGCAGTGCAGAGCTCAACAATACAGATTGCCCGATTTGCCCGGGGCAAGTAAAACGGCCTGTCGTGCTAGTAAATCTGGAAACTCACTCGCCCGATCTGGCAGGTGGTTAAAAAAACAATAGTGAAACACATTGTGGAGCTGAGGATGTAAGTGGCTACGAAGTGAGCCATCTCGCTTCCTTCTCATCTCTCCACATGCACTGTACCAACTTTAGTCTTTGCTGTTATTTAAGACCGCTAATAAATAAAACTATTTGTATCGGGGCAAGTCAAAACTGACGTCAAGCAAGTAGATTTCTGACGTTGAAACCTGCATTGTTGTACAACGGTCTGTATTTTATTTTTCCCAGTGACAGTGATGAAATAATATCACGGCCACGCTGTGGTAAGCTACAATGTCCCAAGCGAAACACGTTCACCCCGTGGACGAGAGGATCCGCTTGAAGCTTCAACATGAGCTAGCTAAACGATGAATCGTGAGCTGCTGTGACATCAGTCATCACTGCTCTCCATCTTACATCCCGGCTGTTTGTGGACATTATGATGATTTATTTTATCATTCTATCTTGCCTCATGATTTCAGTCATGGATTTTTTCTTTTTGTCTCCTTTCTTTTTCCTATTTGTTTCTTTTTGTTGTTGTCGTCGTCGTCGTTGTTTGTCGATTCCCCCTCCATCTCTGTGCAGGCTGCACAACTGCAGTGGAGCTTAGATGAGAAGGTAGGGAGCTCCAGAGGCACCAGGGTGAGCAGGCCATTCGTCCATTTGTGTGTGTGTTGGTGTGTAGTACTGCTCAGTGGTTTGACTTTATGCGGCGTTAAATTGCCTCACAGCACTACGTCGGTCTATTTCACAAAGTGAAGCAAACCACTGCGCAGCTTGAATTGTGCCGTCTGTTAACTCGGCTCCTACTAACTCTCAGGTCTCTGACCTGATGTGTGTTGAGAGATATGTCCCTCAAATTGAGTAGTATTAACAAAATAGCTGGCATCTAACACTTAGGCCTCAATATTACAACCTGTTTCCATTTGATTATTCATAATACAACCTAGATTCTGTGTGCACTTGATGTGTGAGTGTGATTCCTTCATTTTAGCGGGTGTCGGGGTTGGCAACACAATAATGGCGTCGTACTAATACTCATCGTGTCGTACTACTGCTGTAATAGTACCCTGAAGCAGAGCTTGGATACATGTTGCGTATCGTACTGAAGATTCCTCGTTTAACCTCCAACAGCACAAATCACAGCAGTAGTACTTTTACTTCCTTCTGGATCAGACATGTTTGCGTTTGCTTACAAAAAGGAAATGGTTCCCTAGAGCTTAGAGTTTCCTTATCACAGACTTGCGTTAGAGTTTCAGGAAGTGTAATGTATGAATGTTTTGCTCCAGTTTACGTTGTCGAATGGACCATATCTTTGCCCATAGTTCAGTGCAACGTCTGTAGGGAATTAAATAAGTGGCTTGCTTACGACACAGGCAAGAGTTAAACTCTCTAAAGTCTCGCGCATGGTTTTCCAAAGTGAAAAATCATTCCAGTATAGATTTTTTTTTTTTATTTTCCATAAATTCCTCACAGATGTTATTTATTTCTTTACTGGCTCATAAGATGGATCGTAACACAGTTCCCCTCCCGATCCAGAGCTTTACTGAAACCTGTGATCATTTTTTGGGAAGGAGGAAATAGTTTGCAGGAGCGTTTCCTGCCGCATAGATGGTTGAAGTCACTGCTTGCGTTGGACTGTCGTAGCGGTGGTATTGGAGTCCTCTCGCTCGCTCCTATCAGGGCAGGGGATGCAGGTTAGGTTGATTATTGACTGGGTACTCTTGGTGTGTTTGCCGTCTTTCACATACTTCATAGTTTTTCCTGTTGGCTTCCAGATAAGGGGTTACATTTAGACACTGCCTTACGATTGTGTGTACTGACTAACCTCTCTAACATAGTAGTGTTTGTCCCCCTCTAGTGAATAAGCCTCTAACCCACACTGTCTGAATTTAACACTCAAGTGATAATCTCCTGTCTATGTATCCCCCCCCCCCCCCCCCCCCCCAAACCCCTCAATCCTTCCCTTCTTCTTGTTCTTTTTTTATTTTATTTTATTTCCCCACTTAAACTTTGCAGGACCTGCAGCAGGTGATGGTATCGGGTCCCAATCTCAACGAGACAAGCATCGTATCGGGAGGTTATGGAGGAACAGCGGAGGGAATCATCCCCACCAGCTCAATCAAAGGTAGAGTCCCACTTCTCTCTTCTTCTCTCGCTGATCTCTGATACCTCTTCAGTCTCCTCCCAGCTACGTCGCCGTTCCACTTTGACTCGACACTGTGCTGCGCCTCTGACTCCGACGTTATTCAGCGAGTCTAATGACGGTGAAGTGTTTGGTTTATGGGGCCTCTCATCATTCTTCCCACGAGATCGTCCTGCGATTCATTTGTGGTCAATTTGCACTGATTCCTCCCCAGCTCGCCGTAGCCTCCACTGCATCTGAAGATGTGGTCTGTGGTACTCACTTATTTATGGTTCTTCTATGCACACATATGGGAGGGAGCAGGAGGGCCGAGTGAATGATGAGCTTTATTGATTTTAAGAACCACGTGAGCACAAAAGTGTTTAGTCTGATCGTAATGTCAGCCGTTTATATCTACGTATGCAGAGGCTCCTGTTTCATGGAGTCTGCTATAGTGATATAACACTATGGTTTAAGATGGCGCTATTTGTGTCAACCACCGTACATTACCTACAGGCTTGGCACACAGATAAGTTCTAGTACTCACCACTAGATGTCGCCAAATCCAACACACTGCACCTTTAATGGTAAAAACCAGGCTTAATAAAAAAGCAGAAACAAACCCTTTTTTGGGAGGAATAGCAGGTCATCAGGGTATTATGCCACAGAGAGCTGGTATACATCTGAAAGTCTGGAACCTGAAGGTTAATGCGAGATGCAGCACTTTGTGACAATAGTCATAAATCTGATTTAGGAATTTATTAAAATAAATTGTGAAAGTGAATAAGGGTTAAGAACATTATAATGGAGGTACAGGATGGCCATCCCTATGCTCTATTATGCCTCATAGTGGTTGCAGCAATTTTGGGGTTGATGCCAGCTTTTGGTCCAAAAAATGCATGGGATTAGCATAAAGTGCACGTGTGTAAAGGGGGTAACTCATCAGTACCCATAAAACCAATTTTTTCAAGTTCAGCCCCCTTTCTGACAAGCTCACCTGACATGGTACCGATAGATTCCTTGGTTCCTCTAGTGATCCTCTTACAGCCTCGGCCAGGATCCTCTCGCTCTCCTCCACCAACGCAGCCCCTTGCATTGTTTTTAACAGTCTACATGTCACAACTCATGACCATTGTAATGTTTCCGATATACTGTAACTGTACTATAACAGTAAAAGACGAGTTTATTATCAAATGTGTCTAAATGTCGAGCAACGGTTTGAAGTCGTATGTCAAGAAATCCAAGTATCCTACATCAGATCACAGTACTCCCATTAATCACACATTTCATACTAAATGATGAACCCATTACGCTGTGTCTGTGAGTTGTGTGATAGCATTGACGTCGGCAGCGTAGCTGAATAAACTATATCAAAGGGAATTAACACTTTGAGTAGTTTTTTAAATACTAATATTTCTGCTTCTCTCTCTCTCTCTCTCTCTCTCTCTCTCTCTCTCAGGCCCTGCTGTGCACTACAATGCAGAGTTTAACAAAAGGATCCCAGTTACAGGATTAGGTGGCCGGATTATTATTTATAATCTAGAGTTTATTTCCAAAATGTGATGGAATCATTTTTTGCGACGGAGGACGTTTATAGGATCCAGAGCCTCCAGTCTGTAAATATGTAGTACAGTACTTTTTAGTTAACTGCAACACATAATGTCATTCTGATTTTAATGTATATCGCTCACATGATGTCTATCTCATTTTGGAAAGACACTTTTTATACCGAGTCTGTCTTTTTTACATAACTGGGAACCACCTTCTCTGTCCTTTTGATCTTCAGCATTTTCTCTCTTTTTCAGAGGCGAGAGGAGCAGTACACTTCCTTCCTTCCGCCTGCTCCTCTCTTTTAAATTGTGGCTTTTTTTTCTATCGCAGCATTTCTTTGACATCATTTTCTTACTGGTTGTTTTTTCTTGCATGTTTGTGCTAAGACATTGAATATAGTATATGGTGAAGTAAGATGTTATTGGGAGAAGCTTAGTAAACGTTTAAGTTTTGGAGGCCCTCATTTCTCTCATCTTGTCTAATCTTTTCTATTTATCATGATGAAATGAAAGGCAAATCCAGTTTATTTATCACAATGTTTAGTTCTGCTGCAATTCAAACTGCCCCCGTCTTCATCGTCACTCATTTGTCTTTATTGTCACTAAATGTTGTCTTTTCATCTTTGTACTTGTCTATCTTTGTCATCCTTTTCTCCATTCCCTCCCACACGTTCATCATCCTCCTCTTCTCCCTTTTGTGATTTGCACTTTTCTCTCTCTTTTCTGCATTTCCCTGCTCCCACAATCGTCCTACGTTTATCGTTCCATTTTTGGCACGCTTGTTCAATAATTACGTCATGTTTTAAACCCTAAATATCCAACTATCATTTTAAATCCTGATCCAGTTAAAACATTCCCATAATATACACAAAAATCCAACGTAAATCCCACACCCTAATTCATACTGACCCTGAACCATTCCTTCATCCATACCCCCCCCCACGGTCACAGACCTGCGCGCGAAGGCCAGGCGAAGTAGCGTTCCCCCAAGCAGTTCTATCCTCTGCGGCATAGCGAGCCAATCTAATGAGCACCAAGGTACCGGGGAGGGAAGGATGTGAAGTTGAATGCTAAAGGCTCGACATTGATTAATCAGATTGCAGTGACCCAGAATATCTTCTTTCTATTAAAGCTCAATACAAGTAATTTAATGTTATTTTCCTGTTATTTATTTACTCAGTAACTCCAGCTCACTCCAGTGCATGTTTTACAGTGGTGTGAGGGATAATGGTGATGGACACGAATGCAGCACAGTTTTAATGTTCTTTAAGTCGTTTTTTTTTCGATTCTCTATATGATCTATTCTTTGCTGTGCTTAATCTTGTCTACCTGCGTTTGTGTTTGTTTACTTGCATTTTTTTTTTTACAATGTTCCTGTGTTTCTACATTGTCTCTCAGGTTCCAACATGCACCACAGCAGCAGCAGCTCGTCAATGGCGGCAGACGACGCGACCCGCGGAGTGGCTGTGGAGAAGCTAGAAACGATGAAGAAGTGGGGTCTCAACACCTACAAGGTATCTGAGGTTCTGTAGTGTTGGAGCTTCATGATAAAATGCTACTTGGGGATTTATTTATTTGTGTCTGTTCCTGAGAATGTCCTTATGCGGTATGCGTTGTGTTCCTGATGTCTCTGTGCGTCTTCCTTTTTATTTATTTTTTCAGTGTACGAAGCAAATGATCTCGGAGCGTTTCGGTCGGGGTTCCCGGACTGTGGACCTGGAGCTCGAGGCCCAGATTGAGGTGCTGAGAGACACTAAAAAGAAATATGAGAATGTGCTGCGATTGGCCAGAGCGCTCACCAACCACTTCTACAACATGGTGCAGACCCAGCATGCACTGGGGGACACCTTTGCTGACCTCAGTCAGAAATCTCCAGAGCTGCGGGTGAGGCCTAAAAATCTCTTTGTGTAGCTTTGATGCTTTAACTCTTAAGACATCCATCTGCTTGAAAGTTGAATATTGTGTGTAGACAACATTGGGAAACATGAATACATTCATGTTCATTTGTGTGCGTTCATTTTCTTTCACAGGATGAGTTTGGCTACAATGCAGAGACTCAGAAGTTGCTGTGTAAGAATGGGGAGACTCTACTTGGTGCCGTTAACTTCTTTGTATCAAGCATCAACACGCTGGTCAACAAGACCATGGACGACACCCTCATGACAATCAAGATGTATGAAAATGCAAGGTAAGCGCATGCAGCACATCGATTATTCTTTTCATCTGAGATAATCAGACGGATAAAGACGACACTTAGGAAGGAACGGACGGATTGGGTTTAGGTTTTAATCCTGACACCCAATGAATGCATAACTATATTCATTAAATGATATGCAAGGAATTTGTTCCATCTCTCTCAGCTACGATGAGAATGTGATGCACACAATGAATTCTTTGTGCGTAGCTATTCTCTTGACATTTGAAATTTCCCATTCAGTCTGAATCTCTTAAATATTCCCTCTATATCCTCCTTTTTCTTAAAGCGCTTGAACTTGTTTTCAGTTTTCAACTTGTTTTTCTTTAACAATAAATATTTATGACTAAAAATGGTGACAACCAAGAGTTAGTGTTTGGAAATTAATATTATTTTCGTACATTTTTAATAGAGTTTAACATCGGCTGTCGGTCTGACGACAGATGAGCCTCTGGGGGCTATATTTCTGGGGTTAGGTTGAAGCCAGAGGATTTTCCTTTTCCATACTCTGCTCGTTATTTACACTCAGATTAGTAATTTGAGATGTGAGACTAGAGATGGAGTTGAGAGACGACGAGTACAATTACAACAAGTACAACGAGCAATGTTTTAGGGCCATTTAAAACTATTTTCTATCTTTTTTTGTTTTCTATGAACAGGCTGGAGTTTGATGCCTACCGGTCAGACCTGGAGGAACTGAGTCTGGGACCGAGGGACGCTGTTGCCATGGCCCGCATAGATGCTGCTCAGGAACAGTACCAAGTCCAGAAGGACAAGTATGAACACCTCCGCTCAGACGTCATCATTAAACTCAAGTTCCTGGAGGAGAATAAGGTTAGTGAGCAGGGTAGGCCTGCATCATCATCATCATCATCATCATCAGCCTTCAAAGTGAAATGTCGGATTTACTCGGTGTGTTGTCTTTGTGATGATGTGCATAAATCCATTTTCCCAAGCTCCCTTTGTTTCTCTCCATCAGGTGAAGGTGATGCATAAGCAGCTCCTCCTCTTCCACAACGCCATCTCGGCGTACTTTGCAGGCAACCAGCAGCAGCTGGAGCAGACGCTGAAGCAGTTCAACATAAAGTTGAGGCCTCCGGGGGCCGACAAGCCCTCCTGGTTGGAGGAGCAGTGAGAAGGTTTTTACTGGATCTCCTGCAGCCTCCTTCTCAACCACCTCCACCTGCTACCTGTCGAAACCCCCCAACTTACAGAGGACCACTACAGAGGGAAACGCATACATTGTAATTGGGTGGACTGAGATGTGAGATGAGCGTGTGGCTGGATGATTGGACAGATGGACTGCAGGGTAATATTGATGAGTGGGCAAAATGCAGCAGGGAACCAAGCGGCCAGTGTCATGAACAGTCAGGGGGCTTTCAGTGCCTCTTCCCAACTTCCTTTTTTTCCACTCCGACCTATTCTGTGTGCTTTGTTCCCAGAGGATCTGTTCATCTCCCCCCCCCCCCCCCCCTTGACACCCCTTCTATGTCAGCACCATTCTGCTGTGTGAACTTGTGCTAGTCATGTTCATGGTCATTATTGTTCCCAGAGTTAAACTTCAACCCCCGCACCATCTTGGTTACAGAGACCGACGACAAAAAGGAAACATGACAAATCCATTGAAACACACCGGGATGTAAGCAGACACTACGTCAAAACTCTTCCAGACCTTATCACTCTCCTCGTGTGCCTCTTTCTTTATGAGCTTACGCACTACATGAACATGTGGGCTGCAGGAAGAAAGATAAATACACATGAATGGGATTTGTATGGTACACTGGAAAAGGAATGCTTGGACATTTCAAATCAATGTACATTTCAAATGAAGTACTGTTTAAAATAAATAGTGTATGATTGTTTGTAGCTTATAACACGAAAAACACTGCTGTGTTGAGTTTAGTTCTTGCTGTTTGACTGACATCTTCTTAATTTGTAATTATTATTTCAGTACTAGTCATGCTTCAGAGTGAAGGACAGTATACTGTCTGCTGGTGCTTTAGAGGGAACGTACTGTAGGACTCCGTCTGTAATCAGCAGAAATGCTACAGATTTCAATCGTAACCTTTTTGACTTCAACTCGTATATGCAACGATTGTTTAAGGAACACTGCCACAGCTTCCCAAAAAGTTCTGCTGGTTGGGATCTTTACTAATTGTGTTTTATTTACCCAAAGATAATTGAGAGCGATGTTTACTGTACCCTCGATGTGTTTCCATTGGTTGGTTCAGTCTCAGCGGTGGACTGAGGAGGCAGGATGAGCACGTCACACAGTTAACAACAAACCTGATAATTAATTGTTTAACAGACTGAGTTTAAAAGGAATTCATTGCATATTTTTTCACATTGATACATTGAAATGTGTTTTTTTGACATCTAGCGTCATATCTTTCGGTCTCCCTGAAGCAGAATATATGTGTCTATGGTTACCTTTCTTCACACTGAAGATTACTGTAGCTGTCTAATATTACTAATCCTGATATTTCAACACACAAGCTTGTAAGTTAGTAAATTGGGGAATGGGATAACACTGCTTGTTTATCATTTGCTTCATGTTCTTTAATTGAAACACTAAGTATAATAAACAATCATCTATTGTTGACAATTAGGAGACGGTATTACCACAAAATATCGGCATGGTACTACAAATGTAATGTGTAATGTAATTTGTATGCGTCATTGTATTTATTATGTTCATTATGTCTGTTAATCTGTTGGAATCGACACATTTGTACCCTGAGACTTGTGTGCAAATTACTCAATTCATGAGTGTGACCTTTTTGCAGATGACACACTAATGTGAGAATACTCTGTGATTGATATTTCTAAACTAACCGATCAAACGTGGTTTAGTGTTCCAGGGTCAAACCTCTGACGTGAGATGAAGATAATCCAGTATAATGAATGTTTTACCGTGCTGATCAGTTAATGGGTTAGTCCTCCACCTTCTTGTCTCCTCTGTATTTGCATGGCAGGCAGCGATCCAAAGTTCAGGTGCATACATGTGTGTGAACGCACTGCTGCTCCACTCTTGGCCTTCTGCTCGCATGGACTGGCATGACGCCATGCTTACGGTTGTTGATTCACATCTTAATACTGGCTGAAGCAAAAATCCAAAATGTGGGTTTCCTTTTAATCGTCTTAAAGACAATTGATTTATGATGAAAAGCAGATATAAGTTGTGTGATTTGGTTGGCTTGTGTTTTACTGAGCTCGTATCTGTCAGTGTGTCAAATGGGTGTGTTTTATTCTGACTAAGAGTCGCTCGGTTACACCTTGGCCTCACCTGCGGCTAAAATTGCAGTTCCACTGATCAGCTCCTGATCGTCACACAGCAATATTAAAAAACAATGTGACTCCTCTTTTCCAAACCTGCCCCTTTGAACATCCCGAACCCCAACACTGAAATGAATGGCAATAGGATATGTTTTGTTCCGTAATTGTGAAACCAGTAAATTGAAAAAAAAAAGGTGTGAGGAGCATTTACAGTCACTCTTATAGCAGTCTTTAGATTGTTGCTGAGAAAAGAACCAAGATTTATAAAATGAGATATTTTATTTGTGTACAATCAATATTTTCTAGTCTGAGCTGGTGTACTGTACTGTATGAATGATTGCACATAATGATATTTAAGATGATAAATGAAGTTGTGTCAAGGATTGATGTGATACTCTGCCTTCATTCCTCACTCAGACCTGAAAAGTCCCACCTCCACCCCGAGGGAACAAATTAAAAGTGCACATTTTCAAACGCTCTGGCTGTATCTTACGTTTGCTTTCATCCCATTTAAATTTCGCTGTGGCCCAGTGTGCTTTCTTTCTGTTGCATGCAAACGGAGACGCAACCATCTGGATTTAGTCAAAACCTCAATCTGGTGATTACAATTGTACAAAGGTATTTAAGAAGTAATCTCCTAATCGAGCATCATTTATCAAATGTCTCTCGTGTAAGTAAACTCTCCTGTTTCATAATGAAGATAACTCCAGTATGATTGATATATTTCTGAAGCAGCTCTCCTCTTGACACCAGCAGTTCACATATAGTTCAGATATTAATTTATTTTTGCATATTAGTGTCAATTTTAGCAGCACTGTCTTTGTTTTCTTCACAGTATTATTAGTATAACTTTTCCATCTGCCTTTTTAAAATATGTTTTTGCTAATAAAACGACATGGTATTATTCATGTACCTGCCTTTGTTTAGGTTATGAATTAGGATTTGCTAGCCAGGTAAAGATAGAGCATGTTATACATAGGCTGCATTTGTAAATTATTATCACCAAGTGGAAGTGGGTTCCCCCATCATTTTACTTACCTCTCCCTACAAGGGCGTTCTCGTACCTGGAAACTAACTTGAATGTGATTGGTGGAGGCGCGCCCCGCACCTGTGACTGCTGCTCGTGAGACAGACAGGCTGTAGACCGCACTTCGCGTGAGCACGAGGCACGATCAGTGACTGAGGATTTATATGACAGCTGCGTTTCAATAGCACGGTAAGTCAAACAAACAAAAAAGGTCAATTGAAGCGCCACTGTGCGTTTTATTGTGTATGATGGATGAGTTGTGAACGTTTTGTGCGCCCTTCACTGTGTGTAAATAACTTGACAGCGAAACACGCTCATGAAATTGTCAAATTAATGATTAATGAGAACGCGCGGACGTGTTTTAGAAATATCCCAGCAAATAAGATATTTTTTAGTACAATTTCCTTAATTCTAGTTGGAGCGTCTCTTAATTGCAACAGTTTCCCTCCTCGGAGATGAGCAGCGGATATGAGCATAAAAACAGCGACTATTTCTGAAGTAGTAGATCTTTATGAATATATTGGTTGGTGGATGGCTGGCATGCATGCCGAATATACACCACTTGGCTCTAATAAGTGATATAAACTGTCATGTCAGGGAATTTACCTTTGCTGTGAAGAAAGAAGCATTAAAAAGTAGGATTTTCTCAATGAAGTTTCGTGTTATATCATTAACATATGGAAGAACTATAATCAGGAGAAAACATATGTATGGAGCAGTTGTTATGGTGTGTTGTATAGTTCAGGGAAGAGAAGTAGAAGGTAAAACAATGATGGCAGTTCCTCTATAAGTGAGAAAGTAATGGCACTATTGACAAACTATGTCTGCCTTTAGATAGCCTATTTTCACAGGTAATAAAAAAGCACTTCTGAAGGCTTCTCTTTGATTAAATAATTCACATTTTTTACCAAGAACTTTAAGAATTTTGCTAAAATGATATCGGCTTTTGGCAACCTTTCAGCAAACTATCAGTTTCAGAGATGGAGCAGGAAACTGATCTGTATGATATGTTGTTGATGCGTAGTTTCATGTTCCAAATCCTCTTTTTCATCCTCTTATGGATTTATATTCCTGCATCTCCACAGATCTGAGTGGCTAACAGCAGGACACTTCCTCCTTCCACCATCTTGGACTTACAGATGGAGGGAGTGCTGATTTTAAAATCTGCCTCTGCTCCCAACATTTCCTCCCAAGACTCTTCTCCTCCTCTTTCACCGGATTCTCAGGAAGATTCAGATCTGCAGTCATCTTCTCCTGCGCCTCCCCCCATGTGTGTTACCGCTGCACCACCACCACCAGCACCACCACCACCACCACCTCCACCTCCTCCTCCACCCCTTCCTCCCCCTCCTTTTTCTCATACCGGCCACCGCCGTTCCATGAAAAAGCTGAACTGGGACACCATTCCCAGCCAGCGTGTCCTGGGCAAATTGAATGTCTGGACGTCTAAACGGCCTCAGAGGGATCTGGTGCTGGATATCCCGAGCATGGAGGAGTTGTTCAGTCATGTCGACAAACGGGCCTCGCTGCCCAACTTGAGGATCGTGGGTCTGAAGACCTTTGATGGCATGGACCTCTTTCCAAAGGAGCCTCAGGTGAATAGCTAGCTTTGCACTCGGGCCATATTTGAAATTCTGTCTGACATTTGATTTACAGTAATAGATGCAGACCTTCCTAAGTTTTTATGGTAACGGTAATACCCGCAGAATGTTCAAACTAGGGAAGTAATGAACACACAAATAGGAACTGCTTTTTCAAAGTTCCACACTAATCATATCGTCAATGAGGAAGTGCTAAATTAAAACCATGTTTATGATATGGTTGAACAGAGAACAATAAATAACAATTTTTTTTGTTTTTCCTTTTATCGTTAGGTCACTATCCTTGACTCTAAAAAGAGTATGAATATTGGGATCTTCCTGAGACAATTCAAGAGGTAAGGATTGCCAAATTTCAATCTTAAAGAGAGGGATGTCTCTTTAAGACTGATGATTTGGCGAATAAACCCACAAAAATGCATACACATCTAAAACCAAAGGGACTTCAAGAGGAGGAACTGCAGTGAGCAGAGGTCTGAGCAGGTTGCTCTCATGTCAGACATACTGTTAACACGCTAGTCACTTCTGCTGCGCTAATCATTACCCAACCAGCAGGCTCGTTATCTCAGTGGACCATATTCAAATTTAGGGAAATGCCTTTTTAAACATCACTTGAGAGTGTTCAGTGTCAAATGGAGAACAATTATGCCTCACTTGTATTAATACTTAAATGATAGGAAAACACAGTCCTGACCCAGTGGGGGAGGGGGGAGGATACACCCAGCAGCCATGTTGGATAACCAGTGTTATGTAGCTGCATGTTTCATTCTTTCCATGTAGTTGTTTCTTATGAAATACAGTTTCATGTAACAACAGGAACACAGTTGCTTTTTGAGTCCCTACTTGTCTACTAACACGGCCAGCTGTGCTCGTTGGGGCACTCAGGGCGGTGATCTCACTGTGAACACAACAGTTCTGCAATATCGTGCATTCATATGCATTTATACCAACCTAGCAAATTACCTCATATGATGAAATTGATTTTTTTTATTCTTTTCAAGATAATGGTAGAATAACAAAAAAAAAGAAGTGCTGTTTCAGTAATACACAAAACCTTTTTGAAATCATATTTATCTCCCTTTATACTGATACTTGCATTTCCATTATTACAGCAAAACCCATTTTGTTTTGTTTTTTTATTCATGTTTAAATTTTTACAAGTAATTTTAGTTTTTTGCCTCCAAATTGTAATTCTACGTAGTAAAGTTAGATTTTTGTCCCAACATATAAACAGTGTATGTAGTCTCTCCTGCACTGGATCCAGTTTCTGTGTGTGAACCTCATCATCATGATGTCGCTTTCGGTCCAAGGTCCACTAAGTTCTGACTTTGAATACCAAATGCACACCAGATGTGTGTCAACAGCTAAGTACTGGAATGAGCTTTAGCTTTTAAGTTAGTCAAATTCAAATTCCCTCTGCTTCCGTGTGGTAGTGACGAAAAGGCATCTGGTGATGCTATTTGAGGGCATTTGCAGGATATTAAGCAAATATCAGTTAACTTGTTTGAATGTAAAGAGGGCTCGCTCAAATCAGGCAGCGGTGTGCAACAGCAATGTCACGCTGCAGCAACTTGAAATAGAGATGTGTGACGGATAACCCGACTCAAGCAGGTTTTTAATTATCTGTAAATAGTTTGATTGGCGTGACTAATCATGTCCGATAAGTCCTGTTGATTATGGCAGGCTTTCTTATTATTGTTATCTTTTGTCTCCCTCTACAGGCCAGTGACAGAAATGGTGCAGGATATTTGTAAAGGGAACTGGCTGAGATTTGGGACTGGAAAACTAAAAGAGCTTTGTAAACTACTGCCAGAAGAAAGTGAGGTAACGGCAGCTCCACTCGCCGCTTCACATCGTTCCAATTAAATCCTATATGCAACAAGATAAGACAAATGAACATTTGCGTGTTGCTGCTTGCAGCTTTCTTGATGACCTCTCATACAAACACCTTCCTACCTCCTACTCAACACTGCGCTTCCTTGCGTCCTGAGCAATACACCTGCTATGAATTAGTTGCATCACGCACCCAAGTTGCGGCTGCTCGCATTTAAAAAATACACTCTGGTTCACGGGAAAAAAAAACTTACCGTTAAGGAAGATACAGACAGACGTGAATCAACAGATGATTCATTGCTTTATACTGAGATATCACATTTTTCTCCATTTAAAATAATTTAAATATTGACCTAAAGTTCATAATTCACCTTCATTATTAAAAATCTGTTTGCAATCATTTTTGTACGGATGTCCATTAATGCAAATGCTTCATATTAATCAATCATGTTACCCGAGGACTCCATTTCCCTCTTTTTCTCCAGTTTGATCTTGTAATGTATATCAGACGGAATTATAACAAATATATCCTCCATGTTTGTTGAATCAAAGTTGTGTGTGTGAACAGGTGAAGCAGCTGCTGTCATTCAGTGGGAACCTCTCCGTGTTACCTGAGGCTGACCAGTTCATGGTGCAGCTGGTCAAAGTGCCGCGGTTAGTTTTCCTGCGCTAATGTTTTTGGTGATTTGTTGTTCAATTTGAAAATGTTTCCTCATACAGATATCTCTCGGCTTAAAGGGATAATTCGGGTATTTTAAGGTTGGGTTGTATGATACTCACCCATAGTCAGCATATTACTTACAATAGATGGCTGTCTTTTTATTGACGTCTCTTGCCTTCAGCTATGAGGAACGCCTGAAAACAATGGTGCTGAGGGAGGAATTCTTTCCTCTTATGGAGGACGTGAAGAACTCTTTTGCTGTCATGACCAAAGCAGCTAATGGTAATAATCTCAACCTGGATTGTGTTTTACACCACCAGTTCTTATTTGAGTTTTTTTTATTATGGCACTTTGTCTCCATCTCTTTTTTCTTCTCTCCCCTTAGAGCTGTTGGAGTGTGATGACCTCCACTCGGTCATTCGACTGGTATTAAAAGCCGGGAATTACATGAACGCTGTTGGTATTTTTCTTTTAGAATTATGTATATTTCTTATGATTGGATGTATTCTATCGGGTGCATTTAAGCTGCCCTTTGGGCTTTTTACTCAGCAGTTATTATACTGATGAATACCCCATTCAAATCATTTATTATTCAGGGTGGTTACAGTGCCAGTGCCAATGCAATTGGCTTCAGGATGACTTCTCTGCTCAAGCTGGCAGACACCAAGGCCAACAAGCCTGGCATGAACCTCATGCACTATGTTGCCAAGGTGAGGAGGAGCCCTGGGATGGACGGATGACAAAAAATATCTGTGAAATTATGAAAAAGTCTGTTACTATCATGCTTTGTCCCAAAACTCCCTGCTTTGTCTTCCACCCACAGCAAGCGGAGGACATCGATGCCGAGTTGCTGACGTTTCACACCCAGCTTGAACACATTGGGTTGGGCTCCAGGTGGCTATCATTAGTATACTCGCATCTATTTGGTTATTTAACTGAACATGGTTTGTTCACCAATAGTGGCTTCAAATGTTGTCTGTTTCAATCTGATACTGTATCTGGTTGGTAGTTTGCACGTTATTGTATTACTTGGAATACGTTCCGTCAATGTATAAACGTCGCTTGCTAACACAGAGTTTGCAAAGAGGAGGTCATCGCAGACTTCGAGAGGGAAGTCAAGAAAGTCAAGGAAGTGAAGTTGTACAGCAGCAGACAGCCTGGCCTCATACAACAAATGGAGACATTTCTCGTGGTAAAGTCGCCGCTTGTTGTTGAATACCAAAATGTATAGAAAAAGCCCACGCTGAGCTTGTGAACACTTCAGTCAGTCTACAATCTAGATTCCTCTTCTTCATATCTTTCTATGTTTTCTTCCCTCAGAGGGCTGAGGCCAAGCTGGCCGATCTGGAGACCTCTCTCCGGGAGCTAAAGGCTCTGAACAACGCTGTCGCCGAGTACTTCTGTGAAGACCCGGCAACCTTCAAACTGGAGGAGTGCTGCTCCATCTTTCATTCGTTTTGCAAGCGGTTTGACACAGCTGTCCAGGTAAGAATCTCAAGAATTTACAATAATACTTCAATGTGCAATGAAATAAACCGCATCACAGGTGAAAATGATGCTGTTGCTTTGTATTTAAGGGCCACCTTAAAGAAACTTATAATGATTTAATGTTGAGTACTTTTAATGTTTGCAAGCGCTGTCCTCCTGTCCCCTTATGTCATTAGTTTGCACTGCGTTTCTATTTTACTTGAATGTATTCTCGCTGTAGGAGAACCGAGAGCGAGAGGCAGCGGAGCAGAGGCGCAAGCAGGAGAGTGTGCGAATTGTAGCCAAACGCCGCTCCACAGTGTCTTGCCTGGGACCTGAGCGTGATCAGGACTCCTTGTGCTTGGAGTCGGCCTTGCACAGCTTTCTCGCCAACGTTCCAGACGGAATAGTCAGATGCAGGAAGAACATACTGCCCACAATCGAAGGATCCCCGTCTGAGTGCAGCTCGCCCAATGCTCGATCTGTAGCAAAAACTGAGGCTGCGCCGCGCACCAGACAAGAGAGACCTGAGAAAAAACAACCCAAATTCCAGGAGGAGGACGGGATCATGGCAGAACTAAAAAACAAAGAAGAAGCTCAAAAGATGTGTGAGATAACTCGGAAGGTGCTTCGCTACCAAAACGGCGAAAGCAGCCTTGATGAGGACAGAGTTTCAGGCACTCCTCCTCAGTCGGAGAGCACAAGAGACACACCAGCTACCCCAAGTACCCCTCAGCCTAGAACCAGAGACTTCTTCTTTTCCGACATTGAGGGTGTGGGCTCCCCATGGACTATCCTGAGTCCCTTTACTTGCACCCAAAGAAACGGCTCCTACCGAGACAGACAATCGCACCAACGCAGACTATCCTCAGCTTCAGGTGGAGATGACCTTGATGATGGAGTCTGGGAGAGTGACGAAGGCAATTACCTCCCCTATTTCTCCAATCAGGAAAATGGGGGTTCTACATCTGCGGGTTGTACATCTCTTCCTGAGTGCCCCATTCCAAGAACTGTGTCGAAGGGTCCAATGCTCAGGGCCATTTCCATGGATGAAACCAGGCGATCTCCAGGATCTGGTTTCCGGCTGGGAGACTTGTTCCAGAGAAGCATGTCTCAAAGGTCATCGTACTCCCCTGGATCAAGGACAGAAAACGTGAGAGAAGAAGAAGCAGCAGCAGGAGTCAGGAAATCATTGCTTGGTAGGAAGGCAGTAGAGGATCAAGGAAGCACCTCTGGGTTCATATCCTTCTTCAGACACATTGGAAGCAGAAGTAAGCCTGTTGACGTGGAAGAACAACCACGCTTCAAAGGATCTAATACTTGATTCATACGTTGATTTTATTTAGAGACAAAGGCCAAGCGTTGCCTTTTTTTGTGTGTTTTAGATAAAGTTAAATATGTTTGTCTTTTTTAATTGTTATGGATTTACCCTTCAGTGGACCCAAGGCAATTGAGGACTTGCTTTGAACTGTGAAGGTTTTGATGTTGTGTGAGTCAAACCACATTCAAAAATCATATTTCTTTGTCTTTTTGTGTGCAATAAATAATTCATTCTACCTTTTCAATGTTACTTGTATATGGATTATCCACTGAACAGTATTTATTATTTAAAATGTCTCTTCCACCCTTTTCATTAAATCCTTGAAAGTCTTACTGGTGCTTGTGTCTCCTTAGTGAGGCCTGCTCAGTTTCCAGTGCTTGCCTTTCACTTCATCTATTATTTCTTCTCTGTCAGTCTGGCGGGCAGACGGTTGTTCAGGTAACAAAGGGAGCCTTATAACTTGTAGGCTTTTATCACTTGTAGGATATGAACACTGACAAACACAAAAGCAACCAGATTGGAAATTTAGACCATAGGTATATCCGTTTAAATGTCTTAACTCCTCCCTGATGCTGTCATCACAATTGACAAGAAAAAAAATCTGAATAGGAAACATTGCAGCTGGTGAACCCACTCTGGTGTCCAGATGAAGTGTCCTACCACCACTGTGCCACCCGGGTCTCTCTGCTCAGCAGTAACTGAGATTGTGGACAAAAAGAGACCTTCGGCTGTGTTACTCGGGTAACAGGTTTGTTTAGAGCCATTTCATTTGAGCGCTTAGTGTAATAATACTCTCTTGAACAAACTGCTCAGTACAGGCTCCTTTCTGACTGATCTGTTGTCCTCCCACATCCATCCCACCCATTGGCAAGAACTCAGTGGGGACATTTTCAGTCGCCTAGCTTTTCAAATCAAGGGCACAATGAATAGAATGGCACAGGGAATATATGGGCTTTCTTTCTTTTTTTTAGGAGATGGACGATAGAAGTTAAGTATTTTCTCTTGGCTATATAAGCATGCAAGCTCCTTTCCAATGTCGGGGATCTTTGTTAGTCAAACAAAAGCTCAAAGCATGGCCTTGTGCACATGCAGATAACAGTCTGGTAGTTGGAGCCGAGTACTTCGTCAGCAGCGACTGACCTGTTTGGTGTAAAAGGAGAGGGCCAGAGAACAATCGGGCCTTTGTGATAAAATGCTGAGTGCCATAAGAACCATCTCATGTGAGTCAACTCCTGAGGACTTGGAAGTGACCTGTGTGTGTGTGTCTGTGCATGAATAGAAAGGAGAAAGGAGGTGAGGTGGGGGGGAAACTAGGACCAAGTCAGAGAGGGAGGGAGACCTGCAAGTTATATTGTGAGGAAGCATTTAAGCAGATAAGAGCATGTGAGAAAGGAATGCCAATATCTTAAAGACAGCGTAAACCTAAAAGGCAAATGCACAAGAGCATAAACTCAACAGGATTTATGGATGAAAGGAAAAGCCTGTTTACTCACAGTCCTGGATGTTTTTTCACTGTGGGAACTGGCAGCTGGACCGAAAAAGGTTGCAGAACATGTTTCGTTTCGAGAATGCTTAATAACAGATCAGCTATGAGGTATGTTGTCAGGTAAAAGCATTGCTCCAAGTGAAATATTTTTGGCTTTATTCTGTGTAAGCCTAAAGCGTTAATCTCTGAAGCAAAGTGTCTCGCTCTTTGGAAACATGACGGAACATCACGGTGTGCAAACTTAATCCACCATAGCAGCCACGGGCATTAGACTGTTTACAAGTGTTGGAATCAGATTTGAGGTTGAAAATGAAAACCAGGACGAATCCACGCGTGAGGCCCTGAGATGCGTTTCCAGAGTTGCATTTTAAATAATCACATTTTTGGGTTGTAGGTGACATTCCTCACTCTATTTAATGTTGAACTGTTTTGTGCTAAAAAAAAACAAACATGTTCAGCCTTGAAAACAGAGGCGACTACATATTTGATTGACAGTGATTTCAAAACCTGATTTGAACTTATTTTCGAATAATTAGAGAACACTTTCTGCGTCTCTGAGTATGTATTTGTAAAAAATGTATTTGCACAGACCAATCCCAAAAACACATTTATGAACGCGTTACTATTGCGCCACGAATTCCTATAAGGGAATAAATGCTCATCTGGGTGTCGTAGAATCTATTTCTATCCACTCACGTTGCTTTTGGATATCTGCGCAAAATGTTTGCCTTCTCCATCGTAAGCTACAGACATCAACCCTTTCTTTGTGTTGAAGTACAAGAAAAGAAACCTATCGCTGTGCATCTCGGATACTTTGTAAAGTACAAATATACATTTTTACTTTTTGGACCGTAAGTATTATTATTTTTGTCTTTTATGCGTGGCTTCATTGAATGTGCGTCTTGATTTTCAGATAAAAGAAGGGCTGTCAGCATGGTGTCCCTAGTTCCATCCAGTAAAATGTTAAGTTGCTTTCGACGATGTAGTCTCCAGTTAGTCACTAGATGGTGCAATTCAACAAAGGTATGTTTGTTTCTGATTCGTTACGTCCACATGCAGTACAGCACAGAGCCATGAAGGTCCTCCACAAAATAATAGCTGAAAGTGAAGTAACAGATTATTGACGTTGGACTTAAGTGATGCCACTTGTGGAAGTATACATGTGACATCGTTGTGCATGCCCATGGTCCCATCCCTCAATCAAGAACAGGATATAAATTAATATGTGGTCATATGGAGGAAAAAAAACACAATTTGCAAAATCTGTATATGAATGTGTGCTGTTTTTCTTTGTATTTCAGATGCGTTCAGGTCTGTCTGTTAGTCCCAGCTGTTTTCGTTACTGGAAGGAAGAGGAGCATCTGTAGAATCTAGGACACCTGCCAGCTAACCTCCATTAGTGACCAGCCTGTTCGTAGCAGAATGGAAAGGTAAGTACACACAAAATATGTCTAATTTTGGCACATATTTGGTATTGTCTGTAGTTTGACACTGCTGATATACAAAGATAACATCAAGCTGAATCCGAGTGCCTTTCATAACTTACAATATTCTTTAGTTCTCCCAGAGGGGTTTGTTGTCATCAATAAAAGAGTAATCACATTCATCAGTCAACTTAAAGGGCTCAGTGCTGATATTGATGTCCTTCCTGTCCCATCTGAAGTCGCTCTGATTGGGATGCATGCTGTTTTCCGTCCGCTCTGATGAGATGGGTTTAAATGTCAGGGAGTTGGAGCGCCACACAGCTAATTGATTGGCTGGGTAAATGTCACATCGTAGCCGAGGTGAACGGATGGTGATGATGTCAATATGTATGTCTTTTCCATCCACTTGTTTTATATCTCTGCTTTTTGGTATCACACCAAAGCCAGATTTCCTTTTTTTCTCAATCAAAATATTTAGTAGGTCATCTGGAAAGAGGGATTAAAGCATGGGGCTCAGTCTGCATGTGACTTCCTCGTTTGCAAGAAGCCACTAAATTGGGGCTCTGACTGTTGTTTGTCAGCGGTTGGTTTGCTTAAGTCAACTGTTAAAGGTCATAGGAGCTTGGCAGTAACTAAGCAAGAAGACACGTGTGCCTGTCTGTGTGCGTTTGTTCTGTAGCTGGACAACACAAGAAAGACCAGGCTTAACCAGGTTCAAGACAATTACAGTGAAAATGTGTGCTGCAGTTGATATTGAGTTTGCGACTGCAATCGGTGTGTATTCTGCATCTATACTAAGGCAGAAGATCTTCAGGCAAATTTTAATTCTTGTTCCTGCTCTATGGAAACATCCAGTTTATACAGCCTCCCCCACACACATCACTGCTGCAGCAGCCAAAGCTGCATTACCGCCTGATTCTCAGGCTGCTCTCCCACAACTAATACCCATCTGACCACATTCACAAGGGTTTCGCTGGATTATAAAATCCATCTAAGACATGATCTACCACTTAGCTGAAAGTCCGCTCTCATCCAGCTAATAATGGATTTTTGAGTGGTGATTTGGGGAAAAGAAAGTGTACTGCAGTTACTATCACTATTTGAGTGGTAGCATAATGGTAAACCATTTTAACTCTTAAAAGAAGTGTTGTTTTTGAGCATGAAGACTGGGACCAGATATTTTGAATACTACTTCACTACTTCCAGATCCACACTGTTTTCTATTCATTCAGTGTCACGATCGGCATATGCAGACATACTTGAAACAAATATCACATCACAGTTAACATGTACTCTTTATACAGTTTTATTTGCTCAAGTACATTAAAACCTTTTTAATGCAAGACTATTTTTCTTCCCAGTTTTTCATTTCTGGCCACCTTGAATGCAATGACATGCATCTAACTCTCAACTGCTGGTGTTGTCAACTCACTGAGCTCAATGTCCACTATGATGGATTCCTTAGTCTATCAGTCTGTCTGTCTTTTTATTGTTAAATAAACTGAGCTTGTTTTATTTATAGTAACATAACTTTATTTGATTATACACAGTATAGACAAGCTGAGAAAACCAGTTGAAAGTGCTGATGTAGGGCTTTCACACAATATCTCACACAATAGACATTGTATGTCTCTAGATCATAGAAAAATGTTTGAAAGACATTTTTAAAACGTTTTTTTATCTTCATAATATCCTGGCATCAAATAAAAGTAATGTATTCCTGGAAGTTTGACAGTTAATTTGAGAACGGTATGCTTTGGAAAATGGTCAACAGGACAACTCTTTACAGATATTGATTTAACCACTCATCACCTTTACATCCCCTTTTCTGCTCCAGTCGTCACATTTTACTATTGTCCACACAATCCGCTTTCAAGTGCAGACCATGTACACATTACATCACAATGAAGAAGCATGTGATGATTGATCTTCACACCAATAGCGGAATGTGCCTTCAACAAAGAAGTGGTTATTCATTTAATGGATATATTATTACGCAGTTAGTGTGCTATATACATACACGTTTAAATATATTAGATGATATTTTTGGGGTAAATAATCCTCTAGCAGTATTTGTCCTGTTCCCTTCATTGATGTCTGTGTGCTGAGTCGAAAGCTTGTTTGTACCTGGAGGGGTTTTCAAAACCTGCACAGACACCAGGTGTTATGATTTGCTGGCCAGGGATGAGAGGCTAACTGGACTGTTTCAGGGAGAGGGAGAGAGTGATAGAGAGGGAGACAGGGGGAGAGAGAGAGAGAGAGGGAGAGAGTGATAGACAGGTGGGGAGAGAGAGAGAGAGGGAGAGGGAGAGAGAGAAGCCATCTGCGTGTTCTGCTGCACTGGATGCAGTCTCCATGGCAACATGGTGCTCCCGCAGTAAAAGATGGTCTGGTCCCCGCCCCCTTGCGCATGCACATAAGCACACTTGCAAGGTGCTCATGCTGTCCACACACACACACACACACACACACACACACAGATATTACAAATTCCATGTCACAATTTTCCTGTCCATACACTTGACTGTTACATCCTCTCTTTACCACTGTATTTTCTCCACTGTCCCACGCTCTAAATGATAGACAGAAACTTTACTACATGGTTTGTTGTCCTTGAGAAGAACCTGAACCCTCCATTAGCCGTTGCATCTCCCTTTTAAGCTGAGCTCCACCTTTATCTTCACAAGCACAGCCTTCAATTGTTTGCGTTCACAACAGGATTCAGTAATTTATCTCCCTTTCCTCTGATCCGCTACCCTCCACCTGCACTCTGTGTGTGCGAGGGAAAGAGGAAGAGTGATAGACTTGGTTGCCTTTTCTGTTTATAACACTGACTGACTCCCATTTTTCGCTTATCAGGCAGCAGCAATTTTCTGTTTGATATTTTGGACTTTATTCTCTTTACACATAATCAAAAAGAGAGAGAGAGAGAGTCAGGAGAGGTAAAGGAGAGTGCGGACAGGAATACAAAAGATTATGCTCCTTCTCTTTGTTGCTATCTCTCCTTCACTCTGCTCATCTCCTACACTATTGGTCAATCCAACCCCCTCCCATTTCTACTCCAGCCAATCAGCTCATACAATCTCTCTATATCTCTTGCCTCCTAAGAGTCTCTCTCTCTCTGTCTCTGTCCCTCAGTCGTTTTCCCTCCCGCTAGCACACACATACATGAGTTAAAGCCAGTTCTTGATCCCACTCATACACACACACACACACACACATACCTGCCTCCCTCAGTAGACTCTCTGTGTGAAGTGCCTTTTTGGGCGATGTTGGATTTTGTGGAAGGATATCGCTCCCTTTGGAGGAGAGCGTGCTGAAACTTCCTTGTACCTCTCCTTCATCTGTCACGAACCTGCTGTAAGTAATCTCTCTCTCTCTCTGCCACTCGCTCGTTCGTGCCATCCTGACTGTGTGCCAGCGCTCATTCCTTCACGCTCCACTATTTCCATCTCGCACCCTTCTCCCCTTGGCAGAGGGTGCGAGCCTTTCCTCCTCTCACGTCTCCCTCTCTCCACTCCATGACTGTCTCCTGTTTCCCCTCCCTCCCACTGGTGGACGCATACACCCAGCGTTGTCTGTATGCAAGCCAATGCCGCAGGCCATTTGCTGGCCTATGATGGGTTTGTGCTGTGCAGCATAACCTGAGAATATGTCCTGTCTGTGTATGCGAGATACCCTCTGTGAGGCTGACCGGACTGGGATTAAAAATGATTGGCGAGACAGGCTGCAGTTATTTGTGCTGGAAATGTGGTTCGGGGATATTCTGATCTAATTGTAAACTGGGGGACACTCAAAGTAATTATTGTGTGCTTGATGCTGCATGTTTTAAAAAAGTGTTTACTGCTCGCATTGAGCATGAAAAAACTGGGGTGAGAGCTTGTTTTATTGAATCAGTGAAACAAAAATCTGTATGTCTTTCAGAGAGCACAGTTGCTTCGTGCAACTTCGTATAATTCACAATGCTATTCCACACAATGCAATTTCCACAACCTGTCAGTCCCAGACAAACCTCTCAGAACTCCGTGGATAGTATCAAGAATCGATTGACATCATGCTTAAAGCAAGACTGCTTTTACCTGGTAAAGTTTGCCATTACTCAGTCAGTTATATTGGTTTCAGGAGGTTTAAACCTCATCTTTCACCAGCTCTACACTTTGGTCCCATGCTGTAATCTAAACATACAGTTGATGGTGTTGTGCGCAGAACCTTACTTTGTCCCCAAGCATTTATAATTTGATGATGATTTGAATACAACTCCAACAAGACTGGACACCGAGGTCATCAGGAGATGACTACAACATGACTACTTTAAAAAAAAAAGGTTGAAACAGTGATCCAGGGGCACTTCCTGTCGCTGTGGGGGGAGACGGAGAATGGAATGTCCAGCTGGTATGGGAGGAATGTCACTAGAGCTGCATGGGAGGGGTGAGAGTCACGAGCGAGGAGAGATGTAAACTTCACCACGCACTGAATGATTAACTGAATGGCCGTCAACACTGTAACTACTGGATTTTCTGCCCCATTTGTGTGAGGTGTTGATGTAGTCGCTGCCAGAGAGCTGTCGCTGTGCTCGCATTATCAGCTCACTTGATGCACATGCTGAAGTCCAAAACAACCAGTGCAGCAATCGATAAATGTGAAGATGTGGAGCCAATTTTGTGTCCAATTATGTTTACTCTTGCATCCAAATGGCTTTTTTTTGTTATGACAATTGGTACACACACGCACGCACACACACACACACACACACACACACACACACACACACACGCACACACACACACACACACACACACACACAAGGGAGAGATAAGAGACAACCTTACAGTGGCATCTAGCACCGTGACAAATGATGTGACACCAGCAGCAATAAACCTTTTAGTCTTGACAGTTGTCAGTTGTCACAACGGTGTGTGTGTGTGTGTGTGTGTGTGTGTGTGTGTGTGTGTGTGTGTGTGTGTGAGAGAGAGAGTGAGAAGGTGTGCTTCTCTCTTCGTCCTCCTTGCCGACTTAATCAGCTCTAAGGTGATTTTGTTGCCATGGGTAACAGCAACAGAATTCCTCCTCCACTCTGCAAAGTCACGCCGACGTCTACATTTATGTAAATGTTTTATTTTTTAAATACAGCTTTGATATGAGCCCATTAGAGGGGGAAATGGTCTTCATGGCAAAAAGCATCAAACAAGTCCAGTTCAAACTGATTAATTCAAAGTTTTAACTTTGTGGAGTTTGAGTAAAGTCTTAAAGCTACAGGAGTTCCTCTGAGAGATGTAACAGCTTCTGCTGGGGATTCTGGTCAGGGTTAAGTGTTATTACCCTCTGCTGTGAAAGCTGGGATGGCTAATATAGCTTTACTTACTTTTTATTTTATTTCAATTTTTATTGATTTTACTAAACTAAACTTTTCCATCGGCATGCTAGACTTATCCTTTACATGTTTGTCAGTTTATCTGCAGATGTGAAACTCAGAAGTGTCCAGTAATAAGATCATTGTGGTTGGGTTAACATCTTATTTGTTCATTGTTCAGTTTCAAATTTTCTATTCAATTTCTATGTGCATTTTATTTAATGTCTTGAATATGTTTAGATGTTGGCACATGTATAGTATTTATATGTGGAATAAAAATGTGAGTGCGTGTTTCTGCTTTGGCTGTTGGCTGTGGTCCAAACTATATTTAACTTTATATTTATTTTGCATTGTGAAGGGAGAGCAATGTGGTGAAAGCTTAGTGACTGAGGCGAGAGATGCAGTCATGTCATGTTGGATATATTTAGACGGATCCCTCAGGGAGGCTCAGTAATAGCACTGGCCATATTGTGCCATTTCTTCAGCATTTCATATAACATCGGGAATAAAATACTCCTGTTTTACCCATTATTTTCCATTTTAATTCAGTTCAACATTTTATGAGAGAGAAATTGCTTTGGAGACTACAGTTACAAAAACAATACACAAAACATGTTCCAGGTATATGGCATGGTTTACCTATTTTAACCATCTTCGCCACTGTGCCCCTCGCATGCAATTCTCATAGTAGTGTTTCTATTCTATTCTAATTTACAAGAAACAGGAAAGCATTTGTGGTCATTTGGAAACGGCATATTCCTTGATCAGGGAAACAGCTGCCTGTTCTCCATCTATGTTTGCAATTCTGACCTTTATAGTAATACAGAGATTTGTGTATTGCTTCATTCATTATAAGCTATGATCTAAAGGTCCAAAAAAAAAAGAAGATATTCAGCATTATATAACACCAGCATTTCTCTCTCTGTGACAGCAGAGAGGTGAGGCTATTGTTCTACATAAACACAACTAAAGGATGGATTAGTTCCACTCACTGATCTCTTGTACTATTGATGTTCCTGTGTTCACTGTCTTGATGGTAATCCATGATTCACTCATGTGTTGGATCATTACTTCTTGAAGGACATACACTCTCCCTGAGATGCACTGTACGCACGTCAAGCGGGCCTGTTTAGATGTCAGCCTTTGTACGGAATGTTTCTGTTTGAGTGAAAAAGTGATAACCACAAAACTGAGTTCTCCGTGCTACTACTCATTCCTAAGAATAGAAGTGAGAGAACCAAGGCTGTGATGATGTGGCTGTAAAACAAATAGCTTAGTGGTGGCAGTTAATAAACTGCTGTGAATAAAAATGAATCCCGTCACCACGCTGTAAGTGCAGTTCGCCAACAGAAAATTCTCTAAGTATATCTCTGTGTGGGGGAATGCTGATTTGTTTCCCCTTTGTTCACGATTTGTTCCATAGACGTGCATCTGTGGTAATGATGTGCAGCTAGAGTCGGTAGACCTGTGTGCGTCTGTGTCTGTTCACATGTGCTTGTGTGCTGGAGCGTGAGCCATGTGTTGATATGCTGATACAAGCGGTTCCTGTGACACATTCCTGCCCAGCTTGGCTCAGATCAGGCAAGCTGATCATTTTAGCAGCGCTTATGTCAGTCAGTCCCGCTGTGTGTGGACAGCCGAGAGTAGGTACCACTCTTCGACATTAGTCCACTACATCACCCTTGCCAGAGGGACTATACATGATGAATGTGTGTGTTGCAACGTGCTAGTCAGCAGACAGGCCTCTCTGTTTTTCTGCCCTGCCATCACAGCAGCAAGCTGGTGTTTCAAGCAGACCGACTACAAGACGAGCAGCGCTGAATTAGGCATCACAAATGTGTGGTCAGTGTGTGATTATGTTTTTATAGAAGCAGCACTTCAATAAAATTCAATCCAACACAATACAGTACTGCAAAAACACTTCCTTTGTGGTCATCTTAAAGCCTTGTTCGACTGGATTGCATTATATTGGAAGGCGTTTCTGTTATTTTGCCCACCAGGAGTGTGGTTAGGCCACATTCTTAGTTTTCCTGGTTCATGTGCAGAGGTTGACAAACGTGCAAATCCTAAATCCTCTGACCTATCAGCATGACGAAAAAATGATGGAATTTCTAATCCCCTTTAGTAAATACATTTCCACCCTGTTAGGAAAGCCATAATATCAAAGCCATAATAAACATTTATTATTCAATGACAGGGTTTTGACATGATGTCCGTTCACAATGTGATGGGTGTTCTGGATATTTGGCTCTTGCATAAACCACATTTTTTACCTCTTTTTTTCCCGATGATGACAAACATCTAAACTTCCCACACACCTGGGTAAATAAACACTCGCACAAAAACATGGAAGGTCTGTTAAGCTACTTGTCACATCATTGTGGTCCGGATTCTGTTTTGCATTGTGACATGGACCGAGCTGTTTATGTTAATATATGTTTAGCTCAGGGCGTCTATTCCCTCAGTTATTTAAAAAAACAAATTATTTCAGGATCAGCTGCTCTACCCTGTGGCACATGCTCCTATTGCACTGAAATATTTCTCTCTGCTTGGAGAGCGTTCGCTAAGATAAGAAAGACGGTGAAGAAATGCATTTCACATTGAGACATTTGAATATACACTAAATGTGGATTAAAAGGTGTTTATTTCTTATGCTTATACTGTTTATTTTACAGGTTTATAACTATATATTCTGTTGATTTTCACTGTAAAACACATGCAAGAACTAGAGAGTTCTCCGCCAGGTGTGCCTGCAACGACCACTGCTGTATAGTGTGATTTAATTAAATGATGAATTAAGCTCACAATAGTCAAACACCCCCATCTGGACACCAAGACAAGAACCAAAAAAGCGGCAATTTATGCATGTAATCAGTCTTCGTATTCCTCAGATGTTGTGTCATGTCTTCAGATGGTTGTAGGAAGGTGACCTAGAAGATGTTTTTTTTGGGTAATGTTTTTCAGTTATTCTGTTGATTGTTTGGAGCATGTGATGCAATACAAATGTTCGTGTGAAAATGCTCATCTCACCTCATCTGTGAGATGTGAAGGAATCTACAGCTTCCTGTGCTGCTCATGTATCAGTTTCTCGAGGCTCAGCGGAGATGAGCTGCTGTTTCTGATGTCTGCCTTGATGTTGTTTGAGTCAAGAATCCTCTTGATGAAGTTCTGTTTGCAACAGACTGAATATGAGGGGAGATAAAAACGGTTTCATGACTGCAGTGGTCACAGATTGAGGTTTATTTCAGATGTGTAAGGACTTGAAATATAAGTATTTGACTCATTTATTCCTGACTTTATTTCTAGACATGTAGCTTTTAGCATCTTTACACAACTACAAGCAGTGTCTGACGTTAAACAGGATGTAACCAAGAGGAGGCTAAGATTTTCCCTCGGCTGGTCTGTTCTGTATTCATGTAAATTAAAGGATATTTGTGTGACGTGGAGCAATCACACCTGCTTTCCCTGAGGCCAGCTGTGGTGTAAAGACAGCTGGGTAGCTGAAAGGAAACGTCAGTATTTTTATTTCAACTTATCAATCAATCTGATTTGCATACAGGGTAGACCTGTGCCTTTGATATCAGCTGCCAATAACAAGACAGATTCTTACAATGGTGTTTGCATATCGTCTCAAATGTCTAGATACTGTGTGTGTATGATGCATTTATGCATTTGCATATTTATCAACTTTCTATCTTGTTTTTCAAGACAAGGCTGGCAACCAATCGAAAAACACAAAAACCCCAAGGATATGATGGCAATGCTTTGGGATGTTAATGCCATAGTGAGCGTACATGAATGACATTGTGCACAAATAAATCTCAGATATGTAAAATGTGCATTGCATGTATTGGACAGAAATAGAACAAGGCCCATGTAAATGATTAGTATGTGAATCCGTCTGGAGTGTTTCTGAGTCATTACTCTGCTGGTCATCTGAGGATCCCTCGGCTTTTTCCCAGTGTGTGTGTGTGTGTGTGTGCAGTGCAGACCACGTGCCTGCCAGTGGTGTGAGGGGGATAAGAACTGATAGCGCTATATATAGATGTATATGTATGTGGAGGCTTAAGACTGAACTGTGCAGCAGAATGGAGGCTTGCCGAGCATACTAGCGAGGGTTACACAGGCTGGTCCATGCACGCCATCTATTATCTCTGGGTGTGTATTCTATCTTTGTGAGGAGCAAATTAAGCTTTAAACCCTCAGAGTGAGGTGTGTGTGTGTGTGTTTTTGTATGTTATTGGTGTAACTTGAGCAGCTATAAAGGAAAGGCGGAGGTGGGTTGAAGATCGTAACAGCTGACTGTGTGTGTGTGTGTGTATTTGTGTGTGAAGGATGGTGTTAGGCCCGGAGCTATCAGACTCCAACACCATCATGGTTGCCCTGAGATATCAGGATTGTTCTCTGTTACACAAGAGCCCTCTCGTTATTCGTTATAGTGTGTGAATGTACTGTGTATACTGTCATTGTGTGTCCCTTCTACCTTCATTTTCATCTAGTTCTTGAGTCCTCCACATCTTCTGAGTTAACTTTCGCTCAACATATCAATCCTTTGGAACGCAGCAGGCAGAGGCAGGAGGATACTACAGTGCACTGTGTAGGGAGAGCATGTAAAACCCAACATCAAACAAGAAATAACTTTGCATCATGTGGGCACGCTGTTGGCTGCAAGCAGGCACAGCAGCACGCTTATTAACCCCATTTACTCACTCTCACAGAACCTCTTGTCACGTTATCTGTTGTGTAACAGAAAAATGACATACAACATTGAAGATAGGTGGTTCTATGAAAATATAATTCTTTGTTGACAGCCTGAAGTGAGTGTGGATTTTGTTGTTGGTGAACATCACTATCATTACTTTTATTGTTCCGCCTCTTTCTGACCCCCGGGCAGAAGGGTTTCTTTTGGTTGATGGTATTGCATAAGGCAAAGAGTGCAGTGGGTTTGTTTCTATCTTTTAGCTCAAACTAAAATGTGTCTCAAAACATTCTGGGCTTTCTGCTGAAACAACCTTTTTTAGTTTGGAGCCAAATTCTGAAAAAAAACTGATTTTATTTTATTTTTTGATGACCTGTAGTCTTACAGTACTCCCATTATATAATGTGTACTACTAGCTTCAGGATACTCAGTGTGGGTGACACTGGTGGTTCACCTTCCTCTATTTTAATAACTGCAGGAGTCGTACATTCTGATAAAACTGTCGTTTCAGCAGAAAGCACAGCGTTAAACCACTAATGCAGTGGAGCGCTCACTGCAGGGATGACAACAGTGCTGCATCTGGTATATTAGTCGTGTCAGATACTCTCTTTCTAATTACTTATTCTGGAGCGTGAAAACAAGACATCCAATGAGATTCTTCTATCTAGCAGCAATATGTTTGTGGGTCTTGTTTTGGTTTGGAAAGAATCGTCAGATCTTGTAACTACTATTAAGTTAAGCGAACCATGTATGTGAACCTGCGCCACTGATCATTCTCTGAGTGGTATTTGTATCCTCTTATCCTCTGCTTCCTGTTAGACCCACAACAGCAGTCTGGCCTCTTGAGTTCAGGACATGGGATTTTCAGAAAGGTGGGCGTGGAGGAAGCAGAGCCGGAAGCGATGGGAGGAGAGATGACTGCACCCAATCCGCACAGATTAACTGTAGAATGATGTTTTTGTCCGAGAATCGTTACCTCTTGCACCGGATTAAACTCTGACCACCTCACAAGGACGGGGCGTTTAAGGGATTGGTTGCAAAACTTTATTGTGACAAGATATTCTGCTTGAAATTCAAAGTGATAATCCCCTTTTCTTGTATTAAGGGTATTTTCTTAATCCCTGCATATGTGTAATTTGATATTATAATGCTCGGGGGAGAGGCATGTGTTCCAAATTCTCATTTTAAGTGTTTTTTTAAAGGTGACATCGTGAATTATGTAACTATGTTTTGTTTGGCTGCCCTGCGCGCGTGTGTGTATGTGTGTGTGTGTGTGCGCGTGTGTACTTGGCTGGCTGAGCAATGACGTATTTCCTCATAACTTTAACTGGAGGCCAAATGATCCAAATGTTTAGAAGATCGTCAGCTGCCGTTTCAGTTTGTTAGGAGCAAGCTGCATTCAAGAACCGACCCTGTTTCTATGTGCAATCATCACAGTTTTGAGTGTGCACATTTCACAAATGAAATAAGTATGCAGCAGATTTAGACTTTATATGCAATTTGATCCTGGATTAAAGTTTGTTGTCTGTTTAGTCTCGACAGTTGGTCTTTTCCTATTCTTGTCCGTTTCAATCTTCGCCTCTCACTCCTCTCTGGCCAGCACGAATTGTTGGCCTATGATGCAATCCCTTATCCCTGCTAGTTTAAGTTCCCCAGCCAATCAGAGCGCGGCAGTCGGATACCCAGCTCATGCTTGAAAACAGTACTGACAGTAGGAGGGACTTTCAATTGACTGTCCCTCCCCCTGTTGTCATCCCAGTTCAGCCTTTTTTTCAGTGTGTGTTGTGGTGGAAAAGCAAAAAAGGCGACAGAAGGAAAAGGGAAAAGGAAGACTGGTCAGCAGGGCCGAGGGGAGAGACGAGGGAGGAAGTGGGTGTGCGTGTGTGAGTCAGGGAACACAGAGCTGCCATGGATGGTTTCTAAATTGTTCTACTCCACGCTACTGACAGTAGGTAGTCTTTTTTTGTCAACTCTGTGTGTGTTTGTCCTCATCTAAATACATGTGTGCTTACAACTTTACGTTATCAGCTCAGCTGGTACCAGAGAGGTGTGAGGTTGGATGTCTGTCCAAGCTGTCAGCACATATTCATAGCTGCACAGGTGCGTGACAGTGATCAGGAGGGCGGATTCTATATTCATTCCTTTCCTTATTAAACTGTCTGTCTCTCCGTCCCTTTTCCTGTCCTCTTGATGAACTGGGAAGAAGACGTTAAATGCCCCGTCTCCCCCCCCCCCCCCCCCCCCCCCTTCTTCATTTACACGTGTGTGTGTTAAAAGAGATACACATGAGCTGTGAGGATCCTATTGTACAGTAAAAGCAACAGCAGAGGTTTCCGTTCTCAATGAGACAAAGAAAACTGCTACTTTTGTATTCAGTTAAGCCAGCAGTGAATAGACTCATTGTGTGTTAACTCTGCGGATGTTAGCTTGTTGTCACAAACAAACATGCAGCAAACATGCCCTTTAACACACACACACAAACAATTAGTTACACATGCAAAAGCTGTAATCCTGTGAGTTTGGGGGTTTAGTCGGGCGTAGGTCACCGACAACATTACTGCTGTTATTACTGCCCATATAAATAGCCAGGAGAATTATAACACATTTCATTTTGATGGTATTAGTTGACAGCTCTCTGCAGGATGCATCATTTTTTAAGCTTCCGGCAGTCCTGCCTGGGCTTGGCTTTATCCCACCCTGCTGCCTGTAACTGCAGAGCCTTGAATCAGTACGTCTTCACTCAGTTTTTAGATTTCCCAAACCTTTCAGTTAACTGGTCATGGTTGCTTTAGCGCATCAAATCGAAACATTGTGGCCTACTGAATGCATATAACTATAAACATGCTCGTCATTAGCGATCATTCATGTGCACGCATGCTTTTGATCCGCCTAATAAAACTGTGCTTTAAAATATAACTAATAGTAAACAAAGAGGAAACACACACTATGCAACAGTGCCCCGGTATTATTTTAGTTTCACCATCATTTGTTCCTCGCCTACCCACTAATACATGTGTCTAAATTTAGACAGACGTCATTACCGATATTAGTATCAGTGTGTTCTAGCACAGACAAAGAAGTGTGAGAACTATACGGGACATCCTGTGGGTGATCCGTCTTTTATTCTACTTCCTATCGAGAGACATTCAAGTTTTTCTTTATCAGAATCCAACAGAGACAACCGGATACTCTTGAAGTGCCAGTTTGAAGCACAGGGTTTATAGAGAACAATGCATATTTAGATTTAGACAAAACATGAGCTACGTACCAGTAATCATTTCCGTTGGACACCCTGCCTGTCCCTCACGTTCTCATGGTTGGCCGCTTAAGAAGTGACCTTTACCCTCCCAGTCTACAGATTGTATGTCACTGGATGCTTTGCGTGAATGTGGGTTTGTGTGTGTGTGTGTGTGTGTGTGTGTGTGTGTGTGTGTGTGTGTGTGTGTGTGTGTGTGTGTGTGTGTGTGTGTGTGTGTGTGTGTGTGTGTGTGTGTGCAGTGGGCAACGACAGACAATAGGACATGAGCTACATGGTACATAGGGGGATTGAGTGCTGTATTAGATCCAGCAGTGACAGATGTGCGGGGGGGGGGGGGGGGGGGGGACATGCTGAGACATGCTGAGACACTTGTCATTGTTGGCAATGGCATGGCAGTAGCAACTTTAACATACCAAAGTAATTATTATGCCACATGTGTTCAGGCTTGCACTGATGAATGTGAAAGTGGGCCAAGTTGGAGCACTAGTTTGTGTTGCTAGGCAGAATATCCAAACCTTGTAGCTGTATTTCTATAATGGATGAGACTATGTAAGGCACGAGGCTCCTCTGTTCTGGTCACCTCACAGAGTTTTGCTACTATGTCAAGTTGTCACTGACATATGCGTTATTCTTTATTCTATTATTCTGTTCTTTAAAATGTACGTATGTTTTCTAGTTCAAATCTGTGCTGGCATGACATCATTTGTAACATTTTAATATCATAAACGATTTCACACATTGACTGAATTCTGTGTTTAAAGGCAACATGATCTCTTATTCAAATACAAGCTAAATGGTGCCCAGCCACCAACATTTAAATGCAGGATTATAACTTGCTGTCACTCAAACATTGATAGACATATGTTTTTTTATACACTCAACAACTAAATAGAACTGCTACGTCAGTAAATTGTAAGCAGGCCAATATGTGTGAAGCACATTCAAGTTTTCACCTATATATCAAACTCTTTAATTATATATGTACTCTAAATCTATGTGTATACATTGTCTTTTCATTTTGTATGTTATACAAAAACATATGGTTTGATCTAGACGGAACATGCATGAACCCAAATAAAGTTTAGCAGTAGTGAGACCTCACTTGTGACTTGTAAATATAGACAGACTGACGAACACAAATAGAAGGAAACATAGACATTACTCAACACATTCTTTTTCAAGTCACATGTGTTTGTGTAAATGTCACAACAGGTCGGGAGTATGTATTTTTATTGCAGTGGCCAGGAAAGCTTGTTTTAATGCATTGTTGTGGATTTGTAATAAAAGGATTCTCTTTAACCACAGACTGCATTTATTGTTTAGTTAAAAAAAAACGTCCTTTATTTTACTGCTTTGGGGTTGTTTGAGATATTAATCAAAAGCCAGGCACATGGCCGTACTGGTTCGTCTACATCTGCTGCTGTCTGTACACACAGGACTGCTTCTATTTCACGCTATTGGCTTTTTTCTGGTATTAACCTAGAAATAACACCATAACAATGGACACGTGATACTATAATCAAGTAATTAAGCAGCTTTGATAACTTTGGTTCCTCGTGCCTGCTGTGGTATGTTTATTAAGCATTAGCAGCCCTGAAAGTGACACTCGCTTTAAAAGCTTTTTGGACAAATATAGTCAAATATTCATGTTTTTATTTTTGTCTCTCTGCAGGTTAACTTCTGTCATTGTCCGTGGCTTTAAATGTCCTCTGCCATGGCAAAGCGTGAGGCTGGAAGCACCAGCCCTGTGGTGAGTCAGATCGACAAGCAGTTTCTGGTCTGCAGCATTTGTCTGGATCACTACTCCAACCCCAAGGTCCTCCCCTGCCTGCACACCTTCTGTGAAAGGTAACTAACATTTGTGCTCTCTGTTTGAATGACAACTGTCAATGGTCCGAATTACTTGCACTCAAGCTAAACCCGACACAAACCCAAGTCTCTGCTCACACTGTCTGCAACATGTAACTTTTGCTGAGGTGGTAAAACAGTGAAACTTTTCCCTTTCAGTGCCTACCCTCCCATCCTTTTACTCAAGAATTATTGTCGTATTTACATATCTACTACTAGAGGAACCGCATCTATTGCAAATCCCTGGCCACAATTAGACAGCTCAGAGCACATTTCCTCACCGCCTCCACTGAGATACGTGCATTCCGCAGCATCAGGGACCGTCAACGCCTTAGAAAAGGCTCATTGTTGGAGGACACAGTTATAATTCCTCAACAGTGCCTCGGAAAGATGACACCTCCTCAGGCAATACTTACTGGGGCCTTTTGCGTGCCGAGCCCAGCAGAGGAGGCATTTGGAAAGGCATGTTGTTAGGTACAGACAGATAACTGGGATTATGTTTACTTCTAAACCTATGATAAGGCAAATATTTATTGAATACTTCTGAATAGCCACACAGAGTACAGGATAAATCCTTTTTCCAGGCAGCGTGGTGGGCATTTTCCCACCGGAGGGCCAATTTAATCCCCGGTTTAACTGGGTGACATGTGATCTGGAGCCCTGCTGAGGTGAACAGATTTTTGTCTGGAGCTATACATGATGTTGCCAGACAGATGTTTTAATACAGGGATGGGTTGATGTAGTTTTAGGGGTTTTAGGGCTGAGCTGGCAAATCCATGCTGGGCCTAGTCTGTTTGGTGTGGTATTGTATCCCCTCCCCTTTTACTCTTTCTGTGATTATCCTGGTTGTGTGCTCATTATTCAGAGATCAGGATCATGCGTTTGGCCATGGGTTGTGCAACTGTTTCAAATGGTGCCAAAATAGACGACATCTTCCTACAATAGGGGCATTTTTGTGCTCATACAATGATTGTAGGATTTGACTTAGTAAGGATGAGTGTGGCACTAGTCTTAAAAAAGATAGTAAGGTAATTGGTTTATTAATCAGCAACAGTTTAGTTTATCGATTCATTGTTTATTAAGTTCTCTATGCTGCTTTTCTGTTTTATAGTGTTATAAACATTTTTTTTTTTACTGGACAAAACTAGTAGAAATATAGAATTTTCCGAAATTTTATGAAAACAACAAATATCCAAGTAACCCCAAACTGACAGATTAATCTACAATGAAAGTTAACATTAGCCGTCACCCGTCACAGACCTTTTCACCACATCACTGTTGCGGTTCCAAGCTGGTTGTATTTCTGACAAAGCCACAGTAATTTATCCAGGCTTCAGAGCATTGCAGTGATGTTGACAGAGCAGTATTAGACGGTTTAAAGCTCTCTGTTGTTCTCAAAAGCTAACGACTGCAGTTTACTAAGGCTTGGTTGATACGAGTCATTCTGGTGTCATAAATTAAACAGAATGGTGTTAACATGCAGCCCAAGCAGCTGCCAGACGTCCTTGTGTACAACAACAACAGAGACTTATCTTCGACACTGACCTTCGGGTTTCTTGCAGCATCAACTGCCGATTTAGTGATAACCGAAGCTAAAGAAAAACAACCGAACATCACATGCTGTAGGCCAGGAGTGCGGTCTGGTAATCTGCATTTTGCAGCTGAACTATGCTGTCTGTGGGTTTGTTTTTGGCTTGAAGGTTGTCTGACGTTAAATAGATTGTCTCCTAAGGGCAATTGAACCTGCACGACATTCCAGCGTGTCGAGCCGGTGGGATAGATGTTTGACTTTTTACAGGATGAGGCCAGAATCCAAAACACATGCACACTCACACAAACATGCAGACGCATAAACGACCAGAGAAACGTCTACTCTCCCTAAAGTCTTTTGTCTCTTTGTGTTTCTGTTTCGGCAGGTTGATTTGCCAGAGATTCACTTACTCTAATAGGAAGTCTTCTCCTGGGGCTGTGTGTTCTGTGGATTGACTCGGATTCACACTTTTCCACTATTTGTTGTGACAGCAGCACTATTTAGGCCGTGTCTCTCAATTACTGTGATAAGATGACTGCTCTCTCTCTCTAGTGTCTTCCTCTCTTTCTTTGTCTGCTGTATCGGTAAATTGAACATGATTTATACTTATTTACAGAATGACGCAAAATAATCGTTTGGGTAGATTTTATATTGTAATACTCGCTCGTCTTTCTTTGTTGACTCCCTCTCTCCAGTTGTCTCCAGAACTACATTCCCCCAGAGTCCCTGACGCTCTCGTGTCCAGTGTGTCGGCAGACGTCCATTCTGCCCGAGAAAGGAGTTTGTGCTCTACAGAACAACTTCTTCATCACTAATCTCATGGAGGTTTGACTCTTTGTCTCTTCTTTTAATTCAAGTCAGACACAAATGTGTTACACACAGGATTTTTAAGTGCGTTACATGGAACAAAAGACAAAACTCAGATGACTTAATAACAAAGATTATTTAAGATAAATACAGATGGTACTTAGGGGAATGGGATAGCGTGTCTGAGTGTTTCCTGCACTGCCGTTTTTGTGAGACAGTCTTTGTGTTCAACAGGGAGAACATTTTTGCAGACTGAGGTCATTTCACCTTTAAAGGGGCTCTTTTTTTAGCATTTGCTTTGTATCTAAGGTTTCCATTGGGCATGTAGGGGTGATGATTAAGGTTACCATTGGGCTATAGGGAATGATTTGAATAGAGGGTGCTCAAATAGATAGCAGTACAAGAATGTGTGCTTATGTCTTGAAGAGAATGAAGTCCGCAACAGACTACAAGGAAATTCAGACAAAGAGAAAAGCATATAGGGGCGTACCACGTACTGTTATGTCCACAATTTGATTTGGCACCTCTACCACCTCTCAATAATAAGTCCACTGCCAAATAAAGGACAAATGCCCAAAATATACATATTCAAAAGAAAAGAAACAAACCCACCACAGTACATAAGAAAACACATCATTATTTTACAAGTATATTGGAACTACTGAAAAGCAATATGATGAAGTTTAAAATGTCAACCAGGTCCTTCAACGAGACCCAGAGTGCTCACCGCCGGAGGCCTGCAGTGTCCTGGAGTCAGTCAACGCTGCAGCTGCAGTGAAGCCCCTCTGCTGCCCAAACCACGAGGGAAAGGTGGGAAGCACAAACTGCCCTACCTTTTTAATTTATTAGCAATAATGAATGTAAAAGAAACTGAATCTTCAAATTTCCCACCTAACTGCAGTGCCCAGCAAGAGTGAATGAGCTTTTTTTTACTCGGTTTGTCTCCCTCTGCAGGTGATGGAGTTCTACTGCGAGTCGTGTGAGACGGCCATGTGTCTGGACTGCACTGAGGGCGAGCACCGGGAGCATGTGACTGTTCCGCTGCGGGACGTCGTGGAACAGCACAAGGCTGCTCTGAAGACACAGCTGGATGCCATACTGAGCAGGTTAGGACTTGATACCTTTGATAAAGCTTTCAAAATATTTCCTTCACATCAGGCGTTTGGAAGCTTAAGCATTTGGCCCAGATCTGGCATCTGCCATCAAAGATTTCCTATGCTATGCTGTGCCCACCATGTCAAAACACGGCCCTGGGTTTAGTGACAGAGGCTCATTTGAGCTTTTGTATAGCGTTATAGCTCTTTAACGGGTGTTTTTTCTACAATTGATGGAAGAAAATTTCACATTGTGTCAACTTCCAGGCTTCCTCAGCTAACAGCATCCATCGAGCTGGTGACTGAGATCTCCCGCCAGCTGAATGAAAGGAAGAATGAGGCGGTAGCAGAGATTACCAGCACGTTTGAAGAGCTGGAACGGGCGCTGCATCAGCGCAAGACGTCCCTCATCACAGACCTGGAGCTCATCTGCAGCACCAAGCAAAAGGTTATGTTTCACACATCCATACATCTGATCCATGCACTCACACAGATGTGTACATGCATCTTTTTGTGCACAAACACACAAGCATTTTACAAGTAGTTGATCATGACCTGCCACATGTCTCACATTCCTGTCAACATACTTCAGCCTGCTGACTTTTCCGCTTACCCGACCACAGGTCCTGCAGGCCCAGCTTTCATCTCTCCTCCAGGGGAAGGAACACATCCAGAGCAGTTGCAGCTTTACTGAGCGGGCTCTCAGCCATGGGAGTGCTACTGAGGTGGGCTGGCAGATTGTAATATTTAAAAGCAGGATATCAAACAGGTTACAAGTTACAACACATATGAGAATCAGCTTTTAATTGTGTTGCACTGTGTACCCAGATGTGCTTGGGTTTTGTATAAAGGAAACGACTTGGAATGCAATATGTGTCTCCTGCAAGTATAGGTGCTGCTAGTTCAGAAGCAGATGAGCGAGCGGGTAACAGCGCTGGCCAGACATGACTTCCCAGAGAGACCACATCAGAATGAACACCTGGATTGTCAGGTATTACCAGTGGTGTGTAGTAACGAAGTAGAAATACTTCGTTACTGTACTTAAGTCGTTTTTTTGGATATCTGTACTTTACTTTACTATTTATATTTCTGTTGACTTTTGCAAACAAGTGCTCTCAAAGCCGCGGTGTTTTGATTCCCAGTGATGCCCAGGATGCTACATGCTATAGCTAGCGAGCGACTACACGAGTAGAATTCCACACAGGACGGGTGGGATGAGGAGAGGTGGATGGGTCAAACAAACACTGGTGTTTCCTCCAGGAGGCCGCAGTTTGTGCCGTGTGTGAAACGAGAAGCCAATGTTGATTTATTTGTGACGTGACTTCCGTACTTAAGCAACGCCACTTCCGTAGATATTTTAACGCAAACCACGATCTTTTCCTAAACCTAACGAAGTAGTTTCATCGCCTAAACCTTAGTTGCTTCCTGTGAAGATGGAAGTTTATTTTGAAAAGACAGTATGCATGTAACAAGCGAAAACGGACTCATGTTGCTGGACTTTTGCAGGAAAAACGCACGAAAAGTGAGGAGTAACTTTTCGTAAGATATCAATAAAACGGGGATGAATTTATATCATTGTATAAAGAGAGTGACATGAGAAGATCAATCTCATGGCTGTAAGTTAAATCAGCTATAATCACTCTTTTAAAGTGATTAGTGACTCGTCTAACACATTTAAAAAAGGAATAACTTCAATAGAATCATTCTGATACAATGTAGCTTCTTTACATTCTATTAGAATGTAAAGAATGTAAAGAAGTTACATTCTGATACAATGTAGCTTCTTTACATTCTATGTAAAGAAGCTACATTGTATTAGAATGCAAAGAAGCTACATTGTAGTAGAATGTAGCTTCTTTACATTCTAATAGAATGTAGCTTCTTTACATTCTATGAAAAGCTTCTTTACATAGAATGTAAAGAAGCTACATTGTAGTAGAATTGTCTTTTGAAGATGAACAGGACATTTTTCAGTTTCCAGTAATGACTGGGTTGTTACTTTCGGTGCTGCTTTAGTATTGATCATGTTTTGATATTTGAGTCATTTTGTGGATGATCAGATGGAGTTATGATGGTAGCAGTCGCCCAATTGCAGATTCACCTTGAGCAAAACCTTTGCCTATTGTGTTCAAATCAGGCCCATAGGAGTTTACAAGGCAGGTGTCCTTTCTCACAACACTGACCTGATGCATCAAGTGGATATTTTTTGCTGAACACAACATTATGCATTTGCCCTCTACATCCTCTAGTCGGAATGAGCATACTTATAAACGCACTGTTACAACTCCTTCATAGTGTCATATTGCTTTTCGGAGAATTATGATGATAAGTTCATAGTAGATGCAAAAGTATACTTATGTACAATATATTATGTTGAACATTGTTGCTCCTGGATGGATCACAGCCAACCCAATTATTTTCAACACAGCTCCATGTCCTTGGTCATGGTGCCACAGCACTTAAAAGAATAAACTTCATAATTCTGACCCTTTGCTTTTTTATTAACAGCATTTACTTGTACTTTTACTTTCAATACTTAAGTACATTTAATATCAGAAAATTACTTTTGATACTTAAGTACAATACATATCAGATACTTTAAGACTTTTACTCAAGTAGTATTCTAATAGGTGACTTTTACTTTTACTGGAGTAATTTTCCAGTAAGTATCTTTACTTTTACTCAAGTATGGCTTTTGGGTACTTTATACACCACTGGGTATTACCTGTTGCTTATTCTTATTCAGCCTATTTGTGTGTGCATCAGAAAAAACATTTGTGAATCCTATATTTGTGGATTTTGTTTATATAATGATAACAATTTTTGTGTGAATTGAAAAATCTTTATAAATATTAGAAATTACAAAATACATTTGGGAATCCTTCTCAGTGCATTCATTAATATTGAGGCTGATTTTAACTCCATACACATGGAGCCAACCATAGAAATGTAACTTTGTAGAGCAATAAGGGATTCTGCAGTGGAAGATATTGTTTATCTTGTGTGCTGTCTACTCTAGGTGGAGACTGAAGGTCTGCGACGCTCCATTCAGAACCTGGGAGTTCTCCTCACCACAGCCGCTGTGGCTCACACCTCGGTTGCCACAGGAGAGGGCCTCCGCCATGCAGCAACTGGGCAGCACCTCACAATTACTGTGACGACAAAAGACAAAGTACTGTCTTAAATATTTGGCCTCACTTCCATTTCCACGTGTGGAGTGAACCTTGGATAAAGCTAACAGATATACATTTTGTTTTTACTGTTGTCTTTATTTGCTTTAGTCACATATTTCAGTTTCGTTTTTCATTCAAATTCCCATTTCAAGCTATTTTTCTCTTTCAAGAAGTCATTAGTCAGGGATTATTATGAGTGTTAGTCTGTAGAAAGCGCTTAGAGGCTGCAACCATGTGCATATTGCTTGAACAACAAGATTCAGAATTTCTTCTTGTTCTGAAATTGAATGAATGACCTCTCTCTGCAGGATGGCGAGTTGGTGCGGACAGGAAACGCTGTTTTAAAAGCAGAGATAACGTCTGTCGACGGGAGCCGCATTGCAGAGGCGGATGTAGCGGACAATAAGAACGGGACGTATGAGGTGGGCTACACGTTACGCTCCGAGGGAGAGTACTCTTTCGCTCTGTTGCTGTACGGCCAGCCGATACGTGGCAGCCCGTTCCGCCTGCGGGCGATCAAGCCCTCAGATGTGCCACAATCTCCAGATGACGTGAAGAGAAGGGTGAAGTCTCCCAGCGGGACAGGGGGCCACATACGGCAGAAAGCAGTGCGTCGTCCTTCCAGCATGTACAGCACCACCAAGAAAAAGGAGAACCCCATTGAGGATGAGCTCATCTACAGAGTGGGTAAGACGGATGACCCATCCAAGAGAGAAAGTCCATACACTGCACGTGTCAAACCATGTACCATGCAGACATTACTATCATCACTGCTCACCAGTTTCTAAGCCATACAACGAGTTTTTATGTTGACCCTCGAGGCAGCTTCTGTTGTCACTTCATGCCAATAGACGACAGGATGAAAATCAACTTGCTGTGACTTGATAGAAGAGGTGACATCCAGAAAAAAAACACCTTAACGAGCTACAGTATGTTGTCGGAAGATGAAACGTAGAAAACAAATTTTGTGAAATGACCACAGTAATAGGGAGAATGTGTTGGTCGCTCACATAAAGATAATGTTACTTGCATAAATGAATGAAGGTGAAATATTCTCACAGTGAAGGATAATTTTTCTCAAGCAGGTTTCAAGTCTTTGCATTTTTTTTAACTGACATGAACCGAAACCTGCATTTGCCTGGAAGGCAGAAGATCAATCCAAACACTTAAGGTGTGTTTTGAAAAATAATCAGAAGGATACGATAGTTTCAGTCCGAAACCACTGGTAATATTACAAGCTGAGTCAAAGGTGAACATATGAAATGGCACATTTACTGAGTGGGCTATGGTTTACTTTTGTCAGGTACCCGGGGCAGAGAAAAAGGAGAGTTCACAAATCTGCAAGGAATATCAGCCTCTTGTAACGGCAGAGTGGTGGTGGCTGACAGCAACAATCAATGCATACAGGTGAGACAGACACAGAGAGGAAAATGCAACCATGATGCCTTTGTGGTCACATAGATTTGGAAAATACTGTTATAGTACTGTGATTATGACACTCAAAAGGAGCTATTTGGTGGAACCGATTACAGGTATTCTCCAATGATGGACACTTTAAGATGCGCTTTGGGGTCAGAGGTCGGTCTCCAGGGCAGCTGCAGAGACCGACGGGCATCACTGTGGACATGAACGGTGACATTGTGGTGGCCGACTATGACAATCGATGGGTCAGCATCTTCTCCTCTGACGGCAAATTTAAGGTGAGATCTCATTCATTTGTATTAGCTGAACAGACCCAGTATGCTTGTGTTATGTGTGTGTGTGTGTGTGTGTGTGTGTGTGTGTGTGTGTGTGTGTGTGTGTGTGTGTGTGTGTGTGTGTGTGTGTGTATCATCATGGCAAAATCTGGTCCTAGAGACACGAGGAGCAGGAACTAACCCAGAGGCAGTTTTGAGTACTTTGCCAGGTGTCTATGTGAGGTCTGAGCAAGGGGGCAGTCAGTCGGGGCGTTGAAGTGTTGAAGGGGCCATCGGTTCCTAAATGTTACGCCCACGGCCCGATTTTGCGTCATGGCTGGTGTGATCCTATTTCAAGAGGGTCTCTAGTTATAACATTTTGATGACATATGACACTATCACTTTTTATGTGACATTTTTATGAGATACTATACTTTGACTTTGATCACATGCTCATGACTTTTTGTCATTTTTTATGACATATTATGCTATGACTTTATATTTTCATGATTTTTCATTTTTTATTTTGCTCTATAATAATTAATATCCCTACTGCAAAGAACTATGATCCATCATGGTATTATTAATTACTATACTATATATATACTTTCTTAGGTGAAACATAATAAAATATTATCACAATGGACGTATGCTTGTTAAAAATATAATTTCAAAGTCTTTCACGTCTTTCTTTCCCTCCTAAAATGGGTTGTCTTCCTTCCTGTTCAGAATAAGATCGGTGCAGGTCGGCTCATGGGTCCTAAGGGTGTCGCTGTGGACAAGAATGGACACATCATTGCTGTGGACAACAAGGCCTGCTGTGTCTTCATCTTTCAATCCAATGGGAAGTTGGTGACTAAGTTTGGAGGCAGGGGGACGTCTGACAGACAGTTTGCAGGTGAGAAGTATAAAGAAAGAGTTCTTTTTAAGACTGACGGGGAGCCCCCAAACAATACCCTCTCTTTTAACGATGCCATCTGCCAGAGAGGCAGCAGAGTCGACTGGCTTCTAACGTAAATCCGTCGTGATATTTTACAAACTTGCTTAGTATATAACGACACAAAGTATCCCATAGATACTATCTTCATTATTTTGGATTTTGAAAGAGGTAAATACATAAATACAGTAAATCAAATCTGCGAGAAATACAAAAGAAGTTACAATCAACATTTTTGATGTTTTGTTGACAGCTTTACTGCCAGTATGAGATTTTCACATTCTGTTTAAAAATGTAAGCCTGTATGAATGCAACACTTCAGTGATGCAGTGGTCCTCTGAACACACACACACACACACACACACACACACACACACACACACACACACACACAATCTGCACCTATGCGGACCACCCTACTCTATTTTCCTCTTTGCTTGTCCTTTATCTCTGACTACCTATTTTCCTTTCTTTCTGTTCTTCCTCCTGTTTTTCAATCCAGAAAAACTTGGTCCAAACTTTAATAAATCTGGCTCAGTTTTCAGTAAGTACTAAGTGTGGCCTTGCTGCAACCTTAACCCCACAGTGCAGTGCCCTCTGTCTAACCCAACTGCCTGATCATGTGCCTGCCCTCCTGAGAACTCAGATTGTTGACAAATCAAAGCTGTGCCTGTTCAATAACAATCAGAAATATGTACATGCCGTTGTATTAATCCCTTACTTTTACAATAATGAACATGTTGTCATGTGGATTGTGGTTTTTGTATCGATGGCTAATTAAGATCAGCGTGAATGATTTTCACTGCCCTGACTCCAGTGACATGAATGTAACCGATGCTCCCTGTTTGCTGCAAGACAATCAGTGTTGGAAGCTACAGAGCTGATTAGTGGGTAACTCAGCCGACATAAGCCTTTTTTACCATTTATCATTGTTAATGGTGAATCTCGGAGCCTTGAGCCTTTCAATATTATGTAATTTAGAGTTTTAGTATTGTTTTGACGATCTGAAAAAAACGGGAAAACAATTGTAACTCAGGTTAAAGCATCTAAAGCATGAAAGGAATGCCATCGCTCTACTCTCCAGGCAAATCAGAACCGCTAACCATCTGATTTAAACAGGTTTCATAATTGCAGCTTCAGGCACAACAAGCTGAATGTTGTGTTGAAACAGCCTACTAACAGTAAAGGGAATGGTGCAAACTACAGGAATCAGTTTCTCTTCCAGGTACTGCAAATTCCACATCAACCTTCCTCTCTCTCCTTATCCAGGTCCGCACTTTGTCGCAGTGAACAACAAAAATGAAATTATTGTGACCGATTTTCACAATCACTCTGTAAAGGTAAGACATGCTACGTATACATGTATACTCTCTACATAGTTTATGGTGAATCTATCAAAGTGCACATGGATAAAGACACAACGTGTGTTTTTACTGACTTCCCTGTCCCAGGTGTACAGTGCAGATGGAGAGTTCTTGTTCAAATTTGGCTCTCATGGTGAAGGCAACGGCCAGTTCAATGCTCCCACTGGTGTGGCTGTGGACGCCAACGGAAACATCATCGTAGCTGACTGGGGCAACAGCAGAATACAGGTGAGACGGGCTGCATTTAGTCTGCTATCACCTTCGTGTTGAATATTTTTGATTATTTAGTTAATGAAAACATAGTTTTATTGACACATGAACACTGAAACTCTAACCTTTGTGTTTTTCCATTGCAGGTGTTTGACAGCACAGGCTCCTTCTTATCTTACATTAACACCTCAGCAGACCCGCTGTACGGACCCCAAGGCCTCGCCCTCACCTCAGATGGACACGTGGCCGTGGCCGACTCCGGAAACCACTGCTTTAAAGTTTACAGATATCTGCAGTAGGCTGAGGGAAGACATCGCAGACACAACCTTTGCTTTAGACAAGTTACAATCACTTACTGCTTATGGACATCGAGCTGCAACGTGACTGCACAATTCACAACGGCCCCAGGTTCCACAAATGCGTCTCCTTTTTATTGTGTCTGAACATACTTTAGAAGATCCAATATTCAGAGCTTAGGAGAAAGAAATTGAAGAAGAATGTTGACATTGAAACAACCAAAACACCAAAAATTCAAGTGTAATTAAAATGTACTTTAAAGACAAAGTGAACTAGCTATCCAAAATATTATAGCAAGAAGTGAAATTAATTACCTCTTTGAGGAAAAACAAATCTCAGCAGGCTATCCTGGTGATATAAAGGTTTATAAGCAAATACTGAAAAAATCATCCAATGATTGGATGTTTCCCTATTTGATCACTCTGTCTACTTTAAACTAAGGCGAAAAACTGAACTGGAAATTAACTTCTGGAACAAGGTGTTTGACCGCACCAGTAGATAGCCGGCCAGTCTGAAGTTGGTGATACACTGCAATTTCTTTTGGGCAATGCAGATGGGCAACACTCCCGGCAACCAGCAAACAAACTGAGACACGGATGGAAAAGTGCACGACCGGTTTCCTGATTATGCTTTGTGATTGAAATAACAACGCTCAGGCCTTTCCTGGAACACCGTTGCATGTCGGTGTGTGCTCTAAAAAAAACAATGACCCTGTCATCACTGCCTTCAATTTGTCATTAGTAAATACAACACACGCAGACGGGAATGTGTTGTTTAAACGGGATTGTTTCTGATTCTCCTTTTGCACTTTATAACTCTGACAAGATCCTTGCTCATGGATGTAGATTTTTGTTTTCTTTGAAGTCATTAGATGATTTTACCGAAGTCCAAGTTTTTGTTTTGTTACCCAAAGACAAGCAGCAAGAAGCACAACAGTTAATAAACACATGGTTTGTGAACACAGCATCTAGTTATTCTTCTACTGACAGAACAAACCTCTTGCATCTGACCCCGCTAGTTCTTGTACTTTTGTGTATTCATATCTTCAACCTAATGTAGTTGTACATACGGTATGCATATCCATGTAATTTCAATATATATATCCTACTTATTGCAGCACTTAATGAATCAACACTGGATCATATATTAACACAGTAGAAGGTCATGCCACGTAGTAGCCAACTGAATGACATCAATGGAACAAAGTTGTATACACATTATTTGCTGTATTTTTCTTTATTTTCCAAAGGACTTAATTTATTTTTCTCTTTTCTTTTCTACATAATTTGCCCTAAAAAGTATTTTTCTAATTGGTGCATTTCAACTGTCTTTGTATTCAGGCCTTGTAACTTTTAGCACTGAAAGCCGCTCTCTCTCTCTCTCTCTTCTGCCTCTTCCCAGACCTCACATCCAGTTAAACACTAACCTTTCCCGCTGCCAAAACGCATCGTTGTAAGTTGTTGTTGAACATTGCACAAATTACAAATATTAAAACAGTTCTATAGTTTGCAAGAGTAATATATGCCTATATGTGTATAGTTATCATTTACTGTGACATAATCAGATAGTTTACTGTACATTACAATCACCTTCTTATCTTGGGTTTAGCCAGTACTTGTATTCATTTGCTTGGTTGTTCGGTGTTTTGAAGGTTTTCTGTGAGGAACACAACACCAGCTAAAATCAGACATTTATTTCTACTTTATTTTATGAATTAACTGTCTGTCCCCAATAATTGATCAGTAATCAATTCGTTTCTTTCCATCTGCATTTCACATTTTTAAAAATTTGACATGCATTTGAAAACTTAACTTAATAATCCAGAAATCTGACCCCTGTGTTCCTTTGGTTTTATTTTGGTATCTATCTCAGCTGTCTCTGACCTACTCACATCTGTGTGAAATAAAGGAAGCACATATATAAGAACCGGTACATCGACCATCTTGTGTAGCCTGCTGTATACTACAAGAGGCCAGTTTTACAATAAGTTATCACTATATTTACGTAATCAAGGCAAAGGTAAGACTGTAAATATTAAAGAATTACACTATGAACTGTTGTGTAAATGCTCCGGTTTGTTGAATAAGACTTCCTTTATTGTGTACATCTTTATGACGGCTGTAGCCGTACACACTATGACATGTTCATGGCATGTTGCACTACAACCTTTTTGGACATACAATATAATCAAATGTTTTATGGCAACTACATTTTTAATGAAATTTTATGGCAATATATACTATAACTTTGTATGACATTTTCATGGGTTACTATATTATGACATTTTTTACAAACTGTATTAGGACATTTTTTATGACTACACGACATTTTTAACAGTGAAATATGATATAACTGCATCAGGGGTGTCAAACCAGCTCGCCTTAGGGAACAATTCAACCCACTGGATGACTTCACAAAGTGTGAAAATTGTCATTAATTCCAATTATACAATAAAACGGATGGAAAACTGCCAAAATCAGCATCTTAAGAGACTTCTCTGTAACCAAAATGAGTCATAAAAGACTGACATCCAGAATACGGTGCATAAGGTCACACAGCCACTATAAGTTGTGCTCATTATGCTGTTTTTTGTGTCCTCTATTGAGGCATACACCAATTTGTCCCAACAGTGCGTAGAGCCAGTCACCCAGTGGTGCAACTTACAGAACATAGTTTTGATCAGTCTAATGAATAGACACTCATGTTAATGCATTTGCATCACATTGTAATTATATGGCCCTTTATTAAAGCCACATTACTGCACTACTGAGTCATTACCAGAGCAGAGAGAACCGTTTTCTCACCTCCTCCTTAAATGTTCTGGCAGTATGGAATTTAAATCGGCAACACCAAAGCGTCAGACGGGTAAATGAGAATGCTGGACCAGAATAGCAAACACGGAGCAACAGCCCTTTTGAGAAGCCTCTTACTCTAGGCAGCAGTGTGTTCCCTCGTTTCATGACAAGCGTTTAGGATGTAAACAAACAAAAAAGCCCTTAACAGGAACTTGCTGTTTGTTATTCAGGTTTAAAAGTCAGATCATCTAACAGCCTGTGTAGCCACTAAACTCAGTAAAAGAAAGAAATTAAATAAGTTCAATACGGAACACACACACGACGGAGCCCCTGTGGGCAAATAACTGTCTAGCAATCCACTAACCCTAACTAATATTTGTTGTTTTGCTTTGTTTAATTGAAAGAGGGGTAATAACACTGAGCCGTGGGTACAGCAAGACAACAAAGGCGTCAAAACGGGAAATAGATATTTTTCCTCTTTTAGTCTCATTAAGTCTGAGAAACACTGAGCACAGTGAAAGGGCCACAAACAGACTCCCAAGATTTTCTTTATGTCACACTCAAAGACACAGCGCTGCTGAATACATGAATGAATTGTATTTATAGGTATACCATCAAAAACAAAACATCAGCAAATAATCAAGAGCACAGAGTTCTGCAATCCTACCACACCAACACCATAGTTCGCAATTATTATCACGAATCATGCTGTTAAATGTTTCGACTATGCTCCTTTATAAGATCATGTGTATAATAATAATAATAATAAAATGGCACTGTGGGACCATGTGAGATGGCAAACATCACATGTAGGTCCTTAACCACACAAGCAAAAATAACCCCAACAATAAAACCATGTTTAGCACAGATGCATGTATTTTCACATTAATCATCAATAATGAAAAAGAGAAATCACACGGGACCAAATTGGATAATAGACCTTAAAACGTCAAGACCAATATGCAGCACTAGGACCAACTCTAGAAATTAATAATCTAAAGCAGGATTACTTAAAGAAATAGTGAAGAAAATGCAGCAGGTCATTTGTAAAAGGAAATAAAAAGCATGAACATGTAATAAAACATTCAGCGTTCCACAGGTTTACGTTTTGGTCTCATGGCTGTTGATGGAACGCTTATTAAAGTACAACAGTTACATTTTCACCCGTTAAGTAACATATTTGAAGACATGGTTGTAAATCTTAATAATTTAAATATTTGAAAATTGTTTGCTTCGTCCTGCTCATATTTAAGCAGACTGAATTTTTTTTTAAATACTTCTAAAAAGCAAAATGGCAGGACTTCATGCCTTCAGTATTACTGCTAAAACAAAGTAGCAAAATGGTTCTCGAAGCAATATTAAGAGGAATTCTCAAGTCCAGCAAAGTTAAATGTACAGAATAATAAAATAAAGAGAAAAATAATAAAAGGAGGTGATTTTAAAAAGGCTAATGATAAAATGATCTGTACGGACGTCAACATCCACAAAACAACGAACCCGAGCTTTGCCTTCCTGGAAGTCTAATCATTGTCTGGCCGCTGAAACCTCAGTACGAGCTGAGTTAAAATGACTCGCTGAACACGGTTCTTCAGTCCAACATTACTGAGGGAATCTTAACTGTCAACAACCATCAATGTGATAACGTTGTTATATTTCTTTCAAGTTCTACCCAACAAGGATATAGCACTGACCCTACCTGGCAAAAATAAATGAGCCAATATGAGTTAATGTACAATATAGTATATGGCATAGTGATGGCTAACAGGATAAGCGCTGCTCTAATCAACCAGAGCATCTGCATCCCAGCACAGTGATATAAACACACTCCCAGCCACAGTAGTCGGGGGTTTAGGCCTACAGTGCGTGTCTAGGTTGAAAGATCGAACATTTCCAACCTCAAAATGAGAAAATTAAGCTTCCCAAAATGAGACACCTGGTAACACGTATTAATTTTAACTCATTTTCCATCACCAGTGAGACCAACAAGTAACAGCTCAAATAAATAAAGTACATTCAACATCACTGTGTTACTCCAGCCTCGTCTGTAAGACAAAACATTGCTAACAGCAAATCTGGAAACACTGGCCTACACGAGTTTGCCGTTAGATTTAAAGACCCCATCAGTAATAATGGCATATCTGCATCCTGCTGCCTGGATCATACTTCCCCGGGCTGAAGAAAGGATAGACCGGCTCGTCAAAACAGGTGTCAAACATGTACAATCGCTTCATTGTGACGGCGTCATAGAAACTAAGGCGCCCGTTGTCGTAGTCCAGGTACACGCCGACCCGAGGGGAGTTCCAGTAGTCGGCTACGGGGATGCGCCTGTCCTCTCCGTTGGCATACAGCCGGTCCTGCAGACACAGGCTCCAGTATCCTGAGGAGGGGGAGAGGCTGACGAAGCCCTTTCTGTTGCTGCTCTCGGTGGTGACTCCGAGGTACCAAACACCTTTGTCCTTCACATCCACCTCCCAGTAGTGCTGGCCGCTGGCGTACTGGGCCGTGGCGAGGACACCACAGAAGCGGGTGAAGCGGGCCGGCAGGTCTGGCTCCTGGTGACGAATACCGCCCTCCTCCACTTTGGTGTCGAAGTCTGAGATGATCAGGTTTGGGTGGGCCGTGTCTGGATCTAGAGTGAGGTTCTGAGGCACTGCGCAGACAGAGATTGGGAGAAGTTAGTTCACCTCGCTCTTAAGATTGGGCTGAAGCTGGCATTACATGTGGCCAAAAAAAAAAAAAAGAAGAAGCGGCAGATTTGTACTCACTGGTATGCAACACATGCATCATCTTCTTCCACATAATGAGCTGGAAGGGGCCTGAGAAGTCTGTGAATTCGGTCTGACAATTAACCGTGTCGAGAGATGGAAAAGGCTTGCTATGGATGACTCTGTAGAAGAAAAATGGGAGAAAGAAAAGTATTATGCAAAAGGTAGATTCAATGTTAAAGATATCGGTTCATATCAAATAAACAACAGGAAGCTACTTACTCATTGAACGTCTCAGCAAGGCTCTGTTGGAACAAAAAAGGCGTATTTTGATTAGTATTTAACACACTTCACAGCAATCTCTTGGTGGGGGTTTCAACATGTTTAATAAGATGTTCTTGAACCTTCGGTTCATTATTACACAGACAATAATTGTCCATTTCTAACAGAAATCCTTCTCTACTGTGAAACTCTAGCAGACTGACCTCAAAGCTAGTTTTCCCACCGACGTGGCCGTGGATATCAGCTATAGCTTTATCCACGGCCGCCATCTCCTCCTCGACAATCTTCAAGTTCTCGTCTACGACGGCCATGGTGGCAACTTCCTCAGCATCCAGGCTCTCGAGCAGGGAGTCTCTCTCGTCGAGCAAGAATTGGACCAAGGCGCCAACATCTGCCTCAATCTTCTCCTTGAGTCTCTTCTTCTTCAACTGGAAGACAGATGTTTTCAAAGGATTAGGATGAAGGATCAGATGATGATCAGTTCAAATGTTATCCATGTTCAGTCAGTGTTAAGAGCAACATTTCAGTGCAGTGTGCAGCCAACGTTTATACATCAAGTACTTCAGGACTACTAATTAAGCCTCCAAGGTGATTTGCAATATTGCATTTAACTGAACTTACAGAATAGGATAAAACTGGGAAGTTAGAGAAAGTTGTAATCTTGAAAGACGACTTAAACCAAACATACATATGTTATGTACACGGGAAAAAAAAGGTCCATTCCATACCCTCGCTTCATTTCTGGTACGCTCATCAGCTGTTATAACTTTCACACATTGAGACTTCTGCCAGTTGAGCTCCATTAGCCTCAGTTTCAACTCCATCTGTAACAAACGGATACATCAAGACACATGTACACAGGAAAAGAGACAATGAATCATGATATCACAAACAATATGATATTACATGAACACTTAGACTTACCTTCATGTCATTCACAACCTCTGGCACAGGTGCTACCTCATGGTGTCTGAAACCACAGTAAACCAAATGACCAGACAGTTAGTGGTTTACAGTGAAATATGTCACACCATCCCAAAACACTCTGCCTGTGGAGTTTTCTTTTAAACAAACAGAAGTTATGTTTTCATTCAGTGCTTCTTATTAAACAGCATTGTGTGGATCCTCGAGGTCTAACAAACGAGTGTATTAGAAAAGTAGATTTCTAAATATTTCCGTTTTCTGGCCGTCTTCACCAAAAAAAAAGCTGTGAATTCCACAGTTGCACGTGCACCCTGATGCATAAAAACAAAACGGAACCCACTTGTAAAAAACAAACAAACATAGGAGCAGGATTCCCAAGAGGCATCTCAACAAACTATGGGTGCATGCTTTAGGAACTCTTATCTTAAATAATGTCAGTTTTCAAAATCTCATACTAAAGTACTGCATACTGCCAACTAAACTATTAGTATGCCAGTACCAGCAGACTGTGCACACTTAAGTATACTCAAGCCAAAGTCTTCTCTGCATCATATGACTATCAATCACGGCGACACCGTTAAATCATCAACAATTTAATGTTTTTGGTATTATTTTAAGGCAAATTAAAAATCATTAAATGTTACGCTACAGTACATTATACAAGTGAGCTCTCAACGATACGTTAATGTCACTCGCCATCATTTTACATCACACTCTGGCATGCAAACCCCTCATGGGTGACAAACACAATGCTGATGCTCGTCATGGTGTGACTGACTCACACGCAAATCGGCTCGTTGTGCTAACCTCAACACATGTTGCTAACAGCGTGCAGCTAGCGGCGCTGAAAGGTAAAAGAGGGTCGAGCATGGTATACAACACCAGTATTGCAAATTCAAATGAATTGAAGTACACTTAAGTCGTTTCAACAAAAGTCCACTCCACGTTAAAACGTTCACGGCCGAGTGTATATTCCCCCATTTAATATCAATGTCAGTAAATGGCAAGATTTAGCTGTACACCTACTCAAAGTTAGCTTAAGAAAAGGAAGATTCTAAAATCTTGAAGTCAAAATTACAAGCGCATATTCCAACTGAGAGCACATTTAGTGCTCTATAATTGAATGAGTGTACTTGGATATGGAGATTACATAAAATGCACATCACTACCCTGCAACACCCATGCTCGTCTGACCCCCACCGTAGATACCGATGCAGACATTTTCTTCTTTTGAAGACAAGAGTGACTGTATGCGCGTTACCAACTTGGCTTCTTCCCAGAAGTCTCTGTGCTTTCTCGCCTCGCAGGTTTCCATGGACCGTGGTTGTGACACCCACTGCAACGATTATTATTAATCACATTTCTTTCACTGCTACCATTACTGATCTTATATCATTCTACTTTATCTATTATATTATTTACATTATTAGGGCTACTACTGCATCACTATTCTCATGTGTCTATTTCTGTCACATGGATTGACTATGTTGCAGTTTGATTATGTTGTTTATTCTGTGCACATGGCATCTATTGCATTTCTGCAATACATGTGGGAACCCTCCTCAGTTGCTCTCCCCACTCTCTCAAAATCAATTATGTGCATCTACAGCTGCATGTTCTGATCTAGTGAGATATGAGAATTTACATTTGCAAGGAATAGAAAACAATGGAATTAGTGCTTTGGTGGTCGACTCTGGTATCTCTTCATCGGAACAATCGAGGACAAAAAGACAGATTGAGTCATCTCATTATGGTTCGAGTGTGGGCATTAGCATGACTAAGACACAATGGCAGGGGTAAGAACCCCGATTACTAAAAGATATGAACTGGGTCTTGCTCAGGATTCAGGTTTCTTGTACAAATTTAAATGGGAACTTTGTTGAAACGATCAGAAACCCGATAATGGTTAGGTCCCAGTTTTCATCAGATCAATACTTCAAACTTTTATAGAAACAATTTGAGGTTTCAGAAGTCTGGTTACTGTCAAACGGTGGGAATATCAGCAGTCTCTATAATGCATGCAATTACAGCTACAATGTGGCATGACATGGGTTTTAGGTTCTTCTGCGTGAGCATTAAGTTTAATTTGTATTTGTACAGATTCATTCAACTGGCAAGGTCTAAACTATTTAACCTGACCTGTGCAGTGGTATTTGTTGATGAATTTTACAAAAGACGAACCCCTTTGTCAAAGCAAACGCATAGATAACCAAATAGTACGTGTCGATAATTCCCATAATGATGCAAACACGACCAACCTGTGTGCTCTGGACTCCCTGCAGACCACACAGATGGGTCTTTTATCAGTCTGGCAGTACAATTTCAGCTCCTCTCCATGTTGGTCACACTTCTGATCTACTTTAACGGGCTTGGAGGGTGCAGGACAAGACCCCAGACACTCCAGGTCGTCGAGTTTGTCCACCAGGTTCTGCACGAGGTAGTTTTTAGTGAAGCTCCTCTTGTTGAACACCTGAGAAAACAAAGAAAACGACTGAGAAAGGCGCAGATATCGGCTTGTAGTACTTCGTCCACGATGTGTATTTTATGTTGTGCATTAAATAAAATCCTTCACAGCTAACACAGTTGGGTCATTACCGTTAGCCAACTTCCCTGCTGATAATTTAGCGTTACCGTTATCTAACGTTAGCCAGCATAGCAGCGGCAGCTACAAAACTGCTGTTCTGCGAGTATAATTTTTCACAAAAACAACTAAAACTAGCTCCTCTAAATCCCCTTGTATGTGCATGAAAGTACGTTAATTCGGTTTTTCACACGTGAACCGTACATATTTTGTGGGGGGGGGGGAAAGCACGGTAGGAAAAAAACAACGCGTATAATAACTTACCGTCCGGCATTGAGGGCACTGATACCCGTAGTCTCCGCCATTTTCATCCCAGTGCATGCAGATGCAAAACCGACAGAAATTATGCCCGCATTTCAGTATAACGGGGTCTTTGAAAAAGTCCAAACAAATAGCACACGTGAGCTCTCTCCTCAGGTCGTCTCCAGCTGCAGCAGCGCTAGCCATGTTTACAAGCCAACAGCAGCGCAACACTGCCAGTGCAGGAAGTAACGGAGGAGGAAGGAGAGAAGCGCGCGCATTTGTGGTGCGTCACTTCCGATTTAACCAATCAGATTCTTCCCTCCCTCTCTCTCTCTCCCTCTCTCTCTCTCTCTCTCTCTCTCTCTCTGCCTCAGTATCGCACTGCTCATATTCTAATCAGGCAGTATCAGGTATTAGCAAATATTTAGGGCAGTAAAATAATACTTAATGAAATCAAGTTAATTATTGACATGTACAGATTCTACTGGCTTGGTGTAGGGTATACAGCCTAATGCATTTCATTACATCAGTTACATGAGACATGAGATTAGAACGCTTTATGTCTCGACTCCCAAGTCTACTGTTCTGTATAAATACTGAGTAAATCAACAACACAAGTAAGCAACACTATTTATTCTTAAATACATATACATAAAAACCCATTCTTAAAAAGACACAAACTGAATATCAAGTTTGATTGTTTGTGCTAAAATTGTCATATACATGGGGATAACTGGCTGTGGAATATACATTACATTGCATAGCTTGGATTGGCATGTGAAGGATGTGACTCAAAAAGTGCATTTGATGTCAGATATGGTGTCATTTCCAAATTCATCAGGGGAAAAAACAAAATCGCAGCACTGTCCTAGCAGACTATTACGTGCATGAACCATCACATCCCTCGCTGATTCACACCTCAGCTCATTTCCAGCTCATGTTCATCACATTAGCTAGCCCTGATGAATATTGGAAATAATTATACAATGATGACAACACCATAATAAGACAAATATTTAGGAACATTGACCCCAGCATGTTGTATATCCATAGCAGAGTAAGACACAGGTTTAACAACACATGTAAACAAGAAAGTTCACCAGTGATATCAGCAAAATAACGAGACAGCAGATTACATCAAATGCCTCAAACGTAATATTTTTTCCTCGAGACATACCGATTTGTAAGCAGCTATTTTGCATCATTTGTTCAAAAACATGACTCAGAACACTGAAATCCCACACAGTACGAGTGACAAATAAAGCTTACAAGAACATAATATGAGAAGAATAGGGGTCAAAACATTGGATATGAATAAAGTATGTGCATGTTCACAGCACCACACTTATTAGCAGTGTAACACAGAAGTGGGAAGTGGCTCGGTAGAGATTTTCTTCAGTCAACAGTAGTAAATTGTGTTACAAGACACGGTCCATTGCTGTAAAAGAAATAACTCCTGAGATGAGTGTCTCTATTCACACATACCTTAACCAGTGCTATCTAAAACAAAACAAAAAAGAAACATTACGCCCAAAATATTTTGAATAAATATGACAATATCACAGAAATACACAGTGGAGCAACAGGATGGATAGCAGTAAACATTGTGGTAACAAAGCAGCGATGAACTGTAAACACATGACGCAGTAAATAACTGAGTTTCCAAGAATACAAATAGTGGGAATAACCCAACTCAGCAGCAACAGAAATGCTCAATACATCTAACATCATATGGTAAAAAAGAAGAATAAAAAAAAAACAAGATTAGGTGGTTAATAAACAAATTCTAACTGCAGTGGTATGAATGTCCTGTACTCTGATAAGAGACTTCTGCTTGTTTTGTTCACAGATATGAAACAGGTGGTGGCATCTTGCGTTTTTGTTTTTCATTACAAATTCTGTAGCTCAGAACGAGTGTCTCCGCAAATATTTTAGGACAAAATTGTTCCCAGAATGCATCATTTTCACAGTATAGTCTTACTTAGGCTATGGGTTCTATATTAAGCTTTTAATCCCCAATATTTTCATACATTTTATTATCATCTGGCAATTGATGAACTTTAGGACAGTGAGTGAAATTATAGTGTCAATATTGGACTTTTGCATCAATAACAGAATTGTTAAGATACTAAACAATTGGCATATGCTGCACAATGTGTGCAGAAATCTGTTGTATCCCTTGCAAGTAGATGAGATTATCTTGATACCATTAATATCTTGGTACACAGACAGTACCAGAGCTCACAAACACAAAGTTTTGACTGACACAGGGGCTGGTCGATAACATCTGAGTGTTCTTCTTGAGGTGAACTATTCCTTTCAGTATGAACGTTGACATGATCTGGTCCCCTTTAGCCGAGGTAAACCTGCAGCACTAAATCTCTGACTGGGCCTGCGTGACACTAGCTTTATGAGAAAAAGTGCTCTCAGTGACTGGTTTTCTCCAGAAGGGATATAACTGCTTCAGGGACTTTAACACCCCAAAGCTAGTAAGTGAGAAATGAAATACCATGCTACTAACAGCACAAGTTGGAATGTTAAGTGAAGACACCCTACAGGACTCTGTGCTGTTTTCCGTTGCAGTGATCAAGGTTCGTAAAGGTTCCAATACTGTATAAATCCTCCACTAACTGGCAAACACACACACACACACACACACTCACCCAATAACGCATATGATCAATCTCAGATTTTTGGTGTTATGAAAGCAATTAATTACCAGTTAAAAAAAAAAAGAATCCAAAATTGTAAAAAACCCTCACATACTCTTCATCCCTTTGTCCATCTGTGCATCCACGCATCCACTGCTCAGACCTCTGAGCTGTTGTGGCAGTCTTGCATCCTCACCACCAACATGGGCTCTGTACTGATAGACCCTTTCACCACCTCCTGCACCCCCTCCCTCCATCCCTCCTTCCCATCCTTCTGTCTGGATCTCAGCACCAGTACTATGGTGACAATAATGAGGGCGGTCAGCAGCAGCCCCACCAGTGCCCCCACCATAGTCACCAGACCCTCTTCTTCCTCCTCAGCGTTCAGCTCACTGGGTTCCAGCCCATCGGTAAACAGCTCATTCGACCCCCCTGCCTGTCTCTTGGTGCGGTCCAAAGCGATGTGCATGATATTGGTACCACGGTTGTTGTCTGCTCCAATATCTTCAGCAATATCTGGGACTTCATCGCCGGCCGACCTCCTGAAGCGATGACCTTTGCCGCTCGATGGGGTCAAGGCGATATCATTGCTTGTGGAAGCCAAGGAGTGGTACTCCAGGCTGCGTTTTCCAATTCCTCTGTTGGCATTCTCTTTGGAGCGGACTGTGTAAATAGTGTGAATGTACCACTCACGGCCTGCAGCAACCTGAGGAAAATACCAACAAATGCACATATTAGAATTATGTTCAATTCACAAAATGAGAAAACAGAATTGATTAAGACTCCACAATGAACACATCTCTCAAAAATAAATGTCTACATCAATGTTTGATAAGATGGGACCTGCTGGTGCTAAATTGACTCATTAGACTTTGGATTTCTGGCAAAAGTGCACTTAACCAGCTTTGAATTGATTTAACGTAATGATGATTCAAAATACGATAACTCTGCACTGCAGTGGTAACAATCCCCAAGGATTACATCACAACAAAGCCTAATGTCTCACAGCCATTGTCGACACAATACAGCAATCAAACCATCACACAGGGACGAAGCAAAACATAGAGTTCTGTACAGACAAAATTGTGGCAAAGCCAACATGTTCCAAGCTCTCTTATAGCGCAAAAATCTGTCTCACAATAACACATGTACAGTAAAGCTTTTTAGATGTTTTATACATTTAACTTACTGTAGCTACTGCTTCACAATACAAATCTGTCACTTGCTATGAGGAGCAGTAAGATGATGAATACCTGGAACATGGCTGTAGAGTCCAACCTAAAGCCATCAGACCCGGGCTGTTTGACGAGGGACAAGGCCGATGGATCATCCACTGCCAGCGCAGCATTAAAACTGACATCACCAAACACACGTGCCTGAGTCTCTGGCTGAGCCTTGTCCTGTTGAGGTGCGTTAGATTAAGGGGGAAAAAGGAAGTAAGGAGATATGTTTTTGTTTGACTGTAAAATATTATTTTGCATCTCTCTGCATACTGAAATTGCATTATTTAAAACCTTAAATAAACTCACAATAATCTTGAATCTATAGAGCAGGGATGGAGAGTCAGCCAGGCAGCCAAATTCAAACTTTGTTGGGTTGTACTTTGGTACGTATCCATCAGCACCAGTGCAGAGGAACACCTTCTCTATGCTACAGAAGAAAGAGTCCCCCAGGTTCTGCACAGGGTCCACCATCACACGGCCGTAGATCGTATCACCTGAAATAAAAGAGGAAATGAATCCTAAAGTCTACACCATGTTATTAGTATGAATCATCAATCCAAGGAACACAGACTATTCAATGGAAGTAAATGGAAATTAATTTAAAGGGCTGTAGTCCTGTTTTTTTTTATGTTTTAGCAAATAACTTAAAATTCATGTACTTTACTGTCAACCACGTCCACAGCATACCACTGCTTTTAAATGGATCTTCTACCTTCAAAGTAAATTCCCTCTTTTCTTTCCATGATGTCAATGTTTGCATATCGGTTGTTTTCCAGGATTGATTTGGGAATTAAATGCTTTTAGGCAAAAAATACCAGACGTCAGTTCCACTCAACAAAATAACTATTTACAAAATAAAAAAGCTGATGTAATGTTCACTGTGATGGAATAGCCACAGTAGGTCAAGCAAGGTTTATTGTTGGCAAGTCAATTTTCATATTGTCCTGACATGGACTCAAACCAATGTAGAAAAAAAGGTAGAAAATCAATCTAAAAACTTGGCACACTTTGCAAAAAAATGACAGAAGTGATGTAAAACAAATTTTACGTGTAGCGGCCTTGGAGCCCGGGTGAAGATAGAAGGGGGGTGAAGCAGATAAACAAGGAATGCAGGTTTTCCAACGGAGGGGAAAGCAAGCGCTGGTCACTATGACGGGCGTCCAGAGGTGGAATCAGGAGAAGACGAGTGGGAAAGGAGACTGTGGTTGATCAACAAACCCTCTGTTATGACTTGTCCGAGGTGCACAGTGTAACTTGTCTAGGTGAAAGTTCAGAGGAGGAGGAGGACATCCCCGAAGGTGGGGGGGAGACTTAGGGTATAAAGTAATGTGCAATGCTATTGTGAAGTTAGTTGACTCCGGACAGCTCGGTTTACTTGTATACTTTGTGATGCAGAATCCAATCTCTCTTGTGTTCTGTGGGTGTCCGTTACTCAGTTCCTAATAGTGAGATCCTGTGGTGTCTCACCACGAGTCAGATAGATAACAGTTACTGATCCAGCCGTTAGGCATTGAGTTTTAACATAAGTAATAAAGTCAAAGAAGCTGATCATCAACGGGAAAAAATCCACAACAACGTAGTAAGAGTGTACTTACCCTCAGAAAAGGCTATGTCAGTCTCCTGACCAAAGCCCATGGAGCCATCAGAGAGCCACAAGCTCCTCTTGGACAGCAAGAACATCTGAGTGTTCAGACTGAATTCCACTGCAACCGGATCACTCACCTAAAGCGGGACGTATAACAAAGTGTAGCACAACGAAGCAGGGGAATGAGCCAGGGACAGAGAGAGAGAAAGAAAATAAGAAAGACAATATTATAATAATAATAATAAAAGAAACATGCCCTTTTTGGATCTTAAGGTTCAAACTAAATCTGCCTTACCTGCTGGAATCTGATGTCTAGATCGAAGGTGACTGGTTCTCTGGGGCTGCAGACAGGTGGAAGAGTGTACTCCATATTCTGGACTGTTGTGCAGGGGATCAGCTTCACTGTGTAGGTCCCAGAGTAGTCTCTCACCTGTACGGAGCAAAGAGGGCCGACACTGTGTCAGTCTGTATTTGTCCGTCCAGCTGCTCGAGTGCACAGATTTACACAGTGGACGTTTCAATTTCATGTTGTCATACTTACAGCAAAGTCAGAGGTGAAGGTCCACTGCTGGACTGGCTGGTTGTAGGTGGGCTCATTCCTCACTAAGGTGAGGTTAAAGGTCAGGCCGGGGTGGTCCACACTCATCACCATCGAGGACATGAATGTTTCTAGGGAGGGAGAAGCTCATTACAATCAAAATCAATTGCGATGCCTGAAACTAATCACGTAAGCAATGTATTTGTATTGTCAGTGACACTCATGAGGATTAGTAAAAGTTAAAATAAGTCAGTCTCACCAGCTCTGTTTATTCTGCCTCCATAATGAGACTCCACGAAAAGACCCCTGAAACGAGCCTTGGTGCGGAAGTTTACCACCAAACGTCCCTGTTCATTGATGCGCATGCTTGTTGGATACAATGAACCTGGCAAAATACAACAAAGACACAGGATTTTACAAAAACTGATTTAAAAATGTGGACGATATTGGGTCCAGAAGCAAAACAATGTCACGTCCTCACGGTCCTGGGAGCTTACCCTTTAACTCGGCCTTCGGGGGACTGCCGATGCCATCCTTCCAGAGAATGGCCGTGTCGTACACGAAAGTGAGGCGCAGCTCAGACTGCAGGTCAAAGTGCTGCCAGCCGCCGGTTCCCACGGGTGAGTGGAACACATACGACACGTAAAGAGGCACACGCAGAGTCACATAGGACTGGACCAGATTCAGCACCTGGAAGGACGTTTCAGTAAGTGATGAGTTACAATTTTAGGCTTAAAATGTAAAATACATTCAAAATGTATTATTGACGAGGCAATTTCTAGATTACTGTTCATTTACTTGATATTATGGCTGAAGTTATAAGCAAGACATCCTTGAATGTGTGACTAGAACAACTGTAGTATCCTTTTAGATTAAGGGGGGATTGTAGGTTGATAAGTTATATTAAGTGCTGAGCAGATGTAAAAGATGAACACATTGTTCTCCACGAGATGCTTGAACTCTTTCACTCCTACTCAGTGTTATACACAAGAAACCACTGTGGGCAGCAATGTGGGCTTGTATTGTTCTTTTCCATCTTGTTCTTTGTTGTTGTTTTAAAGGTATTCAAAAACATGATCATATTAACTTAGATTTTGTAACCTGGAAAAAACATTTTCTACCCAACACCTTTTTCTGGATTGCATTCTACATAATTCGAAATCCACGTTAACTTGTAGTCTTAGATGTACGTCCATGAGGCCAGCCACTAGGTGTCTCTGCTCACCAACATTATATAAACAATTTTGTGTTTTGTGTGAACTATGTGCTCACACAAGTTTGACAAAGTCGGAGTTTGTCTTAGAAACAGATTGAAAATGCACCACATTATGTTTGTTTGACTTGGAGTTAAAATGTGTCAATTTGTATTGTCAATTACTGTGTTGATTGCTGGGCAGGAGATTAATTGACAAGAGCAATTTAGAAGAGCAATTTGGCAGAAGATGTTTTTGGTAAGTCTCAGATCAACCTACTACTTCATCACTTGAGCACATATAGTGTAACATCTAATCTTAATTCTAAAATAACATTGAAACACAAAGCACCACTACATTAAGAGTCTGCTGTAATATCACTGCAAACAGAGAGAATCTCCACCAAAGACCTGAAATGCACTGCACACACAGCTGAAAACTACCCAATCCACCAAAGGGTCTCTCAGTAGAGTAAGTTGTGCAATTGCTGAATCAGGATCCAAATGAGAAATGATATGACTGCTAGCTGTGAGACAAACTACCTCAGCCGCTAAGGTTTACAAAGCCATAATGTTATTACAACCCTTTCTAAAATAAATTGATGCCGCATGGAACAGAATAAAGGTAGAATTTGTTCACAGTTAGTTCCCTCGAAATATCATGATCTTTACTCTTCTTGTGAGTTCAACCTTTCAATAAGTGCGCGTTCTCCCCAGACAAAAAACAACACCTCGGCAAGCAGTTATGGAGACCAAAATACAAAGCTGTTATGAAAATCCAATAATTAAACATTGATCGAGATTATTACAGTCAAAATCGAATGTTTTTTTAAGATTAATTTGGTCTTTTGAGAGGTAGCTGAATTATTTAATACTTTCTGTGTGCTTGTAGTCTTGCCCCCTGGTAGAGGCTGCAAGATTTGGACTGCTTATGTTTTTCTCTTTTGGCACTCCTTGACAAAAAACTAAAACATAACCTAAGGGGCAGTGTGACAGTGATCTCTCTTTACGAAGTGGATTTGAGGTCTTGGAAGATGACGGGCGTCATGTGTAACTATGTGTGCAAGCGGTTCTTGCTGTGACAGGGGACAAATACACACATTTCTTATCTCTTTTTCGTCTTCTCCTCACACACACAAAAACGCCACACACACTCAGCAGTCTGGTCAGCAACAAGAAGCTCACAGATCAAAGGCTGGAGGAACACAAAAGAGCAGCAGGACATGAGCGAGGGAGCAAGGGTCTGGCTCCTAATCCACAATAACAACAACGAGCCATGATAATACTGCAGAGCTGTACAGTATCCAACACAAAGAAGAATTGCAATTATGCAACAACAGCAAATGGCTACAGGAGGTTTGTTAGCATCTGTCTAATTGACAGCCGACTTCTGTGGTGAGTTCAACTGTCACGCCACAAAGCTAGTAAAGGAAAAACTGGGCAAAGCTGCCTGATTCCAAATAAAGTGACTTCCCTTTCATGATTTCACAGATTTCCAGCTTTAAAATCTTCCGTGTTGATACAGTGGCAGTGGTGAGCATTGGGGGAATGACTGATGACAGGTTGACAATACTTTGTTTGAGTGTGTACGTTTCTTTGTGCATATGTTTGCATGCACACAATCACACGCTGGGGCACAGAGCTGGCAAACACACACACAAACATTCAGTGAATGAGACGTAAAATGCAGGCAAACAGACATGGTGCCGTTCTGTCTGTGTGACCCTTTCATTCAGAAGGCTGTAAATAGACTGAACATACAGATGGAAACAAACACAGGTGGACACACGCACACAAAAAGGCTAACAGTCCAACAGATGTACATACAAACACTAGATTGGAATTCATAAATTGTAGACAAACGTACACAGGAACACACACACACACACACACACCTGTCCATCAGTCCCTATGGTGCCTCCACAGTCTGTGAGCAGCTCAGACATGTGGTAGTAGCTGGCGAACTCCCAGAGACAGGCTTCCAGGTTGAGGTTCCTGTAGAAGCGCAATGTGCTGTTCCCCCGCAGAGAGTCGCTGAACTGGTAGGGTGCTGCGTCTCCCATGCTTTCAGGGCTTCGCGTCAAGGCGGTGATGAAGCTGTGACCGGTGGTGACCTCATTGTAGTCAAGCATGTTGGAGCAGCGGTGGTTTCCGACTCGGGTTCCGTCTGGACTTAGACTCAGTTCAAAGTTCATGAGAGGGCGAGTGGAGATTACCGGAAGCATGCCTGCAAGGCGAGGGGAGACAATGTGATCCTGACTGTGTCCAACTATCTCTGATACCAGTACTGAGAGAAATGATTATTTCAAAAACTTAGTGGAAAGAAATAGTTGAACGAAAAGTGCTGAAAAGAAATGCAGGGGAGCAACCGAAAAAAAAAGGAAGAAGAGAACCTGGAGGAGACGAGGTGGAATCAAGAAGGAAATGTTAAGTAGCGGGTGTGCTGGAGGGTTTCTACAGGGGGGTTTGATACAACCCGGCAAGATCTATATTCTGGCTGTCACGCTCCTGAGGATCCACGGACGTGAATATTACACACACTACATTACTCTTCACTTCACCTGTGGTACAAGTCCTGCCTCCAGCTCCTACCTACCATCTATGTGAGGCATGGTGACAGTCACTTTGATGAGGTTAGGGTGTTTCGGGTCCTCTGCTCCAGTGTAGCGTAGCTTGGCAGAGAAAGGCTCGGCGCCAACGGTCCCCATCTTACGTGGTTGACACATACCTTAATATGACATATGGAACAGAGAGGAAAGAGTCTGAACACAAGGACAGACTGCAACACTTTGGAGGAAAGAAGACACACATACAATGCGTATGATTATCTTATAAAACGCGACACATTGTTATAACTACAACAGTGACATTCTATTTATACATGAATGCAACAATGATAACAATCCCATACAAATGTATTTAATTCGACAACATTCACAGGGGGGCAATTTTCTGCACTGAGTACTTTTACCTTTTATACGTTTAGTACATTTTGCACACAATACTTACTTATCATTTAGAATTTTGCAGCTGTACTGTACAATAGGTACTGTTCATTCAAAAGCTCTATTACTAAGCATTCACGATGCTTGGAGAACAAAGCCCTTTTGGTTCTCATTGCAACATTGGGCTAAATCCCTGTTCATTTCCTTGTCCAGAAAACTGGCAACACAAGACATAGAGACGGATGTTCATAGTTCTGTCCTCACCTTCCTCCTGGCTGATAGTGAAGACGGGGCTACTGAGCTCTAAACCCTCATCCCCGTTAGAATTAACGGCTCTAGCAGCACACTGGACCCTGGAGCCTGCCTGGAAGTAGACTGAGTCCAATGTGATCATCTTGGAGGACGTAAAGAAGGTGTCAAAGTCCACCTCCCTCATGGGACTGGTGACGCCATCGGGGCCAGCTGGGGCACTGATGAGCCAGCGGTAGTGGGTCAAGGTGTTGTTGATGTGCTCGCTGACACAGATAGAGCCCGTCTTGTCATAGTCTGGGTATTTTGTGCTGCAAGCCTGGAGGATGGTTAAGGAATAAAGTAAGAGTGGGCGGGTGGGGAGGGACAGCAAAGAGATGGGAAAGATACAGCAGATGCCAGAGGACAAATGGAGAAAGAGGTGCAGAATACAAAGGAGTATGCAACGGTTGCCAAGGGAATCCAGATGTTTCAGTGTGCTATGTTTTCATATTCAAGCTCTTAAAATGGCTTGGCTTATAATTAGAAAAATAAAGATACGGGACAGAAGGGTAAGCCTTTTAAGTCAGTATTTATGTAAACCTGTTGACACCATGCCTCCTGATGCGGCACTCAACATTTCAGTTTTGACAAGACTGTTTCATTTTGTCTCCCTGAGCAGTCACCTGAGAAGCAAATGACTTAACACATCACGAAAATCCATTTAAGTGTCTCACTGAGCCTATTCAAGAGTGGAAGTGACTCTCCGGTGTCTGGAAGCATGGGGACTGTAGCCTTCTAAACTGTGTAATGTGTCTTTTAAGGATGGACTGGCCAACTCCGGAAGGGCCGCTTAACTTTGGCTGAAGAAAAGTATGGGTCCTGAGGGATCACAATGTGCCTTCCACTCCCAGAGGATGCGGCTCCTGATTAGGTCCTGCTACCTCATTCCAGAAAATAGCCTACAAATTGAACTGTAGTCGGTCTAGTTACAGTTTCCCAGGCGCTGCTATAGTGTACCGTTATTGTCGAGCGAGGAACAAAATTCAAAAGATATCTCCGAAGTCACTTGTGTCTCTGAATATAGTTTCAGTTTGACTCACTGTGACACAGATGACAGGGTAGCCGGCTGGTGGATGGAGGTTGTCTGGTGTCCTGGCGACATCGTCGTAATGGAGCAGCGATACCACATGAGGCAGAGAGGGGAAGGTGACATCCGCCATGCTGTTGGTCTCCTCGATGTAAACTATCATTTTAGTTACCTGTTCCAGAAAAGAGAGATTTAAGACCAATGAGAACTATGGACACAGTGCTGTTCGTGAATGAGTTGCTATCAATGAAATGATTAAAGTCATCACAGAGCTGGATGTGTTTACAATCTCACAATCATGACTGATTCTTGGCTTCTCTTTATACTCTTCTCTCTCATTTCTCTCACTCTGCCTTATTTCTTTGGCAGATAATCTATTATTTATTGTTCAATGTTTTCATCGCTCTTTTGGCTGCAACTACAATAAAGTTGTCTGGGCCAGGACAGCCCTGTAAAAGAGATCCCTGGTCTCAGTGGGACACATCTGGATGAGTGATTTGATGTGTCAAATCAGAAAAAAAGAGTTAAAGAAAGAAAGAGTTGTTGTGTGATGTTTAGGCAGGAACACATCCTGACCTGAGTTTCAGCCACCATGTTTTCATCAGGCTTAAGGTGGAGAGTAAAGGCTTCCCTCATCTCTCGGACGCCATCAAATAGCACCTCCACCTCCACCACGTGCTCCTTATCCCCCTCTTTGAATTCAATGTCTGGGCACACACAAACACAAACACAGTTTCAAACATCATCATTCGAACGCGTGTGTTGCATTGATGGTTCTGGCAGCTTTAGTAATTGTTGTAGGTGATATTTTTTGTGACAGTAAAGACAGTCAGGTTACATCAAGGCCAAGTTTCTCTGCTTTTTTGAGCTAAGTTTTCCACAAAAAAACTAAATTCATGTTTTGTTACTTCTTTGGAATATCACTGAACTAAAACGCATTGCAGCTTCTTATTTGCATAGTGCCAAAAGTGGTCCATCTTCTGGCGAGGTAAGTAATAGAGCTTTGCATTAGAAATGTGCTGCACTGAGAAAATATTGTGTAAAATGAGAAATTCACCGCTGTGTGATTCAAAACTGCTGGGAAATTTGAACGGTGGGTGGGCAGGTATAATTTGAATAGACTGAATGTATGCATATAAATATTTCAAGCCTTGATTAAGCCAAGAAAGGTTCATTGCGCTTAAAGCCGAGTGGATAGAGAAGGATTTCACCCTGCTGACAAAGCATGAAGTATACTGAAATTCAATTAAAAATTACATGACCCTCCACTGGACTATTGCAGAAATTACCTTTCCCCACTTGGGATGAACATAGAAAATCAATGACCCTCACCCAAATAAATCCATATGCCCACTTTTATTAATTCAACACTCCTATAGGGAGCTTTGTTAAAAAACTTTTAGTTTTTTAATTTAGCTTTTGTTTTTTTTATATAAAAATACCACAATGTAGCTTTAACCCTGCGAGACAGAAGAAGATGTGTGTGAGGTTTACCTTGAGACACAGGAAAGTAGTCCTCTCCTGAGATGGCTGACCCGTCTTTGGTGTGAACACGGACCAGTGACACTTTTGATGTGTCACCCACTCGTACCACGGGGATCCTCACAGTTGCCACGGCGCCGGCTTCCTTCGGTTCACTAACACTGAACTTGGTTTCCGAAAAACGAATGATGGGTTCTGAGGTGCACAGAAAGGGGAGAACATCATAAAATTGTTGGATTATGGACATAAACCTGTAATCATCACTCCCTTTATTATTACTGCTGATGACAGTTAAAATTTAAAACCATATGTGTTTAGGTATACGCTGATTTTACCGTTTCATATCAGCCTAAACTACTCAACTATTCAGATAAATAAAACACTGGATTCCCTATTTTTTATTTTACCATATGTTTCATTCCTGACTTTTCTCCATCTCCCCCCCTTCATTACACTTACTGTCAGCGGTGTCCTTGATTTTCACCAGGGTCTCATTCAGAGCTCCCACCGATGCTCCAAACTGTAAGTCGCTCTTCGGGTTCCCTAAGACCAACCGCATCTCTTCCCCTTCCTCGTACAGCGTGTCATCAACCAGGGATAGAATACATGGCTTCACCGTCTCGCCTGGAGTGTACAGCGAGAAGGGGATGATGGGAAATGTAAAAACTTTAACCCACAAATTATTCCTCATGAGTTTAGAAAATTGTTCGCACACATTTTGTAAAATAAATACTGAAAAAGTGCAGTAGGTAATATGTGGAGCATAGTTCAACTTGCGAGCCCTTGCAAAATCTGCATAGCACTGCAAAAAAAGTGTGACAAGTTAGAGCTGTTTATTTGAATAAAAAGGGTGTCAACTCTCACAACGCAAGATTAAATATAACAACTGAGAAAAAATACATGTCTGATATACTTTTGTGATTAATGAAATACCTGGTAAGAAAGTGATGATAGATGTGTCTGTGTTGGGTCGCTCATCGAAGTCAGAGGCGACCTGTGCAGAACCCTGACGGGTGTAACAGCGAACGGTGGATACGTGTCTGATGTCCCCACTGCGGTACACTGTTGCTGTGATCCGACCGTCACTCTCCTCGCCGGTGTACACCGGCTCGCGGAACTGTACCTTTGGCACTGTCAGTCAAAAAGACAAACATGACACGTCAGAGTTCAATCATCGCATGTGAAAAAGTAATAATGCATTCCATGGTGTCTGGGCTGAACTTAATTAACTAACTGGACTGATCTTAAAAAGCTAATCAAATAACTGTCACAACAAGCTGACTGAAAATAGGTCATGAAAGTTGTAAAACTATGAATACAAAGTAAAAGAAAATGTTTCAGTGATGCTTAGCAAAGCAGCTAAACTGGTCGTCTACTGTGTAAGGCTTTCATGTGCTTCAATGCTTTCAGTGTTTGAGCGAAATGCATTTAGTAGGATTTATCCTTAGAGGGCAATAAATGTCTGTGCAAGCCGTCAGGATTACCGTCAGACGGGCTGACAGACCGACGTTGCCATTCCTTGACTCACACCACTAGTATAGAACTAATAATGAAGATAATACTTATAATGACAACAATACATTTTATTTGTATAGCGCTTTCAAATGTACCCAGTAAATACTGAAGGTGAGAAGAGACACAGTAAAAGATTCTAGGTCAATCAAGTCACTCACAGTCAGACACAGAGTCATTGATGAAGACTGTAGCCTTCCCAGGTTCTCCCAGAATGCCGTTCACTGGCATACGAAGGACAAGCTCAAAGCTCTCAGTGCCCTCCAGCTCTGGTTGTCCCAGGTCATCCAGAATGGTGACCCTGAACGTCTGCATGTTGACGCCCGGGGCGAAGTCCAGGTTACGGCTGATGCCCACATAGTCAATACCGGCTAGAGGAAGGATAGAGAGCGGGATGGAAGGTCGGGAAAAAATTACAATAATAAGAAAGTGAGTAGATGAATAGAATGCAGTCAGATGATCTTATTTGTTCATTCAATAATTTCCAATAAATCACAAGCAACAGTTGACTCTACAACTGGGAGCTTACCTTCTGCAGAGACAGGCTCGGCCTTGCGAGAGCGGATGGTGACGGTGCCGCTCTTGGACAGATCGGTCCCTGTCCTCCACACTTTAACCTCCACGTATCCATCACTCTCATCCACATGATACTTTACCTCTCCAAAGTAAAACACTGGAGCTGGAGAGCAAACAAAGCAAAAGAGACATAATCAAATTAGCAGTATTTGTTTATTCTTTTATAATCTTGTTAATTCTAAAATAAATTTCCAGACTGAGCTTTAACAGATCAGTGCACATTCGGGCACCGGTAGTTTGGGCTTTTTAGGGTTTTGTTAGTTGTCTCATGTTGTTTTGAAACATAATTCATACTTTATATCAAACTATTGATTGACACTTTGGTACCAAACTAATTATGTTTAATGGCCTTCAACCTCAGCCTTTGTAGCAGGGTTAATTTGCATTTTCTTTATTGTTTTTATTTATGGTTTAGTGTTTAGTGTAACTTGTCTCCTCTCCTTACGCATGCACCTGTGGTAACTGTCAGCAACCATCCGCAGTCTGACATGATTCATTTGTAAAGCCAGCCGCTGGACACAGAGGTCAAACAGCGACAGCCCATTAGTCTGAAGTTAAACTGCAGGGAAGCGTGGCCTTTCAACCTTCCCTGGTCTCTCATCCCACCTACCACTGTTCTGACGGAAACCACTGAGTACTTTCAACAAAAAAAGATGCAGTTAGTACTGAAAAACAAGGCCTCTCTATGTGTGTGTGTGTGTGTGTGTGTGTGTGTGGTTTGTCTCTTTCTCTGGGTGTGGTAAAGATGGTGAGACAGAGAGAAAGCGGCCCCCTAGACTGCTCAAAGGCTTGTTTGAACTGGCATTGTTTCCTGAGGCAGCAAAGTGGAGGCAGTCCAATGTGTATTTGACGGCTTCATCTTCCCCCCCCCCCCCCCCCCCCCCACCCTGTCAAGTCCAAAAAAAACAGAATGAAAGTTCTTCCTTCCCCGTTTTAAGCAGCCACTCTCACTCGGCTCCCTTCTGATATTCTGGCATATAATCCAAAAATAGCACGCGTATTATCATTTTTTTGTGTCATGATCAAATACTTCAGCAGTCCAGAGATATCTTTTTTTTCCTGAATATTACTTTACGGATATAGGAACCTTTATGTTATATTTATATACTTTAAGTGGGCCAGATAACAAAAGATAAGTATATACTTAACGAAGGGAATGAGAAAAGTTACTGCAGCTACGTTTTGACTCTCAATTTAACGCAATAAGTGACAGCACCAGGGCAAGAATACTCGGGGAGTATCACCACATCGAGTGCAGCCTGTGTCCTCTCGCTACATCCAAAGACTTGGTTCCTCAATGCATCTTACTTTCTCTCTTACCTTTTCCTCCTACACACTCGGTTTCACCTAACAGATGTAGTGCTGCTTTGTAATGCAAATAGAATTTGTGTACTTGCACAATGGCAGAATACAAGGAATATTACAGATTGTGTAGGTGGGAAAAACACATGGATAAAAACATCTGAGCAAATACTCTGGTAAATAGCGCGGGGGCTGGTAAGTGTGTTTCTTTGGATAATCATTGTTGCGTAAATGCATGCGTCAACAATAGTTGCGGAAACACGTAGCATACTGTAAACACTACGTAAGCAGTCTGGCACATGTTCCTTTTATGCCCAGAGAGGAAACTTCTGCACCAGCGCTAATACACATGCCTGCATTCACACATGTCTTGACTGCTGTTGGCGACGACAAATTCTTGACACCACAAGAGGGAGTGAGTGATGACTGATGAGTGAGAACTGCATCCTCTCTCCCCTCTGGGACCACGCTTGTGGTTTAGCACTCTGAAGAGTGTGTGAGGGCTGGGGGAAGGTGTAAAGCCAAATCGTGATAATTACTATGTGTGGGTGTTTTGTAGCCATTTGTGTTTAACTGTGCCTTTAAATACAGTTTACAGAGCATTCTCAGCTGTAAAGAAGGGCCCCTGCTGTTGGAAGTAGGGGACTAATAAGCTCTTACAACATTGTCTGTAAATATTAACATGGAACATAAGATGCTTTTCTTATCTTTCAAACTCCCCTTGGTGCTTGGGATTCAAATGCATACATATAATAATCTATGTTCAGCTACATGCATCATGTTTATTTTTTTCCAACTTTTCTCATATTTGTGCTTTTAATTGTGAAATACTGGACAATTCTATCGCTTCACCCCCGAACTCGAGGCTTCAGATAGGCAGTCCACAAACCAATGGGTGACGTCACGGTGACTACGTCCACTCCTTATACAGAGTTCAGGCCTTTAAAAAATATTAAACATCACTAATGAGCTTGACTGACTTACATATGCAACCTGTCACAAGGAGTTTGCAAGTAGACATTGCTTAACTTTTAGGAGTCACAGGCCAAAACAGTGAGGAGCAACAATGTGATGTGGTGATGCTGACAATGGTTTCATGCATGGGTATAATGTACACGTTTTGCCCCCTTTATTTGGTTGAACTATTTTGTGCGGCTCTCTTCATAGACCTCTCAAAAGCATTTGATACAGTTGACTCCACAGACTACAGTCACGAGGTCTGGATGAAGCCACGCTCATGTTGGCAGAACTGGTTTAAGGTATAAGTACCTTTTAAATGGAATGAACTGCAAACTGTCCTCAAATTAAAGTCTTACATTCCCCTTGGAGATTTTTAAGCTTTATTATATGATGTTTTTTATGATTCTTGCAAGTGTTTTTAATTCCTACAGTTACGCTGATTGTGCTCTTGTGAATGTTTCTTGTTCACAAGATTAAATACATTTTTAAAATGAGTTTCTTGTTTCACTTGTTTTTTTTGTTGACTACTTTCTTTTCTTTTTTGAAATTAAATTTTAACGGGAGGAAAAAGTAAGGAAGAAAAATGACTTTCATACTGCTTGCTGCTTGTATGCTAAGTAAAGATATGTGGTGGAAGATGGCGTTTATGTATAATTAGCAGAATTAAAACAGACAGCTCCACACAGAATAGCTCCTGTTAGAAGGATTTTCATTGCCGTGACACGTTTCGAGCACGAAGCTCTTCCTACAAGTACAAAGAGCCGCTATCTTAAATATCCATAATGCACAAGCATGCTTTGTACTTGAAACGTTGCACATCAATAGACATCCTTTTAACAGTATAGCGACTTGCTGTATGGATCTATCTGTTTTAATTCTGCTAGATATGTATTTGATCCAGCACCCATCCTGTCATTTTTAACGTTATATTATGTATGTATAATTTAAACATTTATAAATAAAATAAACACACAGACACACGCACACACATACACAATTCTTATCAACAGCAAGGGCATAATGTACAAACGAGCAAGAAGCTAGCAATTGTGATGCTTGGTAACTGTGGCCAACAGTAAGGCCGCCCTAATATTGAAATGAAGGACTGGGCTTCCAAGAAATACTCAAGAGTTAATCTACAATTCTACAAACTCAGCTGTGGCCATATGCACTCGACTGAGAAAGTCTGAGTGTCCTCTCTCCTTGGCAGGGCACAAGGTGATGACAACACTCACTTTGAGTCAGAGTGTGCAGCCATGTGGAGCAAGCAACACTCAGGGAGACAGGTACTGTACAGTTTAATCTGATAAAGCACTAAATCTAGCAGACACCCCTGGGTCTTTTTTTTTTTCAGTGTGCGAACGGAGAGAGAGAGAGAGAGAGAGAGAGAGAGAGAGAGAGAGAGAGAGAGAGAGAGAGAGAGTGGTGGTAGTGGAGAAATAGATGGAAGGAGAACGGTGGACTCAACTTGACTTTGACCTGGGGGAAGGAAAAATGGGGCTAGAGAGTCACACTTAGAGTTTTACAAGTGCTTTCTCACCACTTGCCTTTGATGGAGAATTTGAGGTCTAACATTAACTTAGTGTACCCACACACACACACACACACACACACACACACACACACACACACATATACACACAAACACACGTGCAGAGCAGATGCAGGCAGCCATGTACACAATTAAACACAGAGCGTCGTCGCTCTTTTTCTTTTTTCCTTGGCGAGTTGAGGTTGCATTAAAGGGTGCAGTTTGACAGCCTGGGTGCAGGTATTAGAGCGCTGTCAGATGGCGTATTATCCTCTGGGAGGATAAAAATGACACATCATCTCTCACTGGATTCGGGCTTTCACAAACACATTTTCTATTCCTTTGAACTCAGCACCACGACTGAAGTCTTCTGACAATAAACTAACAATAAGACAGTGTGTTATGTTTCTTGTTAACTAGCCCCAAGACGCCTCCATGCACACACATACACACACATTCAATTTGGCAATTGTATCCCTAAATGAGTTCTCAGTTGTAAGTCATCATTGTTTTATTCATCTCAGTCTGTCAATGGCAAGTCCTCTCTGACAGTATTATTTCTGATACAAACAATTTGTGACTAAATAAAAGGAAGACTGAGAGAAAGATTTACAGTAACACCCTCTATCCACTGGATAGAATGGCATAATTAATGTGACATAAGATGGGAAATAAAACCCACTTGAAACCATTTCAGTAAATTTCCATCACTCTATGAAACTGCATAAGAATGTCATTTCACATAATACAGAGAAGGGCTTTATCCATTTATTTGGCGCTCTCCAGGTGCTGGACAGCTCACTGGATAGCTCTCCTGTGGCGCACAGTCCCGACGAATACAGACCCAGCACCAGCATGAATATTCATAGCCTCAGACAAGCTAAATAACAACTACATAAGGCTACTGCTCGAAGAATAAATGTATTGGTGCAGTCATAAATAAAAATCAGGAGGGAGGTGGTGCGTTAAAACAGCGTTGAAACAGCTGTTTGTGGCTTACAGTTCTCAAGAGACATATCCTCCTGTAATAGTAAGCTCAGCTTTAGCCTAAATTTGTTCTTCATAGACTAAATACACTTTTAATATGCCTTTAATAGAAGTACAAGTATTTCTGCCAGCTTGCTAAGGGCAATGCAGGCTGCTTACCAACACAGCCACCAGTGGCATGTGTGTAGTAGATAATGGACTAGTTTTAACAAAGGTACAAATGGTAAAAGAAAAGTGCAGTTCTACACTTTGTGCAAGGCTACATGCACCAGCTGACCTATCTGCCGGCACCTACTTTTTGCCTATTTTCTTTTGGCCTCATGTTCTATGAAATAATTTCATCAAAGGATCTAAATTCAAAATTGAGAGCATTAATATAGCAGCAAACAACTATTTGCAATATAAAGATATAGTGGTGTAATGGCCTGAGGAGAGAATCAAGTCACCCAGTAATCCCAGCTTCTCTGTGAACTGTTGCAGGTGTTTGCACTGTTAGCACCATTAGCACTGTTAGCTTCAAGACGCTGGCTTAGCCGTGGCCATGTTGAGAGTCGTGTGGAGGCAATCCCTAAATCATAGATTTTCTCTGAATTTGTAATTTAGCACCTTTAATATTTATCTTATGTCCTTTGTAGTTATTTTGAATGACAGCTAAATATAAGAAATAATTTCCCACTACATAATATGATAAATGATCAATTCAATTTCTACTTAACAAGTTAAGAAGGGACTCAACTAGGAAGATGAAAAAATGTATTTAGGACACAGCCATGTTTACACATGAAGAGAAGAGCATTGTAGCCAGCGAAAATAAATCGTTTACACTCGGTTAGACTAGATGTCGGTCAATTGGATCTTATTCCTTTGTTAATATGTTTTCCTAATAACTCCACTTTATGATTTGCATCTCTCTAGTTTGATGCCTGACTGTAAGGACAGGACAGACATCCCTGAACCTATTTACAGGGCTTTGATCATGTAAATTCAAACCCATTTTTATAGATTGCAACCAGTACTCTCTTGTCTAGAAAAAAAAAAAAAAAAAAAAAAAAAACAACAACTTGTACAACTTGTATTGTTAAAATCTATAGCATAGCATTTAGCAAAAGAACTTGCGCAGAGACATTCAATCTTTCTAAGTCTATAAAGTAAATCAATGCATAATAGTGAGATGACGATGAGAATACCCGTCGATTGGAATAAGTATTTCCCAGCAGGCGTGTCCCTCCCCAGATAAATCCTCTACGCATTTCTCTGCCTGTCAAAAGATGGAATCTACTTTGTCCATACAATGTTGTAACAGGATGAAATCAGACCACGGAAATGTCTTCATAATATAGTCCCACTGGACTCCTGTGTGAGTCTCGAGTTTAATAAAAAATTGTCTGAATGACAGCGAGACAGGAGTTTGATTCCAAATGACTGCGTGAAGAGCCTCCGCCAGAGTGTTTCCAACATGCTTCAACAGCCAGTGAGTCTGTAAACAAGCGAGTGAGTGAACTTCTGTGATGGCAATTCACCAGAACGTCTGTGGATACCCGAACACTGTGATTACAAGCGCCTGTATGTGTCAAATGAATGCCCATCTGTGTCCCATCTATATACTGTGTGTATGCATAACCGTAGAGCCCTACACATACGCACACCAAGCAGAAATACATTTAATCATTTAACACCTTTTGCAAAGTTCACCACAACCTCTCATGCATGTGATTTGGGTACATCACATTCAAAGGGAAAAGTTTAACCAGAGACATTTCTCACTTATTATTACTTGCACGTCACTGGAAATAGAAACATGGGAAACAGCACCGGCATGCCTTACCGTCATCTATGTCTTCCAGGATATTGACTTTGGTGGTGGGGTAGTGCATTCCCAGACGCCCCCCGAGAGGCAGCGACAGTGTGACGTTGAAGCTCTCTTCTCCCTCGTACAGAGAGTCGTCGATAATCACAACGCGACAGTGCTTCTCCCTCTCACCCTTGTCGAAGCGAAGGACGCTGAAATGCTCCTCCGGACGGGAGATGTAGTCCGAGTAAGACAGAACGGTAGTGGGAATCGTCCCTGAGGCAGAACCTTCAGAGGGACCAGCAAAAGGGGAGAACGAAAGAAATTGAAAAATAATTCACATTTCAAGATTACATAACTTAAACATATAGTTTGAACTAGTTATTATTATATACAAAGTCATATTACACTGAATTTTATGTATAAAGTAGTGTGATGAAGTTTAGGACATTTAGAGGGGTTAACCATGAATAATGTAATAAGATAGATTTTCCCTTTTAGTTTCATTCAACATTCAGGCTGTGGCAATTACAGCTTGTGAAAGTTCGACCTTTAATTGCAGAAAGCATGTCAGTCAGTGTATTTCGCTTTAATGTCAGAATACAATGGGAACAGACTAACCCCACAGGTTTTCTCAAAATGAAACCTGTGGTGTAGCATTTTGACATTTGACAACAAGTGCCTTCATTAGGCTAATTAGTGTATGCATTATCCTTCATTTCTCTAAATGAATGACAAGGGATTTAACTGCATGAGGAGAACATACAGGCAAACATCTGTGTATTTCCACACACTGTCAGACGACCTCACCGGCTGCAACTAAGTAACTGAAAGTAATTTGAATTCTCACAAAGAGAGTGGTCCTGTTTCCGAGGTTATATGGAAGCCTGTTAATAGTTTGAATAAACTACTGTAAAGCACCGGCTAACAGCTCATTTACATACAGTACAGATGGGCTTATGCTGCAACTTTCCATTTGTGAGAATGCAAATGCAGAGTGACTTCCAGTGTGTTGGCTGTGTTTTAAACACATTTCATTGGCACTGTCAAATGGGAAAAAGAGCGACAGGTGCACTCCATCATACAAAAGGGACACTATCATCACAATAACATATTATGGAGACGCAATTTAAAAGGGACATTTCTGATGCAAATGTGAACAAGATTGCTAACTACTATCATTCTGAAATTGATGTTTTTACTGTGAGCAGTATACCAAAACAGAAATTAAATTTAACATATTACTGTTGCTGTTATGATTATGCATGATAATCTGTGTAACATAAAATACGTTCAATACTGTTTCAGCTATACCTCAAACACTATAATTATCTATGTAAATACTAAACGTGTGGTCGGAAAAATATCTATTGAGCCTGAAATACAACATTCACCATCTAACATGAGTCTGAGCAGAAAGCCGGCAGGCAGGCGAGGTACACCAAGGGTAAAAGGGTTAGATGAGGTGAAAAAAGGCTAGTCTATACCCTGCTGCGTGTAGCAGACCACCATGAGCTCCTGGCTGATGTCTCCACTGCGGTGTACCGGGATGAAAAGCTCTCCAACATCTTCCTCCACGGTGCTGATCTGCTCAGGGAAGAACACAGTCGACTCTGTTCGGAGGAGGAAAGAGAACGAGTAGAGGGAGTCAGAGGAAAAAAAAGGGCAATGATATGTATAACAATCTGCCAAAATTCACAGTGCATTAGGCCATCAAGGACTGATGCGGGCTTTTGTTCTGGCTCTGCATTAGTGAGCTGCAGCTGACATTTTATTATTCAGATCTATTGAAGTGGTAGTCCTGCAGTGTGCTTATTCATATTCAAAAATAACTCTCCATCACAGTTTTCGGTTTGACGCAACCAGAGGTACACTCTTCAAAGAGACCCCTCTGGAAGTTTTTCTTACTGCCTGGTGTGTCACAGTAGACAATTACACATGCAAGCCTCTCAGTTCATCCCGCAGAGGGGAATCAGCTGGGAGTTTTGACACATCGACTCCTCTATACACAGAGGGGTCAGCATCTGTTTTTATTCTTTTTCTCTTGTTCTCCACTCCTCTCTCCATCGCCGAGAAGAGTTGGTGATTGAGAGAGAGACTTAGAGCCAGTGAAAGCATCATCTATCAAAGCAGAGAACTTACTGGCATTATAGAAACAATAAACGCTGGAGCTTTTTTCCACAGACGCACAGGGACCAATAAAAAAAAAACGAGCAGAGTGGACGGAGCTTCAGCTCGTCCCAGATCTTCTTGTGACTCCCCCTACCCCTTTCTCTGCGAGTGTGTGAATGAATGAGTGAATGAATGATGGTATAGCTTCAAGACACTTTGCTGGTTTGCTTGTATAACACAAACTTGCATTAAAATGGGAAGGGCTGGAGTGTGACAAATCAGCGAAAGAAGAAATGTAGATGTTTATTTCAACACCCAGCTTAAAAAGAGATCAACACCTGAGATGACTCTTTGGGATGAAGTCATCAACATAAGACAATCTTACGCACCGCAGGAAGCCAAAAATGTCTCTTCTCTTATGGTAACTCTCCTCAAATCGTTCGCTCTCCTCTCAATCTTCTCCCCTGTCCTCCATTTCTCCTTTCTATCGTTGCCCACAATCTGTCACTCCCTGGGGGGTACAGGGACGCATAGCAGGGGATTAGGGTCCACTGTTTACCTATTACACACACACACACACACACACACACACACACCGCTTTACCCTGACTTTCTTCTCTCTTCACACGCTGCACACCTCTTCTCCTCACAGTTCTTTCACAGTTCACCTCCCACTTCGCTCTTCTAGTGCCTCTAAATACCACCAAAGTATTAGAAAAGCTAAGTTTCAGCCAAGTGGGTTAAGTTCACCTCCTGGTGGAAAACAAACAGCCATTCAGAAACATTCATGCGGTGAAATAAAAAAAATAAAAAAATGCTTTTACAGAGGATGTTAAAATAATAAACATCTGCACCTGATCTTGCTATCGTCTTGCCAAAATCTTAAAAAATATAATCTGTTTGTTTTTTATTCCTACACCTAGAACTTCTCCATTATTGATCATTTCATGAATATTCTATTGGTGCATGGATATTTTCTTTGTTTCTACGGTCTGATTTATTGTTTTGCACATTTTACTCTCCACCAGTTTTTAAGACTGTGTATGCCCATAAGCTTAACGCCTAAAATGTAACTGTAAATGCGTCACAAAACAGCCTTTTGAGACCTACAGTTGATAGCACTACGTGACTAAACACTGCACAACACCATGACACTGTTCATAGCAGCAAACTCACAATGCAGTCCCTCGCTTGATGTGTCCTGTATTAGTCAAGAGATTGTACATCCTAACGGAGACAAAGCTCTAATAATTACACAAGGATGTGCTTGGCTACAGCTGGCCTTGCCATCTCAGACAAAAAAAAAATAATTACAAAGCAGAAAACAATTTTTCATCATTTAGTGGAATGACCTTGGTGTGAAATGCAGTGGAGTACCAGCTCTACTGATATATGGCAGCCCTGCTATATAGAGGAAGCAAGAAAGATATGTAGCAAGATGCTGGTATTGCTTGCAGCAAACAGCAGGCTGCCACATTCATCTTCAGTCAGCACTGGATTATATATGAAGAAAGTCCCAAAGTTTTGCAGGATGAAGGCTATCGCACCCTGTAATTAAAACGATTTGTGTCTGCTGCAGCACTGGAAGCGGGTGCACCACAGGCAACCGCACTAGAGGACAATTATTAATCAAAGTGGCAACAGGCGAATATAGGAGGGTGGCGAAGGGTACGCATTCTTACAACTAAAACAAAAAGAAACTAGCAAAAACAAAAAGCTCTTGCCTTCATGCAGAGAAACAGAGACTGTCCGTGCTGTAAGAACAAACTCAGCTTGTTAAGGTCTCCTTAATTTTGGAACACTTTTGGTTAAAGCTTAGCGATCTTCTCGCCTACTCTAAAGCTATTAGCCTAGCTGACATATCCTCTGGGGGGGGGGGGGGGGGGGGGGGGGGTCACGAGCTAACCAGAAGACACGACAAAGCCAGTTTTCATCATTAGAGAAAGAAGCTGGAGTACAGCTAATGCCACAGGCATAGCTGGAGGTTCACTGGCCCATTAGAGTACAGAGTGGCACATCTCTGTCACATTAGACAATCCCCGGAGATGACAGAAAACAAACCAGCCCCTGCCCTCCACACACAACATAATTAACCCACAGGGGAGGATGGATTGAGGAGGAAGAATGTGAGTGAGGGAACAAGAAGACAAATGAGAGAGAGAGAGAATGATGACAGCAGCTGTTGTGCGACACTGTAATGGAAGCCTCAGTGTTTCCGTCTTTGTTGCACATCTATAATTACTTAAAAGTTGCACTGAGCAGAGGCGTACATACAACCGACTGTAAAGCGGCAGAATAGTAAATCTGACTTTGATGGAGCAGAGTAGCCAGAGTGTGTTTGTCACACTATCCAATATCCCATTAGCATTTCAGTTTGCAGGCTAAGATACAAATTGCAGTGAAAATTGCAGATTACAACCAATTTAAGTGAAAAAGCGACAGACTGAAGTTTTGTGTGTTTATGTGTGTGTGTGTGTGTGTGTGTGTCTGTGTGTGTCTGTGTGTGTGTGTGTGTGTGTGTGTGTGTGTGTGTGTGTGTGTGTGTGTTATTTGATGTGGAGCAACTGATCTTGAAGATAGAAAGATGAGATAGATAATAATCATCTGTTATGAGGACACTTTGTTGAGTCATCTGTAATTGCCTTTCTATATAGAGAGACACTTTTTCTCATTAGGGTTTGACCAAAGTTGACCATCGCAAAACAGCAATTTCAAATTTGGCCGGCAACCATTGGTTTGGCCTGATGGCAATGGACAAATAAATAAGCTCTAATCATACTGCTTATTTGTATCATTGTGTGTTTTAGGAATAAGCATTCTACTCAGTATTTCCGTTGAGTGAAAAAACACAGCACAATCATTTTCCCTCCAACAAATCCCCACTGGATGTCATGTGCCTCCTCATTCCCTGTGGAGAGATTCGACATGACTCTATATCTACAGCAGACAGTGCTTATGTTGACAATTCTTCATTCTGTGTGTGCCAAGTTTTGACTGATGCGTCACACAACAAATGTGATATATACGGTACAGGGTTGTGCTTTGTAACAAGAATACTTGTGTGGCGTGCATAATAACTGTCCGAAACTTCACTGTGTCTGTTGTATTGGCCTGTTCAGATGCATAAGGCAAACACCTCTGCTTTGGATATTCTATGAATACTCCATACCGTCATCGAGGAAGTTTTATTCAAATTTTTAGTAATGGATATCCCATGGAATAGGGATACTAAACTGAATAAAGACATATATATATATATATTAAGGAAAATACAGATTAAATCAATATTGTTTTTTATGCAATATAATTCTTTATAATCTTTTTAAGTTTCATATATGAACCCCATAAAAAAACTTGGCATCTCTGTTATAGAGGGATGTTGCCAACACCTAATATTCTGCATCTGTATTCAGTAGCTAGAAAGTGTTACTGCCAGTATAGAAAGGAGAGTATTCAGACTAAATGTGCAAAATGAATGAATACATTTCAGCTTTTACAGTCTATTGTGATTGAAATGTCGAGAAAAATAACCTCCAATATATTTTCCCTGCCAAAGAATATACAATGGTCTAAGCCTAAAACTATATATGAGTGTGCTGAGTGCAGGATATAAGGACTGACCATCACTAGGATCCAGGATCTCAACTGTTGCTGTGTCAGGGAACTCCATCACCCCCATCACCGGCTCCGATAGCAGAATCTGGAAGGTCTCCGCCTGCTCGTACTTCCCATCAGCCAGTATCCGAACCCGCCACGTGGCTCTGGTCTGTCCCGGGTTGAACTGGACCTGCCTCTGGGACTTGCCCTTGAAATCCTCATCCTTCTTCGCGCCACCATCCTGGGTGCCAATGCCTGAAGGAGAGAGAAAGTGATTGATGTAAAAAAGGAAAAGGAAAGGGGAGGAGGTCAGATGAGTAAAACAAATAAGACAGACAGGAAGAAGTAAAGATAAAACAAAGAAATCGACCATTAAAGGGTGACAGGAGGGAGAGAGAAGCAGATGAAAAACAGATTAAATATTCACACCCTTTAATGTTGTTCAGAGAGGGGTGTGAGAAAAGAGCGTGCTATTTTTCTTCACTGATCACTTACAGAGCCTCAGGAATGTGTGAAATGAATTTGTGACTGAAGCGTTTAAATAAGCATCTTCCACCTTGCCGAGATGGATTAGCTACCGTGATCTTTTCCCGAGGGTTAGGTATTCATGCAAGTGTGTGTGTGTGTATGTGTCTCCTTCTCTCTTCAAATGTCTCTTATTTCATTTATAATAGGGTTTTAATGTAAATTCACTTCACAACGATCCATCTCACATTCATGCTCATCAATACACCGTCTTCAAAGTAGCACAGATTACTTGTACTACTGAGTTTCACATCAAATGCACATCAAGGAAACCAAGGTGCCATAATACATACAATTATGTATTACATTTGGAAATATGCCCTTCATGTTCCTTTGTCTACATTCAAAGAGTCTCATGAGAACAAGGTGAGCAGAGCAACGACATGTTGATGCACGTGCCAGTAAATTAAAAAAAGGATTCTTTTTCAGACACAAAGAAAAAAGGTGACAAACACAGATGAGACTGGATACATGAGATCATACACACAGTGAGATCTGTGCTGTGAGCATTGTATGCAAAATCTAAGCTGAGAATAATCATACACACAGGAGTACACACTTTAACACAGTCACACTGATTCATGTTTCTGTAACTGTGAGGACTTTCAGTAATTATATGCATTCACAAACCCCCAACTCAATTATCGAAAAATGGGACTGAAAGCCTAAATATTGCTATGAATGGTTTGTGGTGTTAAGCCTTGCTTTTCTGGGTTCATTTTTTTTTTTTTTTGCCAAGAGTAACTGACTGAATATACTGCAGAGTAAACGGAGTGTATGGGCGGGGGGTTTTACCACATGTACATTTTTATACCATCCACCAAAACATCAATAGTCCAGCAAATACTTTCACTCTCACTGTTTTGGACCAATTTCATTGTGCAGCGAAACCCACGTTTTTCCCTGATGGTCACCAGAGACAACCATAATGAAATGAAGCGCTATAGCTCACATCTTACCTGGTCTGTACACAGCAGCTCTTTACATATCATTTTTGGAGAGGCATTGTTATCGCTCAAATTGCTTTGCTTCTCTGCTTTTTCTCAACAGGGAAAGCTGATGATGCTGCTATTGATCACCGCTGTTGCACTAATGCACCACCAATCTACTCCTCTGGGGGCTGTTGAAAGTCTTTCTGGGATAACCAAGACACGACTTGTAAGTTCAATCAGGCCAACTCGTGATTCACTGGTTCACTTCCTGGGTGCTCCTCTTGTATTAGCGTGAGCTGGGTCAAGTTTCGTACAGCTTGATCAAAAACAAATTCAATCTTATATTCTGTTTTTAGGTTTATTTAGTAACATCTGCCTCTTGGGACTACAGGTGAAAAATAGCCTTTTGGCTAACTCTGGCGCATTTACAGAAATGTTTTTATTAATGTGCACTGTCCCTTATCAAATAAACCAATAAATAAATAAGCACAGCTGCATTTTGAATCAAAACTTATTCCATTTAACATTATGGACCATCAAAGAGTAGAGTCAAAATGCCACTGATACAGTACATGACTAAGCTTAAACCCAAGTCATGTTTCTCACCTGACCTTAAACTGAAATAAAAAGGTAGAAGTTTTGCTACACATGCAAGTTTTGATTCAAATAATTCATCCTCTGGGAAACATACGTATGTGTTTTGGGATTTCTCTTGCAGAGATGTACTTTTTAGCTTGCTTGTGGTGCTAGAGAAAAGGTCAGCCGGGTAACTGAAAGGATAGAGCAATAGCATGACCACCGACAGCATATTTCATGGCGATCTGTGGAGAAATGTTTAGATATCTGGCAGTGGACAAGAGAGACGTACTAACCAAGAAACATTGCACTTGTTCCATGCTGGATTACAAAACTTTGGAAAGGGACACAATCGCACCAGAGTCCTTGTTTGAAAGCCACAGCGGTGACGGAGTAGAGGCAATTCATAGTGGGTTTCTAAACTGTAGCATTCCAGAGATACAACTTTCTAACTTTACATGGAGTCTCTGCAGTTCTACGCTAAGTCCATTCAAATAAATTCAATATTGTAACGTTCCAACCTATAAACCATTAATATCAACTTTTTGATTTTCAGTGATGGTTGATTCGGTGACAACGGCATTCATTTGTTTAATACAGAACCCAGAATTACAATCAGCATGACGCGTGTATGGACCACTTGTGGTGGCCAACTCGTCTTGTGCAGCAACAAGTGTAACTCCGCCACTAACAACGAAGATTACTATATAGAAAGGCAATTACAGATGACTCAACAAAGTGTCCTCATAACAGATGATTATTATCTATCTCATCTTTCTATCTTCAAGATCAGTTGCTCCACATCAAATAACACACACACACACACACACACACAAAAAAAAAGAGAGGCAGTGTTGATCTCAAAAGGGTGGCGCCACATTGAGCCACCCTTGCTGGCCTCCCCGTAGGGGAGAGATAAGCGTTGCCTGATGTCGCACTGGGGTTCCTTCTCAGCAGGTGGAGATATACCCACCAGAGGGCTTTTGATCTCTTTGGTGCTGTTCCTCAGAGCTACAGTCAGCGTGTGTTGTGTCTCAATAACACACACACACACACACACACAAGGAGTTGCTCACAAACACGAACAATCTCTGTTTATATCTGCAAACTTTCCTTTCTTTTGCTCTGCATTGAGTTTGTTTCACTATTGGAAGCAAATACTGCAAAAAAGCTGAGTTTGGCTGAATGTGAATTTAAAAAAGTCATTATGAAGAATACGATTGCAGGTACCTTCATGCTCATTATACGATTACGCCCTGTTAACAATCCTACATGTATGTCTCAGAGCAAGGACAGACCAGAATAGGACAGACTTCAAGGAGTGAGCTTTGACTTATGTGAAAAATAAAAAAAGAAGAATGAGAATTCAATTCCATCATGTTCCCACACGGGGTTCCTCATATTACTTATAAAGGAAAGAAGATAGGACGAAAAGAGGAAAGGAAAGAACAGGGGAGGAAAGAGGATCAGAGGATGAGGGCTTTGAGGGTGGAGGGTTTTATGATGGGAACAGAGCAAGAAAACAAAGACAAAGATGGAGAAGAACCAGCGGAGACACACTGCAATAGGTAACAACCACAGAAGCTGTGGGAAAATAGAAAACAGAGCAAGAACAGAAAGCGAATGCGCGCTGCGCTAGAGAAGGTAGATATAAGACGATTAACAAAGGAAGAGTAGGTGGAGGAAGAGTATAAGACAGCCTGTGGCATAGACCCAGGGCTATAACGCAGTGAGGGGGGGGGGAGGAAGAAAATACATTTGATGAGGAAAAGCAGGTTAGAAGCAAAAGGACCAAACACTCTCTGTGGTGCAATGAGGTGAGGAGAGATTATGGATGAAAAGAACAGAAGGTAAGAAAGGTTAAGTGGGTGGACAAGTCAGTAGGACTGTGTCACAGGAGACAGGGAAATGTGACAGAACTCAATTCAAGACCAGACACAGCAGGTAGGGAAGAGAGCAAACACCCATGAAGAACTAAGCTGAAAGTTGATGCTTTAGTTGTTTTTCTGTTTTTTTTATAAGAAGTGACAAAGTGAGCCATAAGATTAAAAACAGTGTTAGAAGAATCCAATCTGATCCCGATGCTCTTGTTCAGCCCCGTTCTGTCTGAGCTCTGCTTTGCGGGGGCATCTTTGATCCTTCATCTTGTCTTTGCTTTCCTCCTTCCCTGATCTTCACCACCTGTACGTCCCGTAGTGATGGAGCATGTGCAGCAGCTCTCCCCCACCGTTGGTTGGCTTGCACAACAGCAGGTTTCATCAGGTAACCCTTGCAACTGCATCAATCTTCTGACACCATCGCTGGCTGTACAACTCCCCGCTTTCAATCCCTGACACACGGCATGGCTAATCTAATGTAATATATACACAACGACATCATGCAGTGTCTACTTGTGCTAGCAATTCATATTTTTAATTTTCTGTTCTTTTTATATTTACATGGCTGCTTTATGTCACTAATTATCTCTTCATGAACAGCTCTGGTTTTGTGGTGATCTTTTCTACTACCCACCCATAACTGCAATTAGCTCACTTCACACACACTTGTTCTAACTGGCCAAATCAATCACCTGATCTCAATAAAAGTGATTTTTGTTTACTGCTGAAGACCAGACTGAAGACAGAAAATCCCCAAAACTAGCAAGAGGTGAAAATTGCAGCAGCTTAGGCCTGGCAGGGGTTCACCAAGCAGGACACCAAGTCCCTGTTGATGTCTGCGTGTCGTAGACTTCAGACAGTCATTGACTGCCAAGGATTTGCGACAAAATACTAAATGTGATTGTTCTACTATCTTCCCACAAATTGGAGTTAAACAGGGTTGTAGTTTCTATGCTGTTCATCTGATGTGGGTGAAAAAGTTGACAATTTAGCCTCATAGTTATAATTTAATTTTGAATCCAATGGACTGGATGTTTTTTGGCATTTTACAGTGATGACATATGAACGTGTGTGTCTCATGACAATGAATATAAATATGTTTTTTAAGTTGCCTTTGCAGCGTTGATTCTGTTAAAAGTTAACGTCCAGAGTCAAAATGTGTTTCTGTTGTTTAGCCCATTACATTCCAATCCAAATTACAAAGGCAATGACAAAAATGAGACATATTACAACTTCAGTACCATCAGCACAGCAGTTTGTGTCAGTTTTGATAGTTAACTGACATTCAACGATATAAAGGCAAAATGGGGCAACTTAGGCGAGGAGAAAACTCAAAAATCATTAAGACTTCAGCCAAACAAGCAAGCATAGCCTCAACAACACTAACTCTCAATGAGATATTTGCTTAGCAACGACACAAACTACAGCCTAATAATGACTTCAATTGACACCAAACATCAACCCAAGGTAGTATTACTGTGGCAGCATCGTATTGCGTTGAATGGTGTTCCTGCTATTTTGTCCAACTCGAGTATGTCGCCACTCTGTTATCGGTTCATTCGCTCCGTTCGTCTGTTCACCAGCCCAGCAAATTGAAATCTATGAAAGTTATTAGGCTTCGATCACTTTCTGCTTCTCATTTTGTGTTGCCCTAAACTAGACCGTATTTCATCATCAGTGCCTGAACAGATCCACGCAAAAAATACATAGAGGTGCATGCATGCAAGAAAACATACACATTATATTTAAAAACACTAGAGTCAGGGTGACTTTGGTTTGGTGCTGTGGGGTAAGATCCACTTTTAAATATTCCCTCTCTTTAATCTTCCTTCAAGTGAAGCACTTATGCAAAAAAAAAAGCCTCAGCTCAACATGTTGTTGCTACGTCGGCCGAGAAGGAAATCACATTGATGCATTTTAGCACCACGTCTCCATACCATGCTCGTCGTTCATTCAAAAGGAGGTCTTGAAAGCGAATGTGTGTGCATGTGTTGTGTGTGTGTGGTCAGAGATAACCAGGTGCTCACACACCAACTGTGCAAAGAGATGAGAGTCAGAATGAAAGCTTTCATGTGTGCCCAAGAGATACACTCAAAACCTTCCCAAGAGGAGTCACATATACACACATGCACAAACACACACACACCAGCACATACACAGGTAGATAAGTATTAAAACTTACATAAACTGCTACACTGTGATGCTAACACCTGACCTGACGATTAAAAGGGATCAGAGTGATGATGAGAGTTAAAGCTGCTTACAGCTGCTGCTTCTCCCAGACTGAACGAGCTGCAGCATGACAAAGTCTGGGATAAGAGGAGCGTTCAGGGACAAAGTCATCCTCATCCTTTTAACCTGGGAATCCACGCAAACACTCAGAAACAACAGCCCAGCATGTTTTTGTGCTTATGTCTTAGATTAAATCACCTCCATCCAGCTGGTCAAAAGGTGTATTAAAAAACTGCTGGCATTGATCTTTGTGTAGCTGGCTTGATTTGACATTTTAGCAGCACAGAGAGCCAGAAGTGTGTTCTCTGCCCACTCTGTGTTTTGTACGATGACGATGAGTGCTGCAGCCGGCATAATGCTCACCTTATTTTTAAGTTTGCTGATGATTGTTGTCAATCTTCTGACAATCCTGTGATACGTCTCATTTTACAGCCTAATACAGCTAAAAGGCTAAGAGACGGCGTTCATACGAAACCAAAAGCAGAAAAGCAACCCCCCACGGATTGATGATAATCTGAAAAAAAATCTGATGATGATCTGAAATTTATGAGCATGTTTCACAAACTCAACAGTTCACTAATGCCTCATTTCCAATGCATGGTTCGATTTGACTCAACTTGACTCAAATCCCTTTTGGTATCATTTCCTTTTCCACTGCAGATTGTACCCCCTCGGTGTCGGCAGGATTTGAAGCTGAACGGCGTAGCGACGCTGCGTGAAACTGCAGTGCATCATCTTCAACGTGACACTCGCTGAACCCTTTCATCGGCGACCAAAAAGAGGAACGTCTGCAGTTCGTCACTTGCATGTATGTGGCGTAGTTCTAGGGGCTGCCATTTTTTGGAATCTGGGTCAAGTGAATAAAAAAAAATTGCGGCCTCTATTGACGTTAGCTTGGCCAATTTTAAACTGGTGGGTTTGTGTGGGATGTCTCCTGTTGCACTAGTGACATTCCTTTCTGACCAGTCACTGGTCTGCAGTGTTTTAACTCCACCTTCTTGGCTCAGCTCGATTGGAACCTCGACTGAGGTGGTAGCAAAAAAAGTAGGCCTATCAGGTACCAGGTAGCCCTTTATCCACAACCTTTGCTAATGGAAAACCCAAAAAGAACAAGTCGAGGTGAGTAGAGCCGTGCCGTACCATGCAGACGAAAGGTCTTCATGCCATCTCCATCCCACTCTTTCTTTTACACAGCTGTTCAGGGCCCTGACACATCAAACCCACCTACACAAAGCAGCTTGACAAAGACTGAGGCTTGCTTTGCCTCCCGTCTATTGTCATAAATCAGGCTACACACTGCAAAACGCAGTTGCGAAGACTACAACTAGCTGGTGTGAATGGGAGAAAATAATACCATGCCATTATAGATGTAAGGCGGTGGACCGCTGAGCTATATATAAACTGATCAACATGCCTTCATATCTACAGCTTTTCTTTACGTGGAAAGAAGGAGATGATGGGGTGACAATTCTGTTAATCGTGACACTAATGATGTTACTTCATCAATGACTTGATCTAACTTCAGTATCCTCACCAGTATTCATGCTCTCAGAGTTTTCTTTGTGGATTTCATTGTATCCACCGACTCCATGCAAAGCATTTGTATTACTTCTTGACACAGTGTCATGTTGATGGATTTCTCACCCCCTCACAAACTACTTGCCCAGCTTGGTGAAATAAAGCTGAACTTTGAAAATCAAAGAAATAAGTGTGTTGAAACACTCAAAAATACTCTTCTTGACATTGTTGTCTTGTATGAGTTGGTAAAAAAAAAGGTTACAGGGCATCACACTGACCTTACATCTATCCCATCTCGCCTCCTCGAGCTCATAACACAACATTATTATTGCAAACCTTAAAATAGCTCAAGGCCAAACTAAATGACTTTGGCTTAGAGGATAAATCTGGTTACAGTGTGTGTTGAAAGGAAATGTTGCGATTGCTTTTTGGCTTCAACTGTCAGGGATTATGTTTGGTCTGTATGTGTGTATTGGAGAGTAGAACTCAGGGTGGATGATGAGGTGAATTTTGACATATGACCGCAAATGCCAAAATGTTGTACACTATCCACCATCATACCATCATACAAGTGAAAAAAGTAGAAAAATAAGGTTCAGGTTGTGTGTTATTTCCTGAATTTCAGAGCGTTTTGACATTATTTTCTGCGCACTTTTTTCTTTTATGGTTGTTACACACAGAGAGAGGAACGTAGAACAGACACAAACTTATATGAAGATTAGCCTGATGTAAATTAAGACAAGTTTAAATGAATGCTTCAGAAAAGGAAATCGTGGTAGATTGTCAATCTGACAGAAAGAAACAGGACTAAGAGGCTTCAGTCACGCTAACAGCTCTGTGAGGCTGTATTCAGGCACAACAGTGCTTTGAGCTAAATACTAACATCAGCATGCTAACAATTGCAAATTAGAGAAACAGATAATGTACAGCTGAGGCTGATGGGAATGTCATTGGTTTAGTCATTAGTATCTGGTCCAAAAACCAAAACCCAGACTATTTAAAACTTTGACGTGATGATGGCGCTGGATGAAAACTCAGGGCATCAACAAAGTCATAACAATTGTGTTTAACAGACTTAATGGCAATCCATCCAATTGTTGTTGAGACATCTCACTCAAAATGTAAAATGTCAACCTTATGGTTTTGCAGGAGATAAAGTCATGGGGATCACCAAAAGTATTTAGGATTTATCATCTGGGGACCATGAATATATGTACCAAATGTCCATCCAGCAGTTCTTGATAATTATATGTATTTTTCAGTCTGGACCAAAGTGGTGGACGAATTGACAGACTGACCCGGAGCCAACCCGCTGGCCTGGCTAATGACACAAGTCATGTCCTCTTGGATCAGAGAATAAGAGAGTGAGAGAGACAGAAAGACTAACCAATGAAAGACGTCTCTCCCAGGTAGCCTCTCCGCCTGAGCACCACCTCCAGGAACTTGTCCTCCTCGTCCACCACGTAGTACTCTTTCTCCAGAGAGATCCAGGCCCAGTCCAGACGGAACTGCTGTCCCTTGAGCTTGTTCCCACCTGGACGAAATACATAAACACATAAATACATTTCGTTACTCCTGATTGTAAATGTTTTTTCATTCTATTTTTTTGTTTGTTGATATTTAATATATATTTTTTAAAGTCTCTCATACCTACCTGAACTGACTAAATGTGTTTCTTCTTCAATAACCCTATGACGTCCCCTATGCAAGTGTGAACACACTGTCTCTGTTGGAATACTGTATGTGCCGGGGTGTGTCTGGGCTCATTTAACTACCAAATGCTGAGTTCAATATTCTGTGGGGGCAACTACTGTAAAACTAATGAAGATGAAATGTTTTAATTATGTTCTATGTGCCCTCAAAATGTTCCCAACACATCTGCTGCAGAACATTTACAGATTGTTAAAAAAAGAACCATACAAAATGACACCTTTCTATATCTAACAGTCGATCTTTTCATGTGCTCTCCAATTAAATTCAAATTTCCCTTTGTTAAACAGCATTTTGTTCTCGCTTGTGAACAGCCAATCAGTGTTGCAAATGACCACGTTAGTGCTAGGCTAATGGAGCTACTCAATAGCTGCCACTTCAACAAGCGGACAGGAAGGATGCTGCTTTGTGTGGCTAATTTACCCACCTGCAGGCGTAAAGGATTGAGCCCTGCAATAATGAAAGGAAATAATGAGATAGCATTGTAAAACTTGAATAAAAGAAGTGGATCGTTGTCTCTTTTTTCTACTTTTGTATAGGGATAAACAATGACTAAGTATGCATGGCATTCCTGTGAGTGCTAAACTAAGTTCCTGAGTGTGTGTGCGTTTTTACTGGCAGAAGGAAATGCAGAGGTGGAGGACTGTTTGCGCAAACGTAATGTGTAGGTTGTCAGAAAAGAAATCTCATTCAGTTCTATTGAGGACAATTTAAAAGCTGTTTGTTCTTTCCAGTCATTGATGCTTCTGAAATGCTGGAGCAGTAAGGCAGTTAAAAGCACACACGGCAGAGCACTTCACCTCCGCCATTGTCGAGGTCATAAACGGCAGCATAGTCGTTCAAACCTTATTGTGCAATAAAAGTGGTGATCCTCTGTTATTAATCCTGCACTGACAATCTGATAACATATAAAATAGTATTTCCCTATTGCGATCAATAAAATATCATCATAAAAAGGTGGAGATGAAACCCCCCCTTCCACAAGTACACAGGTTCAGCTCTCTGTTAGAATAAAGCTCTAACATTGTATGCCGACATGGTGCTAAAAGACAGCAGAGGTGAAAAGTTTAACACTTTCTGGCTTGGCAGACATAGCTACAACATGCTGAGGTGAGGAGGCAGCTAATATGATCAGAGCTCATGTATCCTCCAAAAAGCCTGTCGGCCAAGTTCAGGCTTCACTTAGCGGTTGCAATTACAAAATCCCACACACACACACACACACACACACACACACACACACACAAAACTTTTCAATCCCAACTTCACTGCAACCTTCACTTTCATCCCAGTTCCCTGATAGTAAATGCAGCATAAGCTGCCTGAGATCTTAGTGTGCCTGTGTTTGTGTGTGCATGTTTGTGTGTGTGTGTGTGTGTGTGTGTGTGTGTGTGTGTGTGTGTGTGTGTGTGTGTGTGTGTGTGTGTACCAGTCCTTCTGTGTGACCTCCCACTGAAGGAGCTGTGCAAAGACAATAAGGATTTGAGTCAGATGGCTGCAGACGGTCTCGTTCCTCCAGCCTTTGGGAAGGATAAAAGACCTCTCACATGTGCTGACCATACAGAAAATACAGCTTTGAAATCATCTTCAATGAGCTAAATTCACTTTAAACCCTCTTTCAAAGGCTTTCCTGAAAAAAAAAAAAAACTCAATACAACACACAAGGTTTTTTAGAACCAATTAGGAATCATAGTTTCTGCAGAGACAATTTCAAGGATCAGGACACTCTGAGAAATCTGCAGAGAAAAACTTTTGATGCGACAGCTATATCTATATTTTATAACCATAAAAGGTTTGATTCAAATGGCATGTAACCATATATGTTCTGTACTGCAAGTGAACATGTGCTGCACGTCATCTAAATTCTCTCACTTTCAGCAAAAAAACTACACTACACTGCATAAATCCACCATTTTTGATCTGATTCTGACTTTTTGAGACCACAGGACTGGCATGCACGTTCTGTTTGAGTCAGCTTGAGAGTTTAGTAAGACATAAAGAAATATCTCTGTACATCAGCAAAATTTAGTGCCACAACAACAAATGTTTCTTAGATTAAAATGAAAACAAAACTTAGCACGTAAAGCCAGGTCATTTAGATTAGAAACATCACCACCAGATACCTTTTTAATATATATATTTACTTAGTGAATCTTTTTATTCCAAACAAATTTGAGACAAAGCTCTTTGCTTCAGTCTTAAAAAAATCAGGGCTGTCTTGACTTTTCTTGAGTTTCAACTGTGTGTATCAGTGTCTGAGACTTCACATCCCAAATCAAAGGAAGTGTTTCACAGTGAGGCGATGCCGCCTGCTGCTCAGTACATTTATTCTGCTGCTGGCGGTGTGGCCCTTCCCTCACCGTTACGTCTCCATCTGCCTTCTGTACTCCTTTGTATATCCGAGTCCCCATCTCCCAGTACAACTGGCAACCAACAAACCCGCTGATCTCTCGAACCATGAAAAACTTTCGAGAAACAGAGGAGGTAATCGCAAAATCTCCTATTCATTCAGTTGGCAGCGATTTCCTTTTTACAAAGCATGTAGCATGTGAAGCGCTGCAACACCCTCTCTGCTAAAATAGACCACCAGCAATACTTTCGTAGTAATAGGAGCCCACGCACCATCCATCCGACAGGAATACCTCTCTAGATAGATTGCGATGCTTGAGAAAATACAAATATCTTGCTCCACCTCAGCATGTTTCAATACCTTTTAGTTTATCCTGACAGATGTGTGACAGTCGCTGTACAAACGTTGGGAGGCTTGGCGTGTGTGCAACTAGTGGAAAAGAGGATCACACAAAGACTGTGATGGGTTCAGCACTCAGCTGTGTCTTTCTTCTACAAGGTGTGTGTGTGTGTGGCGCCATGCATGCATCCGACTGAAATCAGGTAATTTTACAGGTCTTTTAGCAGCACCTTAATCCATTGGCTGTGTCTCTGTGTATTGCAAGGGTGTATCCCGCTACCTTTACACGTTGCCCAAGGCAATCAGCATGATAGCGGAAATCTCCTGAGGTGTGGTGAGATATATCAGTAGGCTGAACAGGAATTGATGGCCCTGGGCAAATGTGAGTATTTAAAATGCTGCTCAACTCGAGGGCAAGTTGAAGCCAACGCTTGTGCGCTTTCTTTGTTGTTAATTTACGAGGATCAAGTACATTTTGACTGTCGGACTGCCGATTAACTAATTATTTCCACCAGTCACCGCGTTTGATCAATCACTTCACAGGACGTCAAACCAAACCAAACGGAAGGACGACTCATACACAGCATATGTGATTGTGTCTCTGCGTGTGCCTTTGGGCAACACAGGAAGTGAAGGGCACATCCGTTACCCCCTCTCACCCATCTTAAAGAGATACAAGTTACAAAAAAAAAAAGGGTAATGTTTCCTGCTTACACTCAATAGCCATAAGGCACGACTGTGCTGCAGAAACACCTGAAGCAACCTGGCACATGAAACCATATGAAACTGACATCTGGGGCAGAGGATCCTCAGTCCTTTGAAGTTCTTGTGGTACACTTAATAACCGTGAGGTTTTTCACTGATGTCTACAAAGACAGCCGTATACGACCCTGGGCATAGCTTAAAGGGAGAAGGCTCGGGGACCAAGAAATGGTGGAGCCTCGAGGTTTATGTGTGCGTCTGCAGTTGTGCACGAGTGTGTAGTCATATGCCTGTTTCAATGTGTAAACGCCCACATGTCTCTGTGTGTGCCGAGTGCCGGATGAATGTCTGATGCAGGATTTTTTTTGTGCTCATCACAGAACTCCAGCACGCCCATCACTCCAGCAAGTCTCCCCATACCACTAATATAATATTTAACAGAGGGATGAGTTTAATGCATCTCGGGATGGTCACCAATTCCTGAGAGCAAACTGTGTCTAAGCACAGAGACGATAAACTAGCAACTGAAATCTCTGGTTTCTTTTTTTCTGCACTCATTTCCCTCCTTAAAACAACATTTTATTTTGCCAGAAAATGTTCGTTTTTACTTCGACTGTTTACTTGTAGACGCAAGGTTTTTGGTTGTGTTTCAAAATGCAAATAATAAAGCGGAGCTCACAACAGCTCCCCAGTGCCGTGTATTTTTAGATTACAATGCGTACAGAAAAATGGTAATAAAGGATCACTTTACATTTTTATGGTCATATGATTTAAATACAAATTAAAGATTAAGATCCATTCAAAATGATATGCCGGTAAAACAAAGACGGTAAGGATAATTTATGAAGGTCCATAAAACAGAGCTGGAGATCGTATGTGAGCTTTCCAACTGTTTCATTTTGGTATAGAGAAAGACTTTAGATGAAAAAATGAACTCCTAAAATTAAAGTAACTGAATGAAAAAAAAGTAACAGATAAACTGAAGATGAGAAAATCCAATGCCGATAATGTTGGATGTATTCATATAAAAATGTAAATTAGAACATTTCAGTGGCAAAATAAATGATCTGGCTTTTTGTTTACTTTTGAGATTAGGGTGTTTGGTCATGCTTGCGTGTTTACACATCGAGCGTCGGCTGTCAAGCACAGGGAGAAGCAGAATCAAAGATGATTAACATGATGAAAAATCTCTTCAACAAGTCTCACACTCTCATCTCAGCGCTCTAATTAGATGCAGATCATCGCAAGCGACATTCACAACTGCGGAATCTGCCGTAATCCTACAACAGAGAGATCCATCAGCACCAACGCTGACAGACAAGCACGGCAGGCGGGCACAGACGGCAGGAAAAGACAGCGAGGGTGTGACAGTAAAACCCAACGCTGACGCCTGACACAGAGTCGACGCTCGGCACAATAAACCGCAGCATATTTTGAGATTAAACTCGGCGAGACGGGAGGGCAAAATATTAAGACTGTACCTCCAGCGGAAACGAGGACATTGATAGGCCGTGAGACAGACAAAAATAACACTAAAGAAGAAAATATATAATAAACATGGGGGCTGAGCAGCAGAGTAAAACACTGAATAAAACACATCCAACAAGATCTAACACTGACAGTGTGAGAAGGGAGAGATGAAGAAGATAAAGATAGGAGTTTGGTCCTCGGAGAAGTGAGTGACAGTAAATTCCTGAATGCAGACGGATAAAGAAAAATCCTCTCCTAAAGCCAGGCGACGTGTTAGTGTGTGTGTGTGTGTGCCGCATGCTGATGTATACCGTCTGCCCAGATCTGTAAAACTTTGCTGAACAGGTTGACAACAAAAAAGGGATTAACCTCAATTTGTGGCCAGGGTGACAGTCAGTTTAAGCCTGTAATTGATTGTTTTTTTTAAGGTTCCTTCACTTCACCTTACAAAGCAGCTGAGAGGTATTAGTGAAGATGGTTGGAAAAAGTTATAGCACAATGAGTTTCAACTTTGGGAAAGAACAATGACAGCTTTTTCAATTCCAAAAATTCCAAGGAATCCTGCAATCTAAACCGGATTATCTCATTTACATTCAGTGAGTCCATGGACGACTTTACACTTCTTATCCAAGACATAATCAGAATCTGTCATTCTATCGAGTTAAAGAGTTTAAAAGTCATTATGGAAGCAATTTAAAATTGACTGCTGAATGCTTATAAATAATTTGCTGCGCTTATCATTCAACGGAGGAGAGGGAAACACAAGGACTTTTGGAGAGATGGAAAAAAATAAATAAAAAAAGGTCACAGTGGCGCCACAGATCCACACCCAATCACACGTCATGCACAAACAAAACGGACGATAAAGAACCGGTGCCCTTGCAGTGTAGTCTGCGCGATGATTAGTCTTCTAACCCCAACAAGGGGAATGTCAAACACACAGTTTTCTGTCATATTCAAGAGATATTTGGGAAGATCAAAGCTGTGCAATGTGTATTGTGTTGAGTAAAACATGGACACAATGGGGATATAGAGGCTGCAGGTGATGTTTTAAGGGCACATATTGTAAGTCTGGATAAAGCAGCGGTATGTCAGGGTTGCTATTGTGCAAGAGGGGCGAGGATGGGATGAAAGGATTCTATTGAAACAATCAACCTAGTTTGCAGTGGGAGGAGAAACGTACTGAAAAAAGACTGGATGAGCAGAGAGACTGGGACTAAATATGCTGGTCTTATTCAGCCTTCTCAGAAAAGATCTTTCTGTATTGAAGTGTAACTAAATGAAAATGACAAATGTCTACGTATTTTAAGTAGCTGGGTGCCGTCAGATACAACATGCAATTCACCCACTTACCGTCAGTGGTATCTAGCCGTACAATGCTTCTGTTTGACATATCTCAAAACTTGGAAAATAAAACCCAAACTATCTGCAGTACTCAAGTTAAGAGCAAAAATGTGTGCTTTCGTAATTCCGATGAACTGGCCTGTTACGTAGAACTGAATGATTAGATAATTAATCGATCAGTCAATGGACTGAAAATAATAGGAAAGTATTGTTATAATGAATTCATCGTTTACGCAGAAGTGGAACATTCTCCTGTTCCAGCTTCTCACATTTAAGGATTTATGTTGACATTTTATAGTTAGAGAAAAAAATTGGCAGACCAATCCGTAATGAAAATCATCATTAGTCTCAGACCTACTTTTTATATTGTGGTTTTATTTATGATTTTTCAAATTTCTACAAAGTCATTTTTGTTTGGAGTTGCTCCATTATAACTGTCAACGGAACATCCAATGGCCAAAGAGAAGCCTGGGAAACAAGCCATGTTGCAGCCCATTTCAGTTAACTATAGTGATCCCAGTGGGTATTAACCTGTGACAGAAGGTTCTTCCTGACACTCTTCCCCTGTAGATGAGCCTGTAATAGGGCCACGTAATTACCAGTGGCTGCCTCGGAGCTCTGCCCAGCTCAGACGCCCAGGGCTCTCATTACCCACAATGCTGCCTGGGCTCTTAAATATCAAACAACTCTTTGTGCTGGAGGCCCCACTGGCCCTTAGCCTACGGCTACCCCTCTGTGCCCTGCTGTGCATGCATGTGTGGGATTATTTGCGTGAGTGTCTACCAATGCACATCTGGATTGGTGTACCTGCTTCCGTGAATGTAATGTTTCACATTATGCTCACTTCCTGTAAAATACAGGCTTGTAGACACGGAGGAGTTGATTCGGGGGATTTATGGGGAGGAAGAAAACTGAGAAGGATACTTTGCACTTTGTTGTACGTGCTGCTGTGCTGCCTTTTAGCGGTATGTTAACAGGGTTTTATCTGGAATCAGTACCACCAACCCTCTTGCAAGGGAAGGATGCCCAAGAGGATCCCGTAAACGTATGGATTGATCATATAAACTCCTGTAAGTCAATTACAGAGTTCCCTTTTAAATGCCACAGGCCTTTTTTATTTAAGCCAAGAGCATAGAAAAAGAAAGAAAAGAAGCTTACATAAGCATGGACAATCAACCAGTCAATGTTTCTTTTTTAATGTGCATAAAGGACCTGTTACTCGTCTACACATTAGCACTTTCTCCCAAGTGCATAAGCACCACAATGTGAAAAAGGAGTGCAGGGCTATATTACAAAACCATTAGTTTGTGTTTTTAGCCCCAAATTGTGCAATACATGGTATTCTTCTTGTGTAATGTGGATGTAATTTTTGGATGTTGGTGGTTAAGGCATACGGTAGTTTGAGCAGTATTGTGATTTTCCCTTCAAAGTCCATTCAATTCAAATACCTCAATGATATGAGGTTCACAGGCTCTACACGAGTTCTGTGGGTTGTTAAACCTTTACATCTGATCATAACGGAAGTTAATTAACAGACTGAACAAACTTGTTCAACTTGTTCCAAGTGCATTCTGTACATAAACGTGCTACTATAAAACAAGTGCACCTCTTCTTTTTACTGTACATTTAAGGGAGCACTGCTCAAAGAAATGGGTGGTGTATGTTTAAATTAGTCATTTTTTTACACATAGAAGTTAGCACTCATTTGCACACGTACAATAAGGTTGTGGTGGAGTTGAAAAAATGTAGGGTGAGCGCCACTGAACTAATTCAATAATAAGAAAGGAAAAGACCGACGAAACCCATAACCCTCTGTGATCTGACTGCTTTAACAAAAAATTATAATGTGGACTTGGAGTTGTGGTGCCATAAAGGTTTTATGAAATAATTAATTGTGGGTACTCTATTTTTTGAATATGAAATCGAGACATTTTGTATTACTTGTAATGCCATTCCATGTGCTGATACTACATTGCTTTACCTTTCTGTGAACAGATAATCATTACTTCTATTGGTTACAGCAGCAGCAGGACAAAAAACACAAGGAAGCAATGAAAAAATGTGCTTTTAAAAATACTAAGACAACCAACCTTTTGTGTTTGTTTAGGATTGCAACTTCCATGCTCTTCCACTTTTGCATGTGTTTGCAGCATTTCTCCATTTGAAGTGCATTATCCTTAACATTTATGCTTTTACTCATATATATATCTTTTGATCTCAGACAAATGCAACCACCTCTTAAGCTCTCCTTCACTCGCAGAAAATCTCCCAGTTGCTGATTGCTTGATGAGCTGCTGCCTCAGTAAATGGAACCTAATTTCATGCCTATCACAAGCGAACATATAGAAGGAAATGTACAGAATTTAAAGAGACCATTTCATGTTCATAAATCAGGAAGTTAATGATGGTCATAATGCATCTCAAATTAGTCATAGCAGGATTTTACACATAAAAATGTAAGTATGTTGTTCAAACTGAAAGTGCTCTTTGCTTTACGTACGAGAGTTGCCCTAACCCTCTGGAGGCAGACAGTTGAAATATTGACACAAGCCTAGTTTAGACTGAACAACTCAGTGCTTCTTTAAATTTGATCTACAGTATGTATTGGGTAGCTTGTATTCTCAATACATGTTGGTTAATATTGTCTCTATGCTGACAAAAACGCCCTGAGAAATCAGCCTTGGTTGGAGATAGAATATACTGTAATACAGCTCGACATATCCTGCATTCACAAATTACACAGGCAGTCGCATTAAATCACAAAACTGTGAAAGTGATGTGCGCCAATCTCGGCACCTCAAAAATGACTCTGTTATCTTTGATGAACCTGTGAGCCTCATCAGGCCATCAGCAAGTTAACACGATGTAGCATCACTTGTAGCGTACAGTTACAGACAAAGGCCTCTGTCGGCACAGGCACGTTTGTCAGAGATTGATATTCTGACCCACAGCTGCAAGGCTGCTTTGAATAGCAGATCAGTTTATAGGCAAATCCAGAATGAAATGAAGTCAGAGCAAATATAAGTCGCTTTCAAAAGATTTACAAAATTAAACTCCCGATGAGCTGAAATATCATGCGAGTGTGATTCTCTGAACCCTGACAACTAAACTCGGAGAGAAAAGGAGAGATACAGATTCACCCAAAAAGATGAGTCTTAATGTTAGAGAGACCATAGCCAATACGTGACAGGTTTGATCTTCACCTGAGCCAATTTGTATCCATCAACATTTTGCTGAAATGTCATTTAGTAAAACATTCAGGACCTTTCTGCTCATACAACGAAAAGCCTCTGGGCAGAGAGAAAAGGTGGCTAAAATGAAAATGCAAATATAAAGATAAAAAGGTGAAATCTTACCGTTATCCTCAACGGAGAAATGGAAGAGATCAGAAGTAGCGTTTTCTTCCTTCCGTAACACATAGCAGATGTTCAGGTCATCAATATTGGCTGGAACGGGAAAGTAACGAGGAGTTAGGAGTGACACAACGGGTATAAAGAAATATTAGGGCTGCAAGAAGCACCAAAAAAAAATAAATTTATGCAAATATGGTAAAATCAATCAAACCAGCAAAAGAAAAACCAACAAAGAATCTAAATGACGCGCAAACAACCACAAATGTTTTGATGTAATTAATAACATGCAAATGAAGGCCAGTGTCGTGTTAATGATGCATGACGAAAAGTGTAACCTTACTCCAATAATCACAAGGTGATGGCTAAATTAGAAATTGGATATCGAAGAGATTTGCCATTGTCAAGATTAAAAACATATATTCATGAAACAATTAGCATTTGAAGATAAAAAATGTGAAGTTTCACGCTGGCTACACAGAAATAGTCTCAAACACACTTTGAAGATGTATTACGGCTCTCTGGCTTGTTCCAACACTCTCTGTCGAATAATTGTTCAAAGATGGAAGCTGTCCTGCTTCAACACCATATCAGCTACAGTAACAGCAGGTCTCTAGTATCACACGGATTCTGTTCCTTATCAGCACTCAGCATGAACAATTTTCTACCAGAGTACGCGTTCTGAAAGTCATGCATCCGCAATCCAGGACGATAAAGCCACGACCTTAAATCCGAGACAGCTCGAGCTAAAACCAACAAGAAACGTTTAAATCCTGAACCTGCCCGCTCTCTGTGTCAACAGCCCCGAAAACCAGGTGACAACGGATCATTTAATGACAGACGGGGGTAAGAATGTTAAAAGCAGGATTGCGGTGGATTATTAGAGTACACTTCCACAGCTGTTTTCCTTGCTACTTGAATTACAGGGTTTCTGTCTGCCTTTATTGTTTTCTCCACCATTCTCCAGAAACGTCTATTACAGTGCAGAAAAATCATCAAGACTGTGAAAGGGCTTGGCCTCTGCGAACCATGTCCTTCAATAATAGATGTCACCGGAAGGAGGTTCATAAAAGTATAAACCCCTGACTCCTGGCTGGTGTGCCTCTAAAACCCTCTTAGTTGGCTTCCTGTCATTGCTGCCTCTGCTAACATGAGGACACGGACAAAAAGAACAACGTACAACCATCTTACATTTGTACATTATGTGTTGGTGAGAGTATTGTTCTACACACAGACTAGTGTTCGTTTTCTTCACATTAGCGAGTATCGATCTGCTCGCACGGGAGAGGCGGCAGGAAAAAATGGTCTTCTCTGTGACACAGCCCTGAACCCGAGGACCTTGCAAATGTAAAGTCAACACTGTGAACCGGGGGCACGTTGTTCATCAAATATTTAAAAAGAATGCCTCATGGGATGTGCCCTGGAAATAGGAAGAGTAAATAAAGAGCGAGGGATTGTCTCTTTCACCTGACTGATTCCTCTGACGAGCCCGTTTGCTCTCTCTCTCACGCCCCTTGCCTCATTCTTTATTTCTCTCATGCCACTTACGCCTCCCCCTTTCCTCCTGCCTCCTTTGCACTCTCTTCCATTTTTCTTGCTCTTTCTGCCCCCTCTTCTGCCCCTTTGCCTCTCTTTTTCCAAAGACCACAGGCACACAGTGGCTGTCTGAAGTGTCCGTCTCCTGTCGACTGAGGAGCACTTGTTCACTCTGTTTTTTGTCTGTGCTTATGCCAAGCTGTGGCAGAAGCAGGTGAATTTTCTTACTTCTTTGTATAATTGCCTCAGCGTGACATGAAATACTGCATTGATTGCATCGCTTTAAGCCTCAATCAACAGCATTGTTGCCTTGATTCGGTGTGTGTTATCAATACACAGACATGCAGGAATGGACAAATTCAATTCAGGCGGCATATCTCGCTCTGTATGGAAATGTGTTACGTCGAGAGTTTTTAGGTTTCTATATAAATATTTAAGATGCACAAATTGCTATAAATCATTTCAAATCAGTGCTGACTGACCAGGTCAAACCATGGGAACGGTCCGCAGCTCAAATGCCGTCCTTTCACTAAAATATCTGCTCTGACCTTTTCACTTGATCCTCTACTTCTGTCTTGCTTCATTTAACAAACCACTGTAGAGAACATCAGATGTGAGCGTCTCCCCGGAGATGCAGGAAAAATAAATTATTCATCTCGAACCGTCTACAAGACATTTGTGCCAAACATCAGCCTCCAACTTTGGTCTGCTAATTATGATTTGATGAGGAAGTCACATCTAAATCAGGCCCACAAATTAACTATTGAAATTCCCAAGCCTGCACTTGTCACACATATGAATAATTATTACTCCATAAATTAAAATCGTGTGAAACATTCATCAAAACGTACAGGTTTGCAGGGATTTTTAACTTAAACATTTTACTCTGAATAAAGTATTAAGGAATATAATTATAGGGAAAAAAACTGCTTCCACTTGCCAAATAAGCACAGTAATGATATTCAGCAATGTTTAAAGATGTTTGAGTGGGGAAAAGCATTTTTTCATGTTAGATTGACATTACTGTAGTTTAGCTTACTAATAATGTAATGCAATAATGTAATAATTATTTTAGCAGTATATTAGAGAGTGGGATGACCATTAATAAGGTAATTTTGTTTAACAGAACTGATAATTACATTATTAAATCCCCTTTTTTTCTATCCAGCATCACTCAACCACTGAACAGTACTTAAAAAAAGCCATTGTCATTTGATTATGTTATTCACATGCAATATTCGTGCAAAGGTCATGCATTATAATACTGGTGGGTGTTTGTTTACCTTGACTAAATGTGTTGATGGAGTTGTTCCCTTGTGCCAGGTTAACGATGTAACCGCGTTTGGGCTGCGTGGTGATGTGGAAGACCAGGGAGGCCGGGGTGCTGTCTCTGTCCTCTGCTCTCAGCGCTTTGGAGCTGATGGGGAACCCCAGGTGACCTGTGGCCAGGATCTTCAAAGCAGGGGCGCCTTTATTCACCACGATCTGTGGGACGCCGTTGTCATGAGCCACGATGGTGATCTTCATGGTTTGAGGGCGCCGAGTCTCGAACACAGTATCGGGGAATACGTAAAAGTCAGTGTGTGTGCCATCGGTGACTGTAAAGGAGAAGGAGTCCGCTGATGATTCAGTTCCGTCGTGTTTGTAGCTGATGAGGTTTTCATTGAGGTCTTGTTTGGTGAAGCTGGTGACGGGCGTGGACTTGTTGTAAAGGAGTTTTCCGTGAACAGGCAGCTGGCTGACTGAGAATTTCAGCAGCTTCTCAGCTGTGTCCTGGTCCTCTGCAGTGAGCTCAAATGGCGTAATCAGCTTAATCTGCCCTTCAGTGACAACCAAACTATTTACAGTAACAACAGGTTTCTTATTATCAACATCCACAATGGAGACTCTGAAGGTTCTGAAAATAGGATTGTAGCCGTCAGTGACTTCGAACTCAAAACTGTCCATTTTTACCTCATCGTCTGACGTGTGGATGTAGTAAATTTTGCTGCCAGCCAGCTGGAGCTGAGTAAAAGCCACAATGGGCATCCCAGGAGTATCTGTGCACTCCAAGTGGCCTCTGACAGGGGCCCTTGTGACAGTGAATATTAAATTCTCATCAGGGCTGTTGAGGTCAGTAGTGCTGAGGAGATCTGTGGTCAAAGTCACTCTGCCACCTTCTCTCAGAGACACACCTTTACTGACCACATCGGGGAACACCATGTCAATACTGCCCACAGTGATGTAGAAGTAACGATCAATTAGTGGGTTCATTCCATCGGTGACATCAAATTTAACCAAGTCCCGGATGCCCTCCTGACCGTTGTGTGTGTAAAGAATAAGCCCTGCGTCGATGTCAGCTTGTGTGAAATTCATGCCTAGCGTGATGTTCTCCAGAGACCCGGATGGGGTTTTCCTCTGCAGGAGACCCTGACCAGGCCCGAACCGGGTGACGTATGTGAGCGTACTGTCATCTGAATCTAAATCTGTTGCTTTGAGCACTTTGTTGTCGATCTCCTTGGTCTCCCCAATTTCCACCTCCAGGCCGTCGTTGCTGAGCATTCTGGGGGTCTCGTCATCAACAGCGATGATCATAACCATGGCTGTTTTCTGCACAGAGAACTTTCCATCAGTCAGAGTGACATCAAAGCTGTCCTCTGTTGTCTCTGAGTCATCGTGCTCATAAATAATACTTGACGCCTCCCTAATCTGCTCTAAAGTGAAATTAGTCACCAAAACTGAGCCCGTGGACAGCTGGTTTAAAATGGCACCATGTTTGGGAGGTTTGGAAATTATGAACATCAGCTCCTCTGGTGGAACATCGGCGTCGGCCCCGTTCAGAATTGGAGTGTCGATGACGATGTTCATTCCCTCCATCACGACTATCTCCCTCAGATAAATCTCTGGCTTTTCATCATTTGATGGGATGATAACAATAGGGAAGAAATGGTTCTCTGAGAAATTGATCCCATCAGAGCACCTAAATGTGAACCTGTCTTCCACTGGCTCTACCCCTTTGTGAATGCTCTGCACATAGTGGATATTCCTCTCCCTGATGTCTCTGATGGTAAAAGCACTGATAGCTGTTCCTGACCTGGACTTTTCTGAGCCTGGGGCGGGTGATATATTTTCCACATAGCCGGCAGTGGGCTGGACAAAGATGGTGCAAAGGATATCATCCGTTGGAGTGTCATTATCATCAGCGTTTAAGTGCTGAGGGCCAATGGCGTATTTCTCCCCTTCAATGACACTGAATTGAATCCCAACTCCGACCTCAGGGGCCTGGCTGTCAACAGGAAGGATAGTGACTCGAACATGGACCCCGTTGACGTTATTTCCACCCACTGTCCAATCATCGGACATGTCTGTGAGAGTCAAATTGAAGCCATCCTGCTCAGAGGCGAGACCTATCTCCCCACCGGTGTGTGCATACACAACCACACCATTGATAATATCAGCCTGTGTGAAACGTGTGGCAGGCACTCCTTTAAGCAATATTTCACCCATTACTGGAGGATCTTCCACAATAAAGGTGAGCAGGAGGTCATCTGTGTCATCATCATGGCCTTGAATGACATTAGTTGTGATTTCTGATGCTCCATTTTCCAGCACATCCATATGAGAGCCGATTGTTCCCGGAGGCAGATTGACGGTTGGAGTTTCATCATCGACAGGCTTTACATTAACTTTGACCGTCACGGTTACAACATGAATCCCATCGCTGACATCCAGCAGAAATTCATCGCTCATCGTCTCCTCCCCACCATGACTGTATGATGTCTTCCCTTCTGAGATATCCTCCAGTCTGAAAACCCCTTTTTTCTCTAGATCAGTGAATGCAACCTGGACCTGGCCATATTTAGCGGGCTGGCTTAGAGTAAAGGTAATCTGTTTGCTCTCTGTGTCGAGGTCTGTGGCGTCTAGCTCCGCAATACTGATGATGTGCATTCCACGTTCAAACACAGTAAAGCCTGTGTTTGTAATCTGAGGGGGTTTGTTGTTGACAGGCTGGAGGTAAATAGTGAAAGCTCCTTCCACGCTGTTCCCAGCCGTGTCTTCAACAGTGTAACGAAACTGCGCGACGTGGGCTGTAATTCCAAGCTCAACATCTGGGGGGCCGTAGGAGATCTTATGGTGGTTAATTTGAGCTTGTGTGAACTCTGTGACTTCAGTGTCGGGGCTGTCTGTCAGAATCAAAGAACCAAACACAACTGGGTTATTTTCATCGGTATCCATTGGGGGCTGGATAACTGTGTATTTGAGGTCACGGTCCTCAGAGTCCAAATCGGTGTAGCGCAGAACTTCTTTGCTGAAGTGAGTGAGCTTGAACTCCTGAACCGTCATCTGCAGGTTGGTGCCAGGGAACAGCTCAGGGGGTATGTCATCTATGGGTAAAACCCGAATTATAAATGCACTCTCTCCTGACTCATTAGGGGGGTCGTTGTCATCCTGAACTGTGAACACAAACTGATCCATGATGGTATCTGTGCTGTGAGGGCCTGTGTGCTTGTAAAACAGCTTTCCATCAGTGATATCTTTCTGAAGCCACTCCGTCACCTCCTTCTCATACACTTCATCCTCAGCATTGAATTTCCAAGAGGAGGGGTCCTCTGGGGCGTCTGACTGCCTTAAGAGCACTGTGCCAATGGTAGAAAAGGGAGTGACAATGGTGAATTTAATAGTTGAGTCCTCAGAGTCAATGTCGGCAGCGCTAAGCATGAGGGGTGATATAGGCATCATCTGGTTTTTGAATAGCACCAGGCCGGTGTTGGCATTTATAATCGGTGGCTCGTCATCAGTGGGAACGATTGTGATGGGAAACAAGAATTCGACCTCGTTTTTTCCATCCGACATCTTGAAGACAATGTTGTCGCTGTACGTGTCGCTCCCATCGTGCTGGTACACGACGACCCCTGTTGCTAGGTCAGCAGGTGTGAAGAGTTTCCTGTGAGAGCCCAGCACCATGAGGTCCCCGTGGCGCAGCCCATCCACCACTGTGATGGTGACTGTGTCCAGGTTGTCTTCATCGCTGATCTCCAAGTTGTGGGCGCTGAAGAGAGGCCGAGACTGCCCCTCGTACAGCAGCTGACCCGTGTTACGCGTCACAACGGGGGCCAAAGAGTTCATCGGCTTCACGACTATCATAAAAGCAAAGGGGTCGGAGACGGCCCCGTCTGTGTCTACCACCTCAAACTCAAGCTGGAAAATCCTCTCAGTGTCTGAGTCCAGGGAGGGCGGCTTGTAAGCAATTTTCAGATCACGCAAGTCTCTCTGGTAGAAGGACGTGATAGGCAGGTTTCTATCATCGGTGCTTACTATGTAGCCCTCCTCATAAGATAAGGGAGAGGTGATGTTGAAAATAAGCTCATCTGGGTCTGACTCAGCATCTTCAGCAGCGATCATATCAGGCGTGAGGGCGGTCATGACGAACTGGCTGATCTCCATCATCATCATGGACACAAAGCTGGGTTTGGGGGGAGTGTTTTCTTCCCCCCCTTTGATGCGAATCATAAGATGGAAATACTCCTGTTTCACTAGGTTGCCTTCCTTATCATGCAGCTCCACAACCATGGGAACGTAGTCCCTATTGGGAGACTTGCGGTCAAACGTGTGCTCATAGCGGATGTCAGCTTGCATGAATTCATCACAGTCCATCATTTTGGAAAGTTTCCCCCCGTCAATGAGTCTTCCATATCTGGGCAGTGGGCTGCCACTGGTCAGGGATGTGACCTCACATTTATGAGAGTCTCTGTCATAAGTAAACTCTAAAATCTTCTTATCAATGGGGTTACTGGTCGCTTTGAGATTATCAACAGTGAGAGGCATGTTTTTGGTGAGTATATCTAGTTGAGTAAAAACTACTTCAACCTCCATCATAAACGGGATAATAACGGTTTCAGTTTGCGCATCATACCTGAGCTGCAGCCTCACTCTGTCTTTAGCCGGACTTCTGGACCCGTAGTGCACGTACGTCACATCATTGGGACCGAAATCACACGGAAACTTTTTGGGAGAGAGATGCCCCGGTCTCTGTGAGAGCGGATCATTGTCCAGGACGGTGATGCTGCACCGGTCTCCCGGCTGCGTCTGAATCACCAGATCGTTGACGGGATCGATGAAGACCGATCTCCCGAAAGGCACACGTATTCCGCTGTTGGCAACCAATATCGCGTCTTCTGACAGTTCAGATCTCAGCGCGTAAAATAGTCCAGAGCTGTCGGGCTGCGCGAAAACAATACCTGTTAGTGAAAAACACAAGAGAAGTCCACGGAGCAACATAGCGACGGATGTGATCCAACCCACCCGAAAAAAAAAAACCAGTCACTCTGCCGAGGTGCTGAAAAACGCTCCGGTCTTTTTTTTTTTTACTCAAAAAGGTAGAAATCCCCAAAGTGTTGGGAGTCAGCTGGATGCCTACACGGTGGTGACTCCCGTGCATCTACCCGTCCGGACCCTCGACATGCTCCGCGAGAATAGCGCGCAGGAGTTTTAACTTCAGACACTTGAGAGCCTGTGCTCAAGTGCTACCGCCCATCTCTGCGCGTATTGGAGGGTTTTTAGGGCTTGTTGCCTCAGCCCTGTCGCCAATGGGCAGTGCAGCTGACATTCACAGGGGGAGGGGGGGGGGGGGGGGGGGGGGACTAGAAGATGAGCTGAATTTCCCAGGTTCATCACACATTTACTGAGTTTCTCCTGTCAGAGTCTCTAACGACATATAGACGTACAAGGGAACTTAAAACTTCTTGATCATGATCATGTCACATGATCATGTCACCTGTGAACATCCAGACTGTGGGCATGCAGATATTCTAGATGCTTTGCATGCTATGTCAGAAAGATAAAGGTCAACAACTCCACTAACTTTATTGTGTGGCTGCTTTGACGATAGAGGAATATTTGACTCACTAAATAATCAAATAAATAGTTGTAATATTGCAAAAAACGATCATTTAATTTATTTAATGCACAATAAAACAGATAATGTATGCATTAGCAGGTTAGTCTGTGCCAATGTTCATTATTAATTGTTATGATTATTATTTTTTTTTTACATCTTCAGAAAATAAAGCTCAGGGGAATCCCAAACTGCTTATCTGTAAAGTCCCTTGATCCAGTGTGATCATGGATCATTGTAGCATGTCAGCTGTCTATCCCTCTCCAAATATGTCCTGTCTCTACTGTCAGAACCTACAGGCTATTGTTGTATTCCTTGAACTTTTGACAATCTTCAGTGCAACAAAAACATAATTTTGTTGCTAAAAACTTTACTGAAAAATGTAAAATTAGGTTTTAAAAAGGTTTAGGACGGACTATCGACTATATTTAATTCATGGTTAAAATATCCATGACATATGATATTTTGCGCTTTGTTCCTTAAATAAAGGGACACTTCCATTAGTCTGGTCGTTGTTGGCTTATTATTCCTCTCTAACGTTCCTCCTCATTTACTCCAAACACACACTTTCTGTAGAAAGCTTTTGTGTAAATAACTTGAAAGAAGTGAAAGACTGGCTCGTTTAGTTGTCATTCATGCATGCAATTATCCATTTTTGTTTTGCTGGTTGTTAAATTGTGGGAAATAAGCAGTTGATTGTGGGCCTTGAAACTTACCCTTAAAAGAAAAATACGCTGTAGGCTACACCTCTCACTGCAGCAGGCTGGAGAAAGAATGACCTTTCATTGTAAACTGTGATACAACAAACTAAAATCCATAATGCCATAAACAGCAGCGTCTGGATGTGACTAGAAAATCTATCGACCTAGACCTTAGTGGTCCTAGAGGTGATGTTAGAACATCCGTCAAGGCTACTGTAAGTCCTGAGAGAATAGACCCATGTATTTCCCGGGCTTTTGGATATGAACAATTCTCTGCCATTTCATTTTTTTTTGCTGAATACTCTTTAATTTGATGGTTACTATTTGTATAGAGAGCGATATGCATAGGCTTTGGCAACAGTTGCAGTCAAATAAAAAGCATGGCTGCAGTTTGTGCAAAGATTTGTATGATACTGAGAAACATGATGTACTTTTCAGGACCGTACATGAGTTCATCAAAGAGGGGCCGAGCATCAGCACGGTGCATACACAACAATGTATACGATTCATACTGACACCATTACGAAGTTTATTAGGGTTGCTAAAATCCTATTGAAGGATCTTTCTTTCGTCAGGAAACGGGTTACATGTTTCAAATATGAATATTTAAAAAGTTCCACGCTGTTCCCACAAACCTGACAGCCTTGAGTCTCAAGAGTCCCCATACATAAGCCTGATCCTTAGAAGTATTGCTTGTGACTGCATTTTGTTCTTGACTCAACACCACCCACGTTTAAAATTCCAGGTGATTAGAGGGTTCCTAGTGCCTTGTTATTTCACAGTATGAGGCACCCCCAGCTTTTCCAGCTGTCATACTTTGTATATGTACTTAAACATTCTTCTTCTGCCTTAACATGAGAGAAACCATTCAGATACACGGATGTTAAATATCCACTGTGAGAAGTGAGTACATTTATACAGATTATACGGAAGTCGGATGAGAGACAGAGGGAGTGATGCGGAACAAAGGAGGGATGTAAAGATCCTTATTAAGTCAACAAATTAGAGACTAGTGAACATTTTCACCTGGAACTTGAAGCTACAATGTTTGTTTCCCACAAAATAAGTTTCCATAGGAAAACCATGGGTCTCTGTTCATGTGACTAATTACTACTAAAACTCTGGCTCACCCCTGCAGCCCATCTCTATCACACACCAAACTTTTGGAAAGTCCAACCTCAGATTTATGACATATTCATACGTTACTGGATGTGGGGTTCCTTCAGCACAGCAGCTGCCTTGCTGTGATAAGGCCGCATGTGGAGATTCTGGGGTTTGAGCATACATGGGATGGGAAAGATTCAATACTGTCAGGTAATGAGGCAGCATGAGGTTTAGCCACCAATCAGACTGTTGCATTTGCAACATCTTGGCGTGCATACCTCAAATGACAAAAAGCATTCTCTTCTTATCATTAAAGCTATTTGAATAGACACTTTGTGATGAGCTGAGACCACATTCGTCATTTAAAAAGCCAACCAATGTAGCGCTCAATGGTATTCAGCAGATTAATCTAAATCAATTTTACAAATGTGTTTAAGCCATATGGTGAAATAAGATAATTGTTGTTTGGCCTGTGAATGTACGAAGCTGTGAATAGTTTTGTCTGGTTACCAAGTTATCAAAAAGTCCCAAACTAACAGCTAACAAGACAATGCAGATTTTCACCTGAAGGTTGAACCCCCTAAAATGTGACTGTAATCCACTGAAACAAATTGGGTTTGTTCGTAGACACACGCGGCCCACACACCTCTGTCCCAACAGAATCAAGGAGCTTTAATCTGTGATGCTGTATCAAAGCGTGTGACAGTATACAGGATGTATTGTCTTTGTGGGAATTGATTTGCCTCTGCTGTATCCCTTACTTTACAATATGCTTTTGCAGATATCCAGCAGGGCCCATGCACACATCAGCATTGTCCAAGGAGAAGCTACATGATTTGCATCTCCGTTGCAATGGGTTGGTTTTATTCCTTTAGATGAATATCACAGTCTTAAAAAGACCCATAACTCCAATCAATATCGTAGCCTCTGTGAATTTATTACCACCGTAAATGCATTTAGAGCATAGAACAGAATATATTATGCATACGCACAGTGGTGGAAGTACATTTATGTGTTATTTGTGCTCCAGTTTTGTCATTTTATGCCACTTTATAATTCTACTTCACTACCTTTCAGATGAAAATACACATTTTTACTTATACTACTTTGATATCAATATTTTACAGACAAGACATTTGATCAGTCTAAAATATAATTTATTAGTTTAAACTACTTACCAGTGTAAAGTAGTTTTAATTAGTTTCTACTCTACAACATTTAAATACAGCTTATATATTAATGCATCATGAATAATAATCCAGTAAAGTAATATGACTCTCTGAAATCTGCATAACGAGTATAACTTCACTTGAAAGTAAAGTACATTTTACTGATAAGCCTGTACTGTTATTTGTGATGTATTTGTACATTGTGCACATCAGTAGTTTTACTCGAGTGAAGGATCTGAATGCCTCTTCCGACACTTCCTCCTGCATATACACCACACACAGCTGTTACTCTCATGCTTTCAACACTCAACCTCAATGAAAGGAGCCAGCCACCTGTCACTCTCCGCTCTGTCCACACCATCTTCACCACCGCACAGAACCTGTTGCTTCTTGAGGAAGCCCACGCATAAAAGCTCGACATGCAAAACAGTTTTCACTTCACAGAACCAACCTGCAATTACTTTTTGTCTGGGTCAGCTGAAAGTGTAATGGGTAACCCCCACCCCCTTCACCATTGAACACTCACAAGGGCACATAAATTGTACAGATTCACATCTGGTCCGTCTTTCTTCCCTTATTACAGTCGTGAAAACGTAGGCATTCAGAGGACACACTGTGGACTCTTTTCCCCAAGCAGGCATCTCAGCGCCGCCGCTGCTCTGTAATCATCAACACAACGACCGTGTGAATTTACACAAAGTGCCATAGTAAACGTTTACTGTGTGGTGAAACTGCCAGTTTGTTCCCGCGTCTCACACACTCATTTACATTACAGACGACAGTGCACCTGAAGGCTGTTGCCTTTCAGTTAGAGAGGAACAAGGTTTTCATTATGAAATAAGAGGGGAATTGGTTAATTATCTGTTTCTGAATCTATTTCGTTATTAATTGCCCTGAAAATTGTGAGGATGGACAGACTTTCAATGGACCACTTTGCCCCTTGCTGGCTTTTAAAAAGCCCTCTATTCTTGCATTTATTTCATTCAGGTCTACCAGCTCCTGTACTTTTGGGAAACCCTGGTTGGACTTAACTAAATGCAAAAGAGCCTCTGAGCTGTTGGCATTAATGACTTGTTTACAGCTCGTATGTAAAACCTTTGCCGGCTGTTTGGCTTTGCGACATGCCCCTGACAGAGCATATTCTCTCTATTTCATGTGATTTCACAGAGGTGATGAGGCTAATAAGGAACAAGCCCACCGCACTCCATCACGCATCAGAGAAAGCTGTCAGCCCCGCAGGCCATTTGTAGCGATTGTTGCCCTGAAAATTGTGAGGATGGACAGACTTTCAATGGAGAACATTTGTTATAGTAGTTTTACAGCCTGTTCTTGTCACTGTGAACTGTAACTGAGACCAATGATGAAGAAGACAACAGAAGTGAAGACTTTTCAAACCAATGAAACATTTCCAAGCATATTTTCAAGACCTCCATTTTAATTGTTTTTCTATTTTTACATAAACCTTTTGGAGCATAGTAACAGATGAGAATAGAAGCCCCTTAGAGAAGAACAAATGAAGTTGTTTATTTTACAGAGACCAAATTTTCCCGTGGGAAAAAAAGAGAAATTGACTCACTACACAGTTACACAGAATATGCAATTTAGGCTGTACAAACACTTGCAGAGTGTCTTGTAGATTATTGAGTCTTAAAGGATAACAAAATAATTTCAGTAGTGTGACAAAAATAAAAGAAACACCGCCGTTCTTCCGAGTTTGAATAAGGCAGATACATCATTTAAACGCAGTCGGGATTTCCACCTAAATAATGAGGAAAAGAAATAGTGTTATTATTATTTAATAGGCTACTGCTCTCTGGTGGTGAAGAGCGGCAGCAGCATTCCAGGAATCAGCTCATGAATCAAGTGTGAAAGATTATCAAGTGTTGACAACTTGACATGTATGTCAAGTTGTCAACACACCAAGTTGTTTTGACAGCTAAATGAGAACCACCGGTTTCAGCATCAGAACTAATGCTAGTGTGTTGCACTGATTTAGTTCCACTGATCACGACACGGCTGTTAAAGGTTTTGCATGGCTCAAGGCTGAGAGCGGTAATCAGAATCAGAGGGTTTCCACATTGTGCATGTGAGATTACAAGAAAGATACACTGAAGAAAGGCATCAGAGACTTCATACGAAAAAAAATCCATGTTCACTCTGAAAGCTAAGTTCAGTGAGGATTTTCACCCTGACATTTGACATTACAGTACATGCATCTGTTTGCTCTCATTGTTTTGTCCACCTTGAAGATAAGAAAAAATCCTGCACAGAAACTGTGTGAAAGCTGCACCGTTAAAGAGAAGAGAGAGAGTCTTAGTGCTTAATCAAGCCGTCACATCTGACTTAACAGTTCATACACCCTTTCCCTTTACTCCACCTCTTTCCTCTGTTCAAATGAGCCGTTTCTTGTCGACTAACACCTGCTGTACACACACACACACACACACACACACACACACACGCACGGACGTTTAGCATCAGGGCACCAGCGAGATACTGGTGACGGAAGACTGCTCCGGGCAGTAACTTCAATTTTATCTTATCAGCAGACACATTAGAGTTCGCTGTGACAAACAGACTCAGCTTTGTGAAAGTGGCACCAGCTGAGTTATAGATGTGCTGGGATGAATTTGCAGTGTGTGAGGAGGTGAAAGATGAGCAAGGGCTTCTGAAAAAAATGTAAACGTCAGAAAGATATGACTAATCAATTAAATAAGATATGTACTTCATACAACATCGCTTAAATGGGCTCTAAGAATTTTACCGCTTACAAAACAAAATGTAGAAGACTCAAGATGGTCAGAGCTGCCTAACCTACAGAAACAAAGCTATTCTATCATACACTTTAAAGTTTTTGGCCGTTTAGTATTGCACTTGTTGAAAGTTGGTTGACTCGAAGGAGACTGATTTTAAAAATAATGGTGAAAATTGAAGCCGCAGAGCCCGAGATATTCAGATTTTTCAGTCAAGTTACTGAAAAAGACCGACTGCCTCTTACCACCTCTCTCCTTCTTGGCCCCCGCTGTTTGTCAGATGGCCAGACCGTGTTTCTGTGGGGGAACTGTTTACCTTCGCTTCAAGCACCGGTTACTCTCCTTGGTCAGCCTGGATTAAAAAATGTTTCCACATCAACATTCAGGTACTTTCAGTAAAGGATCATGTTATATAGGCAAATGTAAGTGAATTAATTAACTTAGCAATAACCAGCATTGACAATGTTGTAAATACGTTTTGCTAACATTAATTAACTTGCTCATGTATTCTTCCTGTTAGAGATGAAGGCATATGATCCACTGCAATAGCTGAGTTTACATTCAAATAAAGTCTTAATTTCTAGGTATAATAAACTTTACAAGTTTTAAAAGCATTTGAAAGTTGCCGAACTAAACAGTTTTTCTCCTTTGAGGTAAGTGGTCTCCTAAATGTGTTGAGGCAGTCCTTGAGCTAATCTTTTATAATCCCCTCGTTCTTTGTATCTCTTCTCTCTCTGCACCAACTTTCTGTACCAATGTGTATAAAGGGCTTGTGGGAGTATTAATAAACCACTTAGAGAGTGTATTCTAAGGACACAACAGCCACCGGCTGAGTTTAGCTTGTTTTTGCAATATCCACGAAGCTTGGTCAAAACAGAGAGAGAGAAAAGTCTGAGCCAGTGTCATTTTCCAACAGCAGCTCATTGTGTCTCAGTGATGTGCACCCGGAGTGCAGCGTATAGTGTAAAGCTTCACAACTACCTTCTATCTCTGTCTTGGTTTGTGGTTTTTAGCCATTCTTGTGGCTTTATGTATGGTAATGCAAGTCTGGTTGTCCATCACTTTGGTCCAGACTGAAATATCTCAACCACTATTGGATGATTTGGGCTTTCATGGTCCCCAGACGATGAATCTGACTTTTCTTGCACAACTATGAGGTTGACATTTTTGTTTTTAGTGAAACTATTGGATGGATTTCCATGAAATTTGAAACACACTTTGGTGACCCTCTGACTTGTCATCTAACACCCCCATCAGGTCAACATTTGTTGTTTATTACCAAATATCAGCATCACTTTTGTCTTTCCCATCGCTCCGGCTGTACTTTGTGTTTAGCGCAAATTAGAAAATGTTAGGATGCTGACACGTTAAACTAATAATGGTGAAGAAGGTAAACATTACACCTGCTGAACATCAGCATGTTAGCATGCTAATGTTAGCATTTAGCTCATAGCACTGCTGACCCTGCCTGACAGAGCTACTAGCGTGGCTGTAGACTGTCTATATTCTTGCATGTTGAGGCCTGGTAGCAGTATACTACCAGGAATATACCTCAGTGGATTACTAAGAGCCTTACATTTCAAAATAAACAGAAAAGGGGAAACGCTGTACATCCATCTACAGCATCTAAAATGCTGTAGAGAAGAAAGAAACATAAAACCAAGAGATGTCCTAAAATGCTGCTTTAAAGCCACATCATCTATCTCACTTTAGCTGGAAGGATATCAGAGGCTCAGATCTTTGATAAGGAAGAATCTTCCTCTTGGCGAAGATATATGGAGTGTTTACCCCTCATTGGTGAATTAGAGAAAATTGCAGCATATCTAAACATGCTGGATGCCTAAATATCCAAACTCAACCAAGATTAATTAGTAGACGTTCTGCAGAGGAAGAGATAGAACATGAATCAGAGAGGTCCAACTGTGTGTGTGTGTGCTCCTCTGTGGGGTTTCCCTCCTGCTGCGATACTAATTTCGAGACAGAAGGGGGCAGAATTAGGTCATTCATATAATTAAATAATCTTGATGCCGAGCCTCAAATGGCTTTTTCCCTGAGGTTAGATTCCACCTGGCTGTGTGCATGTGGTGATTGAGGTTCCAGCTCATTTGGGACACTGTTTGCACACACACCTGCATATGCACATGCGCTTCATGCATTTGAGTGACAGATGATGTGTGAGAATGAATTGAAAATGAGCTGGATGGGCTGTCAGATACGGGCTGTTTCCATTCCCTGGTTTCCTATTTCTTCGTCTGGCTCACTGACCTGTGGCCGCTGGTTTTATCTACTCTGTGTCTGTGGAGGACCACCAGATCTCATTTTAGATGTTGGCTGCTTTTAATGGGAGGCCAAGGAGCATGCTCAACGTGTCATTTATAAAGCAGTGGGAGTCAATGGGAAAACCCATTTCATAGCAAGTGGGTCTTGATTCCTCCATCTCTTCTTCTCACACACCCAGCTTCATGCACTGCCACAGCGATCAGTCAATACGACTGTCATCCCTGTGCCAGCATCCTGTTTCCTGTTTCTCTGCATGTCAGCCATGTTTAAAACTGAGAATATAAAAACAATTCTGGAGACTTCAAACCATTCTCTGACTCATCATGAGCGGAGTATGGACCAACTTTGATCGCAAGACAAATCAATCAATGTGACAAGTTTGCTCATTGTGATTTTTTTCAAATTTAATAAAACCGCAACTCAAGCAAATTTTTCAACAGGTGATTTGCACTGCAAAATGTATAGCTTAATAACTGTAGTATGTCGTTCTAAAGTTGTCTGAATAAGCATAGGTGCAGGAAGAAGAGGGGGACATATTTGTTTTATCATAATGTTCCCTGGGAGCCACGATGGACTTGCAGATGCCTGGAATGGTTCTGCTGCTGATGCGGTGGCGGATCAAAAGAAATTATTCTCTTGTGTGAGTCCCAGTCAGGACTTCATCTGGGCAACACCGTGAGCCAGCTCTGCGAGCCGTTCATCCTGAACTCGGCTCAACCTGAAATGGGGTTATGAAGCATCTTTCTACCTCGTTGCTTGTAAAGATTAAAAATTCAGCACCCATTATGTTTAAGCCTGACATTTTTATTTCATGCCTAAAAGAGCGCAGAATCAGAGCAGATTTTTTTCCCCCTTTTAATTAATCAATGTTATCTTTTATTCGTGTGCCTAGCGAGCACATAACAAATGTCAAATATTGATGCTAGCCTGAAAGCAACCATCCTTGACGAAAAAAAAGAAAAGATTTTTAAGTTTTAATTTAACCAGGAACACATAATGCTTATACATATTTGTAATATTTTGCAATCAACTGCAACAATTACAATGTTTTAAGGCCAACACTGCAATACAGTGGATTACATCTGCTGCATCCAGGGCACTGTGTGGTCTTTTCCCATTTCAGGAGTAAATCTCTGGTGAATGTACCCTGCAGGGACTTTGATTAAAATAAATGAGAAAATCCATTTGTGATGGCACTCCAACCCCCCCGCCCCATCTGAGTCTGCATCTTAATTGATGGTGAGACACAACGGTGTGCTTTCTCTTGTGCATTACAGCATGCACGCTCCATTATTCTCTCTAGCCCTTTTTTTCTTTACCAAGTATGCGTTTTTGTTTTTCCGAGGTGGAGAAAGGGAACCAAATCAGAAACAAATGACTCAGACCTTCTCCGATAAAGCTGATTAATGCGAAGAGGATAATAAGCCACGTTCCTCATTAATCAGTCAGAGAAACAATGACGCACATTTCAGAACAAACTACTGGTCTACCCATTAGTCATGATTTTGTTTAGGATGATAATCATTTTGAGACCTAATATGAAGGTAGTTTTTCTATTTACTGATTTTTCAAATTGGAAGCACATCCTGCTATAAGAAAAGACACAGGACCAACATTTGCAATTAAACAGTGAATTTATTTCCAGATGAAAACCTATGTTTGTGGTGGTGTGGGATGAACAGCTATTGATAGCCATTGTGACACATTCTGGGGCCTCCACATTTAAATCAATGCTTTTTGGATGCCTGCCTTGTTTTCTCACCACCTGCTCCTCAGCTCCTAATTAAGCTAGCAGTGCATATTAAATAGTTCTACTATTCTCTCCATTACTCAATGTAGTCTTTTTAGATGTATTGTGCGATGAGGCCTAATACATGGCTTGAAATACAGAGACAAGGCATTTTGGAGAGTACAAACTGATGCTAAAGTGTAACCTGACAGAGGGCAGCAAAGATCCACATGTCTGCACCGTTTGACAGATGAGCATGTCCTCCTTACATTAGCGAAAAATGTTCCTTGAGTTATGGAAGGAGCTGCTCCACGATACAAGTACAGACCCATGATGCAAGTTTTATTCATCTTGTGATAGCCTGACAAAAATTATCATATATCAAAATATATTAACAGACAATTTACCAACAGCCACTTCATATAACGACAATGGTCCTTAAAAGCATGTTGTACATATATTTGAACCTCCCATATTACCATATTCACAATGCTGATGAAGACAAAAGTAAACATTGCAATATAGGCATGTGTTGTTCTTGTTGTTAGTTGTACTGATTTATTGTCATTTACAAAGATACAAAAGCGAGAACTGTTGAATCGGTTTGTTAATCTTAGCTAAATTATTTCCATGATCCATCTGCTGCGTTTGTGTATATTAATGACTCGGTACCTCTGGAAACTCAAGATGTCACACCAATCTCCTGATGCAACTACGCTTACCGACAAAAAATAAACTGAGAATGAAGAAGCAAGGGAGCATGCGAGGTTGTGTGCATTTCATCATCAAGTTTAAATATACACATTATTTTGTGAGTCACTGTCAGTTGTGGGCCAGAAGATGAATATGACACACGCTGAGGTGTTTCCTGGGTCTCAAGTGTTCTATGATTCTGCCGGGTGAGTCATTACGTCGCCAACGTGGAAAAGCAGCATCAGTCTCCTCGTCCTCCCACTCTGTCTCTGGGAATGATGCGAAGCTCTGAGCCATGTTTAAGAAACACGTTTCCTGCAACACAGGACAAAGCACCCCGTAAAAATCACAGTTGTTAATCTGTGTTCTTTAAAAAGGGCTTTTACTGTCGGGTAGTTACACAAACATTTGGATTAAATGTAACGGTTTCACGACATGCTCAGAGGTGTCTAAACTGAAGGATTAAATTATTTCCTTGCGTCGTATTTTCGGCACATTTGTCCCTCAACAGGGACAAATGTGGATCAGGGAAACACAGAGGAGGCTGACACGGAGGAAAAGTGATTCACCAGGGCCTGGCAATAATGTGGGAATCTTAAGCCAAGTGAATTCTGACTAAACAGCTGGGTGCATCTGGTTCGCCTCCGGGAAGAGGTCATTTTTAAATTGAATTTAACATTAAATACTGCCTCTCGACGCACTGGATCTACATTCATGTTTTAGTAAACACAATGAGGCCGGCTCCAACACAGACATGTCAGGATAATTAGGGCTATTTCAGTGACTCAAGCTTATTTAGCACCAATATAAATGTGGCTGGATGTTTAGGCGTGCTCAATGGTGATGTAACCTTGCATTATGGTGCAATCTTACATCACCCTTGGGTTTGGGACAGATTGGGTGAAGTTACTCTACAAATAAATATTTTAAAAACTTCAAAAACTTCTAAAAACATCAACAAGGCGTTTTTTTGCCAGAATATTTCTTCTGTATTTATCATAGATATCTCTCCTTTTCAATCTGAATCATTGACCACTGCTAGACATCTCTGACCGGTCGTTTACATAAGAACAGTTAAATTACACCCTTCAAATCTGATTTAAATAACCCAGATGATATTAGCTGGGACTGCTTACTTTAAGTAAGGTTTTTCATATTAAGCCTTACTTTTCTCTGCCTTCTCTGTGCAACCACCCACAAATGAATCTGTCAGACTATTAACACAATGCCTCCAGCATTACCAAAGTGCATTATGAACCATGTTTCATTCAAGTTCCACTTTGAAGAAAGCACATTGACAAGCACAAGTGACAAAGAGCTTAAAAAAAGCCCCACGGTCGTTTATGTATCCATGTACCTTAATATGTTAGAATGAAATGAAAAGCCCGACAGCGGCTTTTGTCGAGGTATATAAAAAAACAAACTCACCTGCTGTCTGGGCAGGGTTGATTCCTATTCCATCTACAAGGCAGCCATGAAAGAAAAAACAACCCAATGTAAACCCAAAATATTGTCAAGCAAATGACATCAGCACATAAATTAAATTTACAATATCCTCAGTTTATCCATAATGATATCAAAATAAATAAATCAGAGTGTGCCTCAGCAGCAGGCAATTCCATCTGGGTGATAACAGAGCAGCCATTAATTCTGCACTGATAAAAACGAAAATTCATATTTGACATGGCAGACGTATCTCAGACATTTGAACACAAATCTCATTAAATCTTATTTGGCAACAGTCGTTATTCCCACAGCACCCTAAACACGTCATCTTTCTACGAGAAAGTACATCGGGCAGACTGTCTCACACTGTCCGTACAGAGCAGAGGTAAACAAAAACATAAATCAGATTTCATGCAGCGCCGCATGGTTTAATTGGGAAACAATGAATGAGCCAACAATTTGCCTTCTAACCGCCACAAAGACCATTTACTGTTATTCGTTCTGGTGATTAGTAGAACTGTGGTCACAAGTGTGAATCCAGCGAATTCTTTCTGTATTTATTACTGGCTCGGGTTGATTTGGACACGCTTCTGTTGGATAGTTGTAACACAATAAAACCTTTTCCCTCCAAGTTCAAACTGCTTGAATTGAGTTGTGTTTTCAGCCTCACTACATCATGTTGTAAGTGAAGCTAACTCGTCTTCTCATGTGTCAATCATAGGTCAGTGTGTGTTAGTGTGGGTCTCGGAGCTGAGATCCTGCAGTTCCTGCTGGTAGATGAACACAGATGAACACAGGTCATAGATCGCTTAATGCCTCTTAAACAGAAGGAATAGCAGAGACAGAGCTCTGCTTGTACTCTCGTGGATTGATGGCCAACATTGCTGCGCGCTCTGGGAGTTTAAAGTGAATAAAACACTCAAAGTACATCGATACATTTGCCGTAAATTCCACACGGTGCTGGTGTAATGTCACGGATGATACCGCCTATCCTCTCTGTGAGACTGCATTTTATTTGGATTTGGCAGGTAACATGTGTTTCAGACTGTTGTTTCTGTGAATGCTAAGAAAGTTATTTTCAGTTTTAATACTGTTCAAACATGCAAAAGGGAAGCCCATTATAAAATACCTTTTATTAATATTTAATAACAAGTCGCTGCTAAGAAGAACCGACTGACGGAGTTTTAATCAATTTTAAAATCAATATTTAGTGTAAAATTATAGATCTTGAGTAAGTAGGCATGTCAGCGGGGTAATGAACCCCGACATCACACTGCTGTTAAAAGATTTATTTTGTATAAAATCCTCAGCTTGTAATTGAAGTTTTGAAACTCAGCTGGTAAACATGTCCCTTTTGCGGAAGAGACAAAAAAAAAAAAGACAGAAAGACTGTTCCCCTAAACTCACCATTTGTTATGATCGCACTGGTTGCTGATGGCACTTTGAACTGTAAAAGAGAAAATCCCCATTAGTGAAATCCACAACATTGACATTTAAGAGACTTCAGCAGCACTAAAGTATTTTTATTGAATAAACAGAGACATGTTGCAACCCAATTCTGCTTGGCCTGAAGACTCGGTGTGAATAAATCATCAAGAAGAAAAAGCTTCTTTTTTTTTCACCGAGTCAGCGCACTGAGATTCACCGACTTCGTTGGGTGACAACTTCAGAATTGGAGCCGTTAAGATGTCTTCAGAAACAAACTTGGTGTAACAAGCAGAAAGAAAACGCTGTGTATAGTGCGTTTGGTTTTCAGTCTTTTGCCAACTGTTATGCTTAACAGACACACAAATTCAGGCCTGCACATACAGCATACAGCACACACACACACACACACACACACACACACAGTTAGGAGAGCGCCTCGGGGGAAAGATAGCCACGCTTGAATTTCTGGAAGAAAATCAGTCAGCATGGTCACAATTCATGTCCTACTTCAGCGTTGGACAGAGGACGGTGTGGGCTGCTGAGATTTGCAGTGAGAATGAGAGAGCAGTCTGTCACCGGGGAGATAAGGTTAGAGAAATGCTGCTCACCAAACTACTGGCCAGGTAGCACATGCAGTACACATGAAACATGAAACACACTCAGGGATGCACTGTCATGTAGCATAAAACTGGAGGATAAAGTATGGTTTGAATCACCGACTGTTGGGTAATTATTAAATACGATAATTTACATTTCATGTCTCTGTAGAAACGCATGATCACTGAAGGCAAAGCTGAAAATACACCCTTGTTAATTACAGGTGTAATAGAAGCAAATGAACAGCTGATGTACACACAGTGTAGAAGCAGCACATGAGCAGCAGCTCCAGTGCTCCGTCAGTATGCCGTCAGCCACAGCACTGCTAAGCTGAGTGTGAAATTGAAGAAGCTTGCCTAAAAAGAGGCTGTGGGTCTCGGTTGTGTGTAAGGTGTGTGTGTGTGTGTGTGTGTGTGTGTGACACATGGGCAATTACATGGCCTGTACTTACAGCTGTACTGATGTACACATAAGCTAATCTGTTCTACCAGACAGTCGGGCGGCTGAAACGTACTAAGACTGTTAGTTTAGTAAATGTTATGCATAATTGCCGATACTGGATTTGCCGAATAAGTCAACTTTGTTTGCCATGTAGAAAATAAAGCCTGGTCGATAATAGCTTTTAAGGCCAATACTAATAACCCAAAAACACTAAAAGAAAAAAAAACAGAGAATCGTTTATCTGCCGATATTGGTTTCTCACATTATAATAGACATTAACAAACGTTCTTAATCCATATACTGGATGTGCATGTAAATAACATGAGTTTGTAGAATGTATTAACACATCCTCCTGTGTATGCATAGGAGGAGAACATACTTCTATATTTAGAGGTTGCTCACTAGTACATGTGATTTTTCCTTCCTTTTCCTTCTAAGATTTCACCTTTTAAGTTGATGCCAAGTCTTGTTGTGATTGTATTTTAGTGTTTTCTTATCGGCAAATAAACATTAGCATATATACCACATCTCCATATAAATCTATTGGACACTAAGGCTAAATGAAAGTTGTGCAGTGCAGTCCCACATGAAAACAATATCATAGACTACCGTTAGTTTTTATACTGGATCCAGTTCACGTATCACTCCCTGTTGATGACTAGACATATTCATAGAATAGCACAAACTTACCTCCTCAGCTGCAAACTTCAAAACTGCTGTGAATGGTGTGCTGTCGGGGACACTTAGTCTGTAAAAAAATAAACAACGCATTAAACAGGATTTTAAAAACACCCTAAAACCCAGCCTTTACTTTACCCAACATTGTTTTACTTTTTAATTTGTAAAACACGAGTACCACAGGATTAAATATCATCTCTTAAACGTTTGACCTGAGCTTCCATTGGCAGGTGCTTGGACTGCTTTAGTGCTGTGGAGCAAGCCACTTACACCATTTATGTTGACCTCCATGGAGAGGAGAACAAAAGCAACACTTCCTAACAGGGCTCAATTTAGTGTAACATTAACTTCTGTCAGAGTCATTTTTGTCAGAGGATACAAAACCATTTAAGGTATAAATAGTTACAATACAAAACAGAAATCAGACATATATTCTGAGATGTTGGGTAAAAAAGAAAACAAAAAACTTGCAAGCCTAGAGATGCAGTCGCCAACTAAGGAAGTACAGAAGTTGGGAAATTAGACCATGCATTATGTGGCATAGGGGACAAAGAGACGCTTCAGTCGGCATTTTGAGCCCAATTTCCATCTCTCGACAATATCAGGCAGATACGCTGTTTCCTGCAACAACGTGGCTCATTCAGCATCATACTTAACAAATTCAAGAGATCCAAAATATGAAAATTACAACACAATGCAAAAAAACAAGAACTTAAAAACCCATTGCTAACATTTAGCATCATATAATTTGCTAAATAAATCATCAGAAGAGTGTTGTTGTGCTTTAGAACAGAAAATGTGGAAAGAAAATCAGACCTTTCTAAAGTAGTATAGCAGCTATGACAGAGTTGTACACGTCATTTAATACTAATTCCTCCCAAATCTCTCTCTCTCTCACACTCACACACACACAGTGTAAGTCATCAATAGAACTCAACTGCAAAAAAAAAAATCTACATTTGGAATTCCCACAGTGATTATCCACCAAAAAACACGATGGAAAGTAAAAGATAAAATTATAGACAGATGAGTGCGAAGCATGTGTGACAGTTACTTCATACTGCACAACATGTGGCACTTCCCATTGGATGGAAGCTCCACATCCTAGGATCATATACACACTGTTCTCACTAGCAGGAAACTAAAGTAATTTACTTAATCTGGAGTGATGTGAAAAGAGAGTAATTGTATTTTAAAGCAACTGCAAAAGACACATCCGATCAAAAAAAATGTTGTTGACAAGTGCAGAGTTTGAGTTTAAAAAGACATTCATCAAATAAATCTACTGAATGTGAAAGTTTTTTTCTGTGTGCCACTTAAATCAGATTTTAAGACACTTGTAGAGCATGACGAAATTCTGTGACGTCACACATTGGAAGCATTACACACACGTGTGATGTGGAAACCTGAAGCCTCCAGTACACACATGCACTGAGAGTTGACTATACAGTGAGCTCAGAGACATTTTGTGTCCAGGGGTAAAATGTTTGAAATGAATAATATTTTTCCAAAGGATTTGTCAATGACTCCTGTCTGTCATCTCACAGGACTCACAGAATTAAGAGCTCAGTGACGCTGTGTTTTTATATTAATGAAGACCACTACAAGACCAGATGTTTAACGCTGCTTGTCCATTTCATTCAAAATAGAACTCAACAATGCTATAATGCCAGCCATAATAACTTCACTACATATAACATGTGTAAAACGGAAGTTAACGGAGCTGTTGGCTAGTATACATTTGTATTCAGTATCAGCATGTGAATCACAGTTGTACACTAACATATGTTGTCTCTATGACCACGTTCTCTGTAGCCAGAGTTAAAACACACCAGCAAAGGTTTCCACGACGGCACGAAATACCGATATCTGCTGCAGCGGTGAGATTAAATGTTAAATAAAAATCTAAAGACTGAAAGGCAACCGACTGTACCCTTAAAGCTGTACTCACACTTTGTATGGAAGCCGGGGGTCCGACGTCAGAGTGATTTTAAACGTTACTTTAGACCTAATGCAGAGGACAGAAACACGGTTATTAGCACTGTCATGTTGGCTAACGAACATGAAATGTATTCAGAGAAAATTACACACAAAAAAGCGCAGAAACTCACATCTTTTGTGCGAGGCGACTCCGTTTTCAATCTGTTTTTACACACCCGGAAGTCGGAAGGACCCTTACATACACGTCATCCATTTAGTTCTATTTTTGGACACATATCTGAGTATGTTTAGTCTTTTCAAAAGTATCGCAGTCTATTTCAATACGGCGACGTTCGTTCTAGATTCTGGAATGATTATAAGAAACATGTATGGTATTATTCGTCGTATTTACTGTCAGGCATTTATATGAAACTACTAACGTTTCACCGTAATTGACAACAGAAGGCGCACTGACATTTTCTTGGGCGCGTTAATGTTAATGCAGATTGGCACCTCTCTCAGGTAAACCTAATGTAACATTTAAAAAAAAAACATAACAACTTCAAGTGCGAAAGCGTCAAACAGCAGGGCTATAGAGACTTGCATTCTCTTAGATAGCCTTCCCTAATTATATCTAATTCAACACAGGCTGGAAAAATAGGGAGGGGACAATAAGGTGCATGTAGGCAGGGTTCACAATTATAGAATGATAAAAAGAGAAAATAAAATATATAAATATCTATTTATGTCATTGCATCAGTAACCATTCAAATGTTCCAAAAAGGTAATTTGAATAGTAAGTATTGCCCTCTCTCCCAGTTTATGCTTAGGGAGTTATAAGGGGAGTCGTATGGAGCTATTAAGTAAGATATTTAGATATTGAATGGACAAATTTATATCGTTTTCATAAGTTATTTATTAATCTTAGCCCTACTTATATTTTGATACATGACTTATATAACAATTTATATATTTCCTTGTATCTTTTTATTATTATATAATTGTGAACCCTGCCTACATGCAGCTCATTGTCCCTATGCTGGTTTCTGTACTGTTTGACTCTGATGAAGACGCGCTTGGTGTTAGTCCTCTAATAAAGAGTGTTAACTTAAATCAACACTGGTCAGTGTGCGCAACAAGGCAAATATGCATCCAGAACCAAGTATTTGAACCCGGTAAACGCAGGGAGTTTGCCAAATTATGCTATTATGCCTGGATTATGCCACAGTGGCAGCATTTCAGCATCCAAGCGGTATCACTTCTAGAGGCTCCACATTCATCAAAGTGTGAAAATCCTGAGTATCGCTCAGCCACGTCAAGCTGTTCACTGCTCTCATCAATCCAAACAAAAAGCATGAACCAGACTTGTTCAGTTATATTTTGGCTTGGAAGGATTTCACACCTTAATAGTGATGGATGGGCATGTGAAGTTCAGAAGAAAGTCTATCCTAGGAGTAGTGCAGACTGTACAGATATCTCTTAAGTCGGATTGTGCTGGTCTAATCAGAATGCAAGTTTGCACTTTAGTCTGATCCATTAGGCGATCTGTGTGACCTCCACTTTTCTACTCAGACCCATATTGAATGAGTATTTAATATTGGCCACAGAAGGTTCAAGAAAGCCACTGTGACTGAAGTCCCACACATAGATCATGATGACAACGAAGCCGGCTCCGTTCACTGAAGAAGACTTTGAAATACGCTTGAAACCTCCGAAAGCAAGTAAGTGGGGTCTTTTAGCTTTGATTATTATTATGAAATTTGGTAATCTACGAAAAATATGACAAATCGTGCATGCGTATTCAAATGTTCATTATGAGCTCTTGTTTCAGAGATAATACCGGAGTGAGCTACACTCTTGGTGCTGTGCCATCGAGAGAGAGAGAGAGAGAGACAGAGAGAGAGAGAGAGAGAGAGAGAGAGGATGATGCAGTGGAACGACAGCTGGCAAAGAGAATGGGAGCAGATATATTATGATGACTCAGAGTTATAGTGCAGACACTCAGGCGCACACCTCTGGGATTTCAGAGGTGGGTCTTCCCCAGTAAGAAGTACAAATGCAGAGGAAGACGGGGGGCTGAAAACAGAACAAAGGTAGACCGCTTTTGCAGAGCGTGTGAAAAAACGAATGTGAAATCTGAAGCATGTAAGCTAATGAGAAAATATATCTTGTAGAATCTTGTTTGCAAGTACATTATTTTTATAGATAACGTTTAGGTTTCGACACTAAATATATCAAATGCAGACAAGATCCCTTGAGCATTTTCTTTTATTTCACGTTTTACAGTTGCCGTTAAAATAGTGACTTAATTCAGCATATTCAGGACACAGTAGAATATATGAAGTAGTCAGATTGAAGTTTCCAGCCTGATCTTACTCTCCTTGTTCATAGAGAGAATTACATAATCAGGTTCCATACAGAAATTGATTTTCAGACTCTCTTAATCCATCATTGTGGTAAAAAAACATTTGCTTTGAAGCAGAAAGGCTATAGACAAAGATATGACAGTTGTCCATCATCCTCTTGAAGGAGCCCTGAGAGTGCGTTCAAAATGCAAAATGTAATGATTGCACTCAGTGCATTGAGCAGCTATTTCTAATAGCAAAAAGCAAAAGCAGGGTAGAGAGAGAAAAATGGCAATTACCTGCAGAAATATAACAGTAATCAATGCTAATACGCGAGCATGTGCACACACACACACACAAAAAGACAGATGTGCACTATGAAATAGGTGTAAAGTACATGCATAATACATGTGCTTGTATGCATGCAACATCCACTGATGGTGAACCATCTGTATTATTTCTCTCTGGATCAACAGGAATATTGACATAAGATTAGATACGATAATCCTTTATTAGTCCCACAGCGTCGAATAATAATCGAATACTCATCCTCAGGGAAAGGGTACAGACATCATGGTGACCCAGGAAAAAAAACAAAGCATCATTGGTAAGTAAGAAATTTAAAGCCACTGTTTGAGGTGTCTGACTTACAAACACATATCATTCTCTATTTATATGTAGGACATTCTGTTGCTGCAAATACTCTGCAACACCCCCTCAGTAATCCTTTAGAGTTTCAAGTTGTTGGATTTTTGTGTGCCACTTTTGATTCAGCGGTTTTATGTTCCTGTGTTGTGTGTTTCTACTGGCCACACAAAATCAGCCGGCATGGCTCATGTAGATAGCTTTTAAATCGGTTTAGTTGACCCGAGAGATATATCAATACTCAAGATACAATGTAGATATGTGAGAAGCTTAGACTATGCTTTCATTTATTTCCTAACCTCACCTCTCCCCACACTGACGGCGGCCCGCTTGATAAGCCTCAAATCACCGGCTTGTGTTGGTTCATAGCACCCATTTCATCCCTCGATCTTTCCTTCGGTAAAAAATATAGACCAAGCACAGTCTGCTGCTCCAGACAGAGAGGCAGTTCATAATTAATGCCTTGATAAGGAGCCCCTAACCTCTTAGGTTAAGACTGGATTTAAAGCCCAGGCTTAGTTTATCAAACACTACCTGCAACACTGGAGCAAAGGGTCATCAGGAGGGCAAACCATTTCACAATTCATTGACCTTTTGAAAGAGAAATCAGTGCCAGTCACAGATTTCTAGAAATAGTATTTATAAGATGAAAATCAAGTATTAGCATTAACTAAATGCTAAAAAGCTGTCACTATCATTGCTTCTTTCCCCTGGCTTGCCGAATGGCTCGTATAGTTTTTACAATCCGTACTGGATTATGCGATCACTCTGTGTTGTTGGACTATTGGGACAAACTCTTACTTTTGCTTATTAGGGGCAGTTTCTTTTCATTTTAGCAGTGGGCGGGACACTACAGGTGAACAGAAATATTCTGTTATTTGTTTTGTTCATAGCAACATCATTGTGCTTAATTAAGTCCTTAAGTCCCAAATATTAATATATAATGTCATAATGCTAGTGTTCATTTTTCTATGCATTCGTGTTAACTGGTTGATTTAACACTGAAACACATGTAATCCTCCAAAGCTGCCATGTGGACACCACTTTTACTTGCTGCCGCTGAGCCTCTAAGTCAAGTTCTGTGTTCAGCTGAGTCTGTTTGAGTAATGACTTGTGTGCGTAGCAGAGCATATGAAACTGTCATTGTTTGACAGAATTATATTTGTATTAGTTATGTGATGCATTCTATTTAAGTATTACACTGATGTGTCATAATTGGGCACAGAACCATGATGATCCATACTAAACAGATAACCTTACCAAAAAGTTATCAAACATGATGACGAAAACTATTGCGAAGAGACCTCAGGAGACAAATCCCCTGAGTCCCTTCTAATGTTTACTTACTTTCCATAATCCCCAGCATACTAAATTGTAATTAAATTTGAGCTGAGGAATAAGTTGGCGGGGCTGTGTTGACAATGAGAGAGCATGGTAAGCAAAGTGCCAAAGACACAGTTACATGGCATGTTGTTTATATACAGTGAATAACTCCCAGATATACCACACTGCCCCACAGTCTGACTGATGTATTTAACCTTCCTGTTGTTGATGGATTTCCCCAAATAATCTTCAGGAAACAAGTCATTATATCCTGGTGGCACACTAAGTGAGCCCAAACAAAATGAATCACAGATGCAAGTGGGAGGCCAGATACATATACAGTGTATCATTAAAACTCACATGCAGTAACCAAAATGAAATGATGCATGACAGAATAATTTAGTTAGATGTTTGCACTGTGGGTTTAGGAAATAAAAATACACTATTTCCGTTTGTGGATTCATTCAAAAACCATATTTCATTAGTAATGTACTCTAAACAAGTCTTCGCTGTACTGAAAGGTATTTATTATCGGGTTAGCCCCGACTTCTCATATACTGTGTATATTTATAATCTGTAGTCAACGGCACATTTCTACAGATAGGATGGTGCTCAGGTAGCAGGCGAAGTACAAGGGTTGTCAATGTGATGTCAGATAGAAGCACATTAAAGGGCAGCAGCCAAGAGCAGACAAGCATCCATTTTAATTACATGCTTCATTCAGAATGGATTGGATGTTGCCAGGAAGATCTCCCGACCGCTTCGGAAAAAGATGCATCAATAGCCAAAAGTAACGAGAAGATTGACGAAGAACAATGTGAAGCTTAGGCAGCGTAAACTGAAGATAGTGTAAGCAGAGAAGACAGGCAAGAGAAGGAAACAGAAGGCAGCAGTCAGACATTAAGAAGGGTGGTGGAAATGTGGAGAGGTTTTGGTGTGTGTGTGTGTGTGTGTGTGTGTGTGTGTGTGCGCGTGTGTGTGTGTGTGTTTGTATGTGTGCAGTCTTGGCGGCGAATCCACACGTCAGACAGATAATTAGCAGCATCCTTTGTTTCAGCCTCATCGCAGTATGTTTTCACACAATATGAAAAAAGGTCTTAATATGAAAATTCTACAAAAATGTCTTTAATCATATAACACAAGTTAAACAAACGTGTTTGCAAAGTAGAAAATATGATTTTTTTTATTTTGTTTATTTTGCAGTCGCTTTATCCACCACCATCATCGCCTTTCCAGCTCCTCTCCTCCTTTTCTCCCCCTTTTGTCAGGTTTCCTCACTGATGCGTTGCCACGGCTTTCCAGATTTAGCAGCACTCTCCTTTGCTGTCTCTGTTCATCTTCACAAGTTTGCATCCAATTTGTCACTTACCATCTTTCTGTCACTCGTGTCCTTCTTCAAAGATTGGAATTGAACGTGCTGCTGACAGTTAAACCAGCCTCCCATCGCAGTCACGGATAATAGCATTACGGTAGCTTTACCTGTGTTTTGCTTATCCTCAAATTCTCTGAAGGTTTACCAAAAGCAAAAACAATTACAGAATCAATACAAATAACTAAAACCGTTTTATGTGGCGGATAGCTCCCAGAGGTTTTGAGAAGCAGTGGCAACTCACAAATTAATCCATTATTGTTATTTTTGTTTTAAACTATAAACTCCACCGGTACTAAACCTTTGTGCAGCTGCCTACCCCTCATGGTTATTCCCCAAAAAGAATGCGCATGGATATTATGTATTTGTGTGTGTGTGTGTGTGTGTGTGTGTGTGTGTGTATGCGTTTAAGCATGAGCCGTGCATCTATTTGTGCCTCAGCTGCCTACACTACAGAAGATGAGGCCTAAAGCACTAATTAGAGCGCCCATGATTACCGCTCAATCCCCTTGTTCTGTCACTCACACACTTCCAGACATAGCCAACTATATTTAGACAAGGAAAATCAGTGTTTCTGCCAGAAAAACGTGTACCTCAATCAGTCCGGGATGTGCATGATTGGCATCTCTAATAAGGTACGTAGGTATTTTGAAGCTAAAGCTATCAAATGTTGTCAGTTTATGCACTGAATTAAGGACGGCGCCTGTAAGCCTAAAGGGTTGCAGAATTCATCCAATGCACACGACCATTCAATTTATGTTAAGCTAGTGCAGTGCCTGTTCAGGGCGTGGCCGTTTGGAGGGTGTGCCCGTTCGGAGCGGGCCGATTATTTGGCTCCCGGGAGTGATGCTTGCAGCACAGTCAGGCGGGGGTGTCCGTTCAGAGCGGGTCGCTTGCTTGGCCCCCGGAAGTGCTGCTTGCAGCGTTGTCAAGAACTGCTCCAAGAGAAGTGAAGAAAAGTTTGTCTGTAACGTTAGTATATCCAGCAGCAAAACTGAGTGGCCCGCTAGATGCAACATGCTCAACTATTGACTGTGTCGCGTGTCCAAATTGGACCAATTTCCACAAGGCACTGTCCAAGGTCCCCAGCAATACACCCACCAGCTGTGAAGTAGATCAGACAGAACGGTTCTCGAAATATGTGAAGAACACACACACACACACACACACACACACACACACACACACACACACACACACACACACACACACACACACACACATGCAGACAGAGATTCCTTGGTTTGTAGTTAGATGGAGAAAACCAATAGGAGTTGCAACATTTGCATCACCGATGTTTTTGTACTTACCTGACTCAGCAGATTAATTTGAGAGCGGATAGCCTTTGTGAAATCAATACTAATCTGTTTAGTGGGTATCATTTGTTATGCAGCAAGGAGCTTTTTCCTCAAAGTTGTATGTTTAAGACAGTTCTGTCTAATCAGTGAAAACTAAGTTGTGCATATTTTTTGTGGCCATAGTCTAAACCTGCCAAAATTGCCCTACAAAGCAACTTTTAATTACACAACTACCTTTAGAAGTGAAAGAAAAGGGCAGTCTCCTCTGCAGGGTGCCAGTGGCATTTAAAAATGGAAAGAAGGTTGATTAACAGCTTCCTTCCTTAATATATCTGCCTTTTTCAACTTGCCAGGACATTTCTCCACATTGACACACAATGATTTTCTTAAAACATTTGCTTGACAGATGGAGCATTTCTGTGCATTACAGCCGTTAAATTATTTTTTGCTTTTGAGAAATGATACTCAGATTGGATGAAAAACACAATGGTCTCCGTGGGGAATAATGTAGGTTTGTCACAGCATAAAAATACGACAACACTAACTACAATACAATATGGTCGAAGGTGCTAATTAGTAAGAATCCTTTTTAGCTTCAGAGATATCTCCCAATTAAGCACATTTATATGATAACAAGAGAACTGCAAATTCAGTTGTGGATGTGAATTCTATGCAGGATGTGGACATTACAGAGAGAACATTATTTATTCTTCCTTCATAACATTTATTATGCATCAGCTCACTGCATAGAATTAAAGGCCTTCAGAGAAATGATGTAAGGGTCGTGTGCTAATTGTCAGATGGATTTTCAGTCCAGTATTTGTGGTGATGGACTGGTGACCGCATCTTATGGCTATGTAGCCGTGTTTAGCTCTAATCGGTCTGGCACTAACATCTCTCCGTCCTCTGCCATAAAAACACTAGCCAGTCATTGCAGATGGCGGTGTCGTGTCTCACACACTCCAAATATCTCTCTTACAAACACACACTCACAACCATATAAGCACATGCTTTTCTACCGCTCGTTAGCTGGAGAAATAATTTCCATGTTGCTGTCATGCTCATAATTGATTTCTTGGATGTCATTCTGTTCAGTCCGCTTGTTCTGCTTTGGCTGCAGCCTTTATACATGGCAATGCCGCTTGAATGCACATAGAAATTGAATGCTGAATGTATATGTAATGCGTGCATCCTCATTGCTCTATATTATTTCCTATTGTCCTCTCTTTTAATTTGGGCTGTGATGCCATGTTGTCGAGTAATATCTTCCTGCGCTAATGCAACCAATGTGGTTTACTGCACATTTATTGAATTTGACACATAAAGTGGTTCTTGTAGGACATCATGCGCCAAATTGTTAGTTGGGGGGGGACTTGTCAGAGCTGTCATTAAATGTAATTCTTGACAGTTAACATGTGGCAGAGCTACAGATTACCAGGTGGGGAAAGCCTAAATTGGAGCCCTGTCAGAGATAATTTATTGCTGTGGATGCAGCCCAGGAAAGAGGGGGGGGGGGGGGGGGGGGGGGGTGTATTTGCTTTATTCTAAATTCAGCAATGTGGATGACAGTTCAAGTGTTGCTAGGGGTGAGTTTTGATCGAACAGACACAATTAGAAACATGTGAATGCAGAGCTCCTCTGTTCCAGCTAATGTAGAGGTTGAAACAGAGATGAAAGGCAGTGTCAAGCATGCAGCACGGTAGTTCAAAGCGCACATCAAAACATTGTGGTGCAAAGTGTTACTACAAATTGCACAAAGCGAAGCAAGTGCATGGAAAAATTCAAACAGCAGATTATAGTTCAGAATGAGGTATGATACGTTGTGCAATGCCTGAGGCATTACCAAAAAATGAGTAAAGAACAAAATCAGAAACGTATTTATCACCAATCAGCTGTTGGCTTGTTAGCTATTCATTTATTAGCAGGTAGTTCTTAAATTGGGCCTTACACGTTTTAAGGAAACTGTTCAGGAGTTTGTGTCCCTTATTGCAAAGTGCAACCCAGGATTTCATTGTCAGAGGATTTGGCAGATGGGGATATGATTCGTAGGAAAAAGATGATGTCGCATAGCTGAGTTTTTCTGTGTACAACAGAAGATAATGGTCAGTAATTGGCGTTCAAGCCTTCAGCTGTCTTGTACACCATTGGGACGGGGATTTTAAGTTATCAATTTAACATTACGTCATACATCCCCTGCTTTAATTATTTCAGTGTAGTTCCATGCAATCTAATGCAGGGGAAAAAAGAAGATACTTATGCTAAAATTTAGCTGTTTAAGTAAGACAGAGATAGTGAGGGAATAAAAAGCAGTTGAGGCTGTGAAGATGGTCGAGCTCAGCCTGCTGTTTTTGGCACCAGGGTTTCAGCACAGAGTGTACCCAGGGCCTCCTTCAGCAATCAGGGGCTTAATGGATGACTGGCCTGGGAAACTGCAGACGCTATACTGAAGTAATGGAGGTCTGGCTCAGGATGTTCCTGTCTGACACACACACACTCACACACTTAAGCAGACATACACACAGATGGGTAGTTGGACCTCAAACAGCTTTGTTCCCCAGAGGACAACTTGATCTTTCAGAGACAATTGGGCATTAGCTTAGCAGAGTACGAGTTGTGCTTGCAACGCCTAGTTGCTCATCAAGACTCCTTACACCAGTAAGCCTGGGCCACTTTCATTAGCTTAATGCATGTCTAACCAGATCCTATTCAAAACTTTACCAGCTCTTGATGTTGATGATACGGTCTGTTAGCTCCAAGCAAGACAAAAAACACATTGTTAGGTGGCTGTATGAATAACTATCAATTGTAGAACTATTGTTGTGAACCGTGTTACATATAACATATATTATTACAATATTATTGCATGAAGTGGTAACAGTGAGGGTACCTAGTTGTTAGATTCTGTAGCAAAGCTGTCACTGCGGTCCACCACGGCACCTGCTTGGCTCTAATATAAACTATTTCTTATGAGCGGAGTAACTCAGTAAACAAATGGCTGCAGTAAAAATGTCAATTACTGAAAGCTTTAGTCAATTATTACAATAATGTGGCCTTAATGATGACGCATTCCTCTGGTTTTGCTGGTTATATGCAGACAAGGTGTGCTAAACATGTTACAGTGGATCAATATTGGATTAGGTAAATAACCTAATCAAGCCATGAAGTGAAAAGGTGTTTTATTCTCAATAGGAAATTGCACTATTCTAATTTTAGCTGTCAGGTCTGGAACGAGGAGTCAAACACATTGATTTGATTGATATAAGCGAGCCATCCGTGGGCTTCTGTTGCAGCTATCATCATGTGAAAGTTTCAGATTGTTAGGCTAAGTGGCTGCTGACCTACGCACCTGTCTGTTAACCTGCCAGTCTACTTGTTGATCATGAATTTGTCTTCAGCTGCATGGTGGTGGTGTATGACGCTCGAGGCCATGGCTTGTTTTCCAAACCTACTTGTTTGATTAATTTCTATTCTTGCTAATGTTTTAATCCATTGTTTTTTTAAAGGCTATTAACTGATTATTTTATTCCACTATTCTGCATGTGTGCAATGCCTCTCCCCCTGCCTGTTTTGCATTTACTCTAATCATTTTTGAGTCTTTGAAGAGCCAAATGCACTTTCTGTGACAACTTACAAAAGCTTAAGAGATTCACAATGCCCCAAGGCCTCCTTGCTTTTGTCAGCCAACGTCGCAGTGACTGAGTTCAGTGTTTGTCCCTTTTCCAAAACACAAAAAGATTTTGCAAACCTAACAAGCACTCTGATATAATGTGCCTCTATATGCCGTGTGCCCAGGGGGAAGACTAATAACCATTTGAGAGAAACCACAGATGTGTGTGTGTGTGTGTGTGTGTGTGTGTGTGTGTGTGTGCGCGTGCATAAGGGTATGGTTAATGGATATTGCAGTAGATAATGCAGATATAGAGATACAGGGGGCACTAAAGATTGTGAACAAAGCTCATTTATCATCCTTAATCCTTTTTTGAACAGACTCCCTCCCCGAGGCTCCATCTGTACAGAGCAATAAGTCATCATACAACCGATATGCACGGATACACTCTGGACGTGTCTACCTGATCGATACCACAGCGGCTTCCATGATCTACCGCAGTGAGCACCCATATCACTGCACCCTGCACTAGGTGGTTGAATGCTGAGAGATGCAGACAGAAAAGTGAGGGATCACACCATTAAGACAGCTTTGAAATAAGACACCAGCTAGCTATGGACATTATCCGTAGCACACCTGGTAACCATGGAGACAAGTTTCGGCTCACCGTCTGAGGATGAATCATTTGTCCTTGTATTTAGTGGCCACCACAGGAGATGGAAGAGTACGGGGTAGGAAGTGAGAGGAGTGAAATATAGTTTGTCAAACTCACCGCAGTACGTCAGACAGGATAAGTTTGTCTGTAAATGTCTGATAGAACGGATATTATGTGTTTGACAGCATAAAGGATATACACCTGTATCATAGCACACTCCGAGGTCATGCACATTAATTCAATATTTTGATGAGTGGGTAACATCAAATACTACCCAGATGTTAACAAGTGTCATGTCTAGTTCCACTGCACTTATATTGCCGAGGAAACATCAGTGATTTTTGTACCATCAGTTTTTATCATGGAAGAGTTGACTGCTTTGTGTAAAGGTCAAGAAAATGTAAGTTCATCTCACAGCTGCATGCATTGACATTTTAAACTCTGACATGGAACCATCATTTACATAGAGTTTATGGATTAACTCAGGTTGTTTGTACATAGGACTCGATGTGTACCAATAGTAAGTGAATGACGGTACAAAAACAGCAGCGAAAAATCTAGTCCCCCACTGGAATTTGTTACGTGTCCGGTGAGTCAGTAGTTTGTCAGGGTGATCAAGTAATGTGTTTTGACTATCTAAAGGTGTTGATGCTACATAGACTGGGCAGTTAGTCAAGCTCCAGGGTTCCCCATCTGGTGCCCTCATCTAAAAGAGAAGGGCACTCCAGAGAGCAGTGAACCAACACGCGGTGAAGCACGCCCACCGGATTTACTCTATATTATCGTCAAAGCTTTGAATACTGTATGGAAACTTAACATGACATGCACACTCGCACAAACACACACGACCTTGTGCACAGCCAGCCCATTGCCTTTCCCCGACTCTCAACATAAAATATGTTAATATATACAAAAGCAATACTCCCGTTATTATTGCTGTAGTGCTCCCATACTCTGTTCTTCTACAAATCACGACATCCACTATCTTCCCTATCTGCCCTTGTGCTGATACCTCAACTGACAAGTCTGCAATGCTTGATGACACCGACCTTTGTCCCAAGTGTTCATTCAGATTTTGGTGGGTGTGTTTGAATGTAATTTGCATCTCTGAGCACACTCCGTCTATGAGAGGTGAGATTTAGAACATCTTTATGTATCGTGACCAGAGACCTGATTCAGTCTGCTGACATTGACATTTATAGTGAGAATAGGATGCCGTGACCATTCAGTCATGAGCAGCAATGATGACAAAGCATTGTGAAATGTATGCAAATAAAAGCCACGTAAAGATGCGAGCAGCATATCTGAGTGAAGTAAATAATCGCTGATGTGGTCAAGTGCTGGCACACAATGGAGGGGACCATTATAGGGTGCTAAGTTTCATAGATAAACGTGATTAATACAGCTCGAATCTGCTTACTTCCGAATAACAAATCTGCTTGCCTCAGACGAAAGAAATTCTAACCTTTTCTCCTCTTAGATTAATGTTATTTTGCTGATGTGGTTTGCATAATTCTCAATATTGGATCGTCTTAACTCCGCTTTAGACTGAGCAATAATTTGCTTGGCCATATTGTTATGGAGTCAGCCACATTATGTGATGGATTTCTGGCTGCCTGGCATCAGCTCTGAAATGTCACCGGCTGAATATTTATTAGCAGGACTTTCAAAAACTCTATTCCAGTCTCAGGTAAAGCAACAAATAACATCAGTCTCCCATTGGGCTCAGTTGACGTTTAATAAAAAGACTATGAAAGGTCACTTTATCAATGTGATTCCACAGCGGGAGCTGATGCCAGCATAAGCTGCAGTCATTTTAACAAAATATCGCACTTACAATAAATGCATCAGTTCTAGTCAAATGACATATATATGTTTGGTGAGCCACTCACTTCTGACATCTCACATCACCTTCAGGTCAAAAATGTATTTTGTCCTGTAGTCTGTTTATGAACAAATCCCTGCAAAAGGAATAACATTTCCATTAGCCCAAGCTGTCCGTGCTAATTAGCATGCTAACAGACTAAGCTAAGAAGATGAACATGCTGACATTATACCTACTAAACATCAGCATGCAAACATTGCCATTGTGTGCCTATCGCTGTAGACTCTCTGTCTTGTTGTGTGATGTGAGACGAGATACTGCCATCAGAGACACACAGAATTGCTTGTTTTAATGAAAGTTGATATAAATCGATGCCCACTTAAGAAAATAAAAAATCGAAATGTAATCAAAACAGCGCACTCCCATGTAATTAATTAAGAAACTCGGCGTTACAGAGTTGAGGGAGTTTATCCCTAAACTCTAAGTTTATACTCACAGGCTGCGAAGGTTCATTTTCACTTCTACAGGAAGTAAGCCAATTAAATCTAGTTTTCCTGACATCATACTGCATGTACCGTCAGATTAGCTCAACTGAGTCTGTCCACTCAAAGGGTATTTTCTCCCCAGTGTATGTCTAAAGTTATGGGTATTTTCGAAAGCAATTGCAGCCATAGGGGATGATGTTTAAGTGTTGTGGCTCAACGGGGTGTTATAATGAGACTGGTACATATCTTATGAATACAAATCTCATCTTCTGATTCAACAGTTCTGTTGAATGCAGTGCCAAAGGTTTCTGCTGCACTCTCTGTCTGTTCTTGAGAAATGAAGACGTAGCAGCACAATGTGATTAGCGCAAGAGCAAGGATATTGCTGTGGGTATCTCACAACTAATGCAGTGTTACACAAAGACACAGAAAGTAAATGATCTATGTAAAATGTAATGATAACAATGATCTCCTGCTGTTTCGAACAATAGGCCTTGGTGGTGTCGAGTTAAAAGATGCGGCCGGATGGAGAGCAAATCTAATTCAATGATTACTTCCTCAGAAGGTTTTTATTCTTCAGACAAAGCGGGGATGTTTACCAAATGGTTGGGCTCAAGTTACTTCCAGCCAGTGATCTGTATTGCCATAATGATGTTAGAAAACACAGAGGGGAGAGTGTGTACAGCAACCTCATACCCTCATTTAGCCTTTTCAAAAAAACAGATCAATCAAAATGAAAACTTTAAAATCAGTTGTATCTTTTCATATCCTCGTATATCTCTATAGTCTTTGCTTTTATAGTTCAACCATACATTGAAACATCAGCTGATCTGTGTTGTGCATGAAAAGACAGATGTTACTTTGAATTTTAAAAAGTATGTCTTTATTTCACAGGCGTATAATTCACTTCACTGCAATTACCTTCTTTCCCCATATCTGCAAAGCCCGAAGTAGTGTGGCCAAGCAAAGAGCTGTCAAGTCCAGGAGGCTTTAATTCAGTAACCCACTTACACAAAATTGTTACACCAAGTGTTGCGTATGCAAGTTCTGGGAAACATCTGATACACTTTTAATTACAAATGGGCTTTCTTTTAAGTATTTTAATAGAAAACATCTTAACCTGGAAGGAAACAGTGATGGCTTTAGTATCTTGGCAGTCGCTCAAGTGCCTGAGGATGATAAATGAGGAGGTTCCAGTGTTGATCAACTGTTAGTAGAAGTAAAATAAAAAGAAAGAAGTGCAGACAATATGATGGATGACACTTCAGTTGGAATCTTTGGATACATGTGTCAATTGGTAGCAGTTTGTGGGGAGAGTTTAGGAAGACAGCAAAGCCAACCTATTAAATCACTAATATGAAGCTCTATAGTTGAAGAGAGGTCAGGGTCCTGTGGTGCCACTAGATCCCCTTAAGAAGGCTCCATCAGCTGACCTATTGATGATCTATTCTGAGAGAACACTGCACTGTATAACAAACCCTTCAGGCTAGTAAATAGTGAATCTTAATTTGAGCAATCAGTGCTTTTCTCTGATCTATCTTATTGGGAAAATATTAACATCCCATCTAGTAAGATTTTGTTTTAGATCATTTTTTGCCATCATACATAAAGATGAACGTTCTCACACATGTAGTCCTCAGTCAAGATTTGATGTCGACAAGCACCCAAAGTTTGTTATGTTGTACTACATTGTCTGAAACATGGACTTTACAATATAAATCCTGGACAGGAGACAGTTAATGTGGCTATGCTATTAGCCACACAGAGAGACTTTAGTGAGCAAAATGAGCAACCGGTGTCATAACAAGGCATTAATATCCACACCTATCAACCAGCTTGAAGTGTCGACAAACAACTACAAACAAAGAGTGAGTCAAAATGGTCTTTTCATACAGCTGGTGCCAAGTTAAAGTACTGGGGATTTGCCCATTGTAAATATTCAGTGTTTGAATATGCCGAGTCACACAAGCTAAGGATTAAGGCTTGAAGTTGTCATTAAAAAAAAACAAATGCTGCAGAGTGTACCATATGCCACTAGATTCTTCAGCATATGAAATATCTCTTGATTATTCAACACTGTGAAAATCGTAATCCATAACAGCTTCTTTGAATGCTTCTGAATTATCGTATTCTATTTTCACAACTCACCAGAAAATGGGTATTTACACGCAATGTTTGAATAATGCGTACTGGTAACATTTTTGGGTTGGACTAGTGCGGCATTCATCACAAGTATGCAAGGCGTGTACACAGATGCTGCAGTAGCAGCAACAAGCAAAAGCATCCTAATGAGGATATCATTTTATGATGGAAACTGTGCAGTTGTTTTGGAGCCGAGCAACATTTAGTTGAACGTGTCTGTCAAACGCTGTGCTGTGACCGGAGGCACAATTCTGATTCACGGACACAATAAAACAGTATCAGGATCGTTTAACTTCACTTCTCTCTGATTTCTAAATCGACCGCTTGTTTTGAATTCAAAACAATAAAGTGTTTTAGGTGAAGAAATAGTAAATCAGTATTTTTATGTTTTTTAATGTTGAACGAGCCCTGCTGCTGCCTTTCTGTGGCCTAGCTCGAGGTTGCTTTTTGTCTTTGGCACAGATTTATTGTGGTGTTTTATTCAATGTCTTGATTGAAATGCTTTCAGCCTTATTGGTTCTTACAAAACTATGAGCTCTCTCTCTCTCCATCTCTTTGTATCTATCTATATACTGTATACCATGAATCTGACATAGCAAGTAAATGCACATGCATCTCTTCAAATTACAATTTGTGAGTGGCTTTATATGATGTACAGAGATATTTCATTTTCTACATATAGCAACAGCAAATCACCTGTTTCTTTTAATTCAACCAGAAGATAAGATGACAAACTTCTTAATAATTTCTCTTTCTAGTTCTCAACTGATTGCCGCTCTCTGTATCTCCATCATACAGCTGATTAAAATATATTCCTTCCTACAAATAAGATGCGTACTCTATCACAGCCTAATACGCTTAACCCCATATGAACAAAGGCCAATTATCATGATACACTTAAAGTTATTATACCTGCTGGAATCCATTATTTTACTCCCTGAGTCTGTTGTATTCCATTTCACTTGACCAGTTCCCATGTGGTTCAGTGAGCACAGCAAGCACTCTAACACCTTCAGTCCACTGAGGTAACAAGAACAGCCCCACCGGCTAATGTGAGAGATGAAGTGGTAGAACACATATGAATGAAAATGGAAATAGAAATGTATATACAACCATCCGAATAGATTCTATAATAAATGATATTACATTGAGCAACAGATCTTTTATCACATTCACTACACTCTGCTCTTTCCATTTTGTTTTCGTTTCACTGTTTTTGTGACTGAACTTTGTACTGTCTCTTACCCTTTAGAGACCAGACTGTTCACAGACGGTGTATAAAAAGATGGATGTGTAGCTCAATGCTGTGACATTCACCGGCTAAGCCTCCAGGGACTAAAGAGTTATCTTTCCCACTTGAAGCTGAAGCAATAAAATACTTGCAGACATTTAGTGTGACCTCACTCAGCTGCTGTCTATTCACAAATGTTTATGTGTCCTCTCTTCACCCATTACGCTCATTCCCTGCAGGCAAGTCCATTAACCTGATGATGTTAATAGCAGTTTGGAATGACGCTGCTGAACGTTGCAGTTCAGCTTATGTGAACAATAATCAAATCACTGTCCAGTCTTAATTGCACTTTTTTTTTTCATTTTCATTAAATTGCTGGTCATCATGACAAACTGTTGACAGGATAGGTGAAAGATTACCGTCTGTTATCATGAGAAAAAAACCTGAACGTAATTATTTCCCGATGGTCTTGATAGTTTCCTGATATCTCAATTGTTAAAATGTTCTATATGAACTGGTTGATAATCCAAACACGGGCTGTCGCTGGAATCACCTTCAGGCAGTGTGTTCACGCAGGTATAAAAGGAAGTGTAAGATTGACCTTTTAGCATTGCCTGAAGGTCTCCTTTATCAGTTATAAGAATCAAGCCTCAGAGACGCTATTGGTCTTTTGGTTTGCTTTGGTTATATAGACACACATACACAATGTGACAACAGGCGATACCTTTTATGTTTCTTTAACTTTTGGAACACATGTCCATTTTGCTCATTTCTATTAATGCCTCACAATAATCACAAAATCTAGATCCAAAACCTTTAAACAGTTACCTCTGCGGGTAGAATACTCTACAGAAACACTGTCTCTGTCTCTTAAATGATAACCACTGAAACCTTTAAAGACATGTTATACTTTAAAATATTACACCATGTTGTCAGAAACATTTTTACCGACAACACGCAATATCAAGGCAACACCAGTTCATTTTGACACTGCCACACTGTGATAGCAGGAACCACTCAAAGGGATGAGATGAAAATGTCAAAAGCCCTCAAATCAAAATGAATACAAAGCTCCACAGCAGGAGTGAACTGACTTTCAATTAGAGTATGATAATTATTATAAAAGCTAGTTTTTTTTGTAATTTTATCACTCCATGTTTATCATCTGCTGTTGACATTTCAATGTGTCAATGACGCCATCATCTGCAATCATAGCATCAGTTTTCATTGTTATGCAGACGACGCCCTTCTGTATTTGTCTGTCAGACCACTTTATTTTCATTTGAAGCAAGTACTCGCTATGTTGCTGTTGTCTGGTGATTGTTTCCTCAGAAACTGAAGAAGAAAGAAAGGTCCCCAATTGCCACAGCAATAACATAAACCAGAATGATGCAATCCTGCAGTCGTTACAGTCAAACAATACAATCATTAATAAGAACGTCATGAATATATAATTAATGTTGGACTAACAACCGAATCAAACAGTATGACATTACGTCTGTCTTGTTTTCATGTTGCATTTATTCTGGTGAAGGACTTTGAGATTTATCCTTTGGAAATACTTCTAAAGAGAGAACACAGTGACAGGTAAATTACGGAGTGCATGTTTCTACACCTACAATTACGGCACACAGAGGATTTCTTTTCTCTTTTTCTCGTCAGAGACCGGTCATTTCCATGGTGATGGTGTCCTTCGAGATGCTTTAGAAAGCTCTCTCCTCCCAAGGTGCTAAATTACCCTGTTTGAGCAATTTGCTTTCGTTCTGTACCCGCCCACTGTGATTACACAGTATAACCAGCTACCTATCAGGCAAGATGAAAAGTATGCCGTTTTAATGGAAGAGGCATGAGGGAAAGAAGCAAAAGCAGCAGGGCACACTTAAACTCTCAGCCGGCACTCTGTACTGCTCAAGCTTGACTCAGGAGGGAAAGTTTTCATAACTGTGATGAATAAAAAAGATAATTTTGCAATGATGCACTTCTTATCTGAAATATTCACTATAAAGCCATTTTTATGCTGTCTCCATGCTCCACCAGGTCATCTGAAAGTTAGTTACATGTGACCAAAAATGAACAATCATTAGTACGATGCTGTGGTTCTCAGTTCTCTGCCTTATTATTTTGCAGTGTTGTCCTTCTCATCTGCTCCTATGTAACCAGCAGTTGTGCATAGTTGAATCATGCGTTCCCCTGCGTCACCAATTATAGCTGACGGGCCGTCAAGCAAGGCACTTAACCCCCAACACTCATGAAGGTCTGAAATGTAGACTCCATGTTGTGGACATGAGTAATTTAAAGATTACATTTTTACACCACAGAAAAAATTTTTTGCTACAGTATTTTCAATTGATCTCCATTAAAAATGAATAAGTTATGAATTACACTGAGATTCTATGTCACTTCAATTCCCTCTTCTTCTTATGCTACTTTAGTGTCCTGTTGCATTTACAGTCAAAAGTCCACCTGTGTATTTGGTGTGAAAAAAGGTTGTCAAGTACTTGTATTCACGACCATTGTGTTCACTTCAGGAGATTTAATTCGACCGGTAAATTACCAGAAGCTGTTGTCAGAAGACAGGCGTGAGAAACAGAAACGTTACTCCAACAATGCAAAGCCTAAACAGCTTTATAGTACATTCCATATTACAATGATGGACAGCTGACAAATGGGGACAAACTGATTCACAGACACACAAAGACAAGTACAATGAAACACTGAAACACTTTAACAAAGCAACTTTTTTACTTTAAAGCCATTGATGCCTGTGTTTTATCTTGTATATATTTATTTAATGTCTTGTTTTAAATCAGACATGTCTTGTTTTAATGTTTTTATACATTTTTTTACCTGTTGCTGCTGTACTGACTGAGTCGTCAACTTAATTTCATTGTATGTTTTCACAATGACAATAAACATCCTTATCCTTAATAATGATTGATTTTTAATTCACTGTCAGACTCGCACTTTTTTCATTCCTGCTATGTGGACATCCATACATCCTGCTCCTCAGTGCATCTCCCAGTTAGTCATGAAGATGATGAACTGATTAATATCCAGCACACGTGTAGCAGGATTTTCTCATTCCCGTCGTTGTGTTTGATGTGGGTGGTCAACACAGGGCTTCCTTGCATAAGACCCACCACCGATTGTACACATGTCACAAAACCTCATTTCGGACTCATTTGTGCTTTTTGTTGCAGTATTCCCTCCTTCCACAGACCAAGCTATTATTTTTGAGGCAGACAGTGCCTGTCTTTTCCCTGTGGGGTTGCTTAATACCCTATTAGGAGACAACACAATCAATGCAGTTTGAGCTGATCATTTGATTTCTCTTGGGTTTTCTTTAAGGTTATCACCTAAGGCAAGAGGGAGAGGGAAACATGAAACATGACCTCCATCGGTCTGCTCAACTTACCTTTATTTGCATTGTGATTGGATCCCTTGTCTGATAAGCCATGACTGTGCTCTGGAGAGGTCGATAAGGGTAATTACCATGAGCCTCCCAAGGCATTAGTCCAAGCATGAGTGGAGATGTCTTAAAGCTGGCGTGTGCGTGCGAGTGTATGAACAACAGATCACAATCACATCTGCAATCAAATGACTCCAAAGCACCAGAAAAGCTTTATGTTGTAAAAAGCTGAGAGAACCAAACACCGACATGTGTTAAACAATATAGCATTTTTTTTGTTACAATTTGATAGGGCAATATAATAACAATAATGATAAGAAGAAGAAGGATATAAAATAAAGTAACAGTTTTTAACACAGACTGTTACTGAGGCTTCTTCTTCTTTCTCTTTTGTTTGCCCTTTTCCCGATTAACTTTGATATGTTTACACACATTTGTGGTATCACCACGTTAGCTGACAGCCTTCCCACACAATATCAAAGCTAGTGACATTTTCATTCTTCGGCAGAAGGTGACGGTAATGCTTCAGTAAGGTCGCGATTTCAACTTGAATATAACAAGACAAAGAAAACTATTTATATTTTTGTGCAACAAAACAGAGGAGGGACACTGCAATGTTTATTGATCCTACTTCTACTGAATGGAAATCAATACTTCACCAATGCACAAAGAAGAATGTGTGAACACATGAACAGAAAAAGAAACAAGAAGTCTCTCCTATAGGGTTGTCTCAAATGATTAGATCTCTTATACATGGTTGCAGCTGACTTTGAGCGGCTTTATTGATCAACCCTATGGCAGCAGTGCCAGTGATGGGGAGTAGTGTCATTTTTAAAGGAACTGTGTGTCACATTTAGGGGGATTAATTGGCAGAAATGGAATCTAATATTCACAACTGTTAATCACCTGAAACGAAGAATTGTGTGTTTTCGTTATCTTAGAAAAAGCCATTTATATATACATAGAGAGCAGGTCCTCTGGCATGGAGTCCGTTGGTTGCAATCTGCAACACACCACTAGATGCCACTGAATCTTACACACTGTTCCTTTTATTAAACTTGTGGTACTTGTTATCAAGGAGGTAAGATCGAGTGTCGCCAGCATCCACAGTAAAAAGTGTCCTTGTTGAACCTGCACAAGGAAAAATCTTATTCAAATCATGGTATCATACTGTCAAGCCACCACTAATAAGGGGTAAATGCACTACATTCACAGGTATCTACAGTTAGCGAGATTTAAGGAAACTTGCCCAGAGTCATATGCAAAAGATAAGCATCAGTTTAATCCCAGCGTGTCAAGTCAAGGTACAGGTCCACAAAGCCAAAAGAGAGATTCCAGAATGTTTCATTGAAGAACACCAGCTGTGGACAGCTTGTATTCAGTCTGTTGTAATGGATAAGTTAAAGGCTAACTTCTGTATTGTTCAACCTGGACATTATTCCATGTTTTTGTGTTAATGGGAACAGATGTTTTTTTAATTGGTCCAGTATTGAGCGAGAACGCTGCAGACGGCAGCCGTTAAACGGGCCGTAATGTAATCGCTCAGGACAACTCCTCACCATCAATTTCCGTCTATTAAAAGTGCTTGTGTTTGCCACTGACAGGATCGGATTGTTTTTTCTGAGTGTCTGACAAAGAGAAGTCTCGTTCTGAAATAATGCGTCGCATCCACTTTCTAGAAATTAGCTAAATATTCAGCCATGACACTGAACATCTTTTTGATGACACTAGACTACACTTTCTGTACTCCAACACTAAAGAAACGTGTTGTATTTCTCTGTAGGGTGCTTTCCATGTTGTCAGACATTCATAATAACAATTTGAGACTGTCAGTGGCAAAAACAAGCACTCTTAGTTGACGTACATTGAAGGTGCAGATTTGCCCTGAGCGGCTGCCGGCCAGAGCGTTCTCACTCAATACTGGACCAATTTCAAAAATTGTTCTTCCCATTAGTCACTTAAACACAAAAGCATTGGACAATAAGGTTCAGGTTTAAACATTACCAAAGAAAAAGTGCCAAAATGTACACAAAAACTAAAATAGCCTCCACTTCTCCACTGGTATTGTCAATATGTTAAAAATACTTATAATTCTGCCAAAATATGGCCAATTATGCAACTTTTTTTTGAGGTTCAGGAGGGATAGCATGACAAGGAAGCAGAATAATGAGTCACATTTCATCTATGGCAGACATGACATGGACGTGTTTGTATTTAAACAAGCAGTGGCACAGTGAATATGAACCACTGATGCATGAAAAGTAGAGAGAAAATATCGATTGAAGCATTGATTTCTTTGGGTTTTTACTTTCATTTCATGAAAGTTGGGACCACTATAATGAACACAGTAGTTATCAAAACCTCTAAGACTGTGAGCTGCCTCTACATTTGCAAATATTGCTCTGTTTTATATACAGTATCTGAAACCTTAATGATGTGTGTGTTAGTAGGTGTTTTTTCCGTGCTGTCTGCGAAGATTATTCTATATTTATGAAAAAATCTGAACTAATGAAATCAAGCAACAAGTCATCTTTCAACTTTGAACATTGTCAGACATGAATATTTAACTTCTGTCCAATTATTTCCCTACCTGCCTGACAAGTTTGGAAGAGTTGAGAGCCTAAAATCACAAGGACCAGAAACCAAAGCAATGCCTCTGTATGTATCTAGGGCACTGTTTTTACTTTTTGAACAGAGCTTTCATAAGGTCCTTCTTATTAACCATGTGCAGCGGGAGCTCTCTGCAATATTGAACATTTTTGGCAGCGACTGCATGAGCACTGATGCAAAAACAAAAGAAAAAGCAAAGAGTCACTGCAACCTAAGATTTGTTCAGCCTGTTCATAATCTCCCCACACAAGCAAAGGAGTTAAAAGCTTTAGTTGAAATAGTGTAAAACTATATCAACAGCAAACTACAGCCGGAGTGAATGTTTATATTGTATGCCAGTCGGACAGATGGAGATCTGTGAAAAAACACATCAGGCAAGGGCAGCAACAACAGTCTGTGTAATTTGAACAAGCTATATCCTGATGTCAAGCATAGTGTCAAGCCGTCCAGCTCAGCAGAACAAGGAGAGCAGCTGCAAAAGCAAAGCTGGGGAAGACCTGATGTGAGCAAAACAACTTCATATGAGCTTGTTTAGAGTCATCCTCCAAATCACATCACACCTGATGATCTCTCCTTAACCAAGTATTTTAGTTGCCAGACCTTAACCGTTTTTGTAATTGCCATGTGCAGATATTGTGAGAATAATCGGTGGAAACGTTATTCGGTAAATACAAGAAACCCTGTGATCGACAGCCTGGCAGACAGCCCAGCAAGCCAAATGAAAAGAGTTCTTCTTAAATGCCCTGCTTTGTGGGGTAAATTGATGCTTTGTTTAGGCTTCAGGGCGGTGGGATTGGAGTGAATCAGTGGCCACTGACTGGAACATGAAGGATGTTAAAAAAGTAGAATGATATCTTGTGTGAAAATCTGAGTCGACAAGCGGAAAGGAAGGTGGGAAGAGGGCAATCACAAAAATCAATTATTGTTGTTAGTTGGAGGACGGGGACAAGTTGCAAAAAGCATCACATATATATATATATATATATATATATAGATATATAATCCTCCTCTTTCTTTCCTATACCTCAGACATGTCAACACCCTCACTCTTTGTCATCTCTGTGTAGGTGTCCGTGTTGCTGGAGGACATTATTCAGTATTGCTCCCAAAAAAAGGCCTTTAGACTCCCCCATCTGGTCGTCCCCTTGATAGAGGGGGTCAGACAGTGGGCAACACCTGGCTCTCCGCCAGCTCCCTTGGGGCACAGAGGCTCACACATTAATTGACTGAAGTGAGACGATCTGTCACCAAATCTAATGCACACACACTGATGCTCAAAGCATACATACGGGCACACCCTCACAGCTAAACACACTAAGCTGCATCTCGAGCGATAACAGCCTCAGCAACAGGAACTGTGCCAGTTGTTTTCTCCCTCATTTTTATATTCTCTCCGAACACATGCTTGAAAAATCATAATCCTAAAATACTTTCTAAGAAAATATTCACTATTTTCTTAGAAATTCCTACATAGTTCACATTTGTGCTCTGCAAGTAACTTCTACGTTGTATTACGGAGGCCCTAAATTACCGTAAGATATTTGTTTTATGTCAGTACAGCTGTGAGAACGAGTTATTATCTTGCGCGCACAAGATAATTAACGATAATAATTTGTTCCCTCAAGATTATTAACAAAAAAAAAATCACCTTTCAAGACTTTATCGCTCCGTATCATTATGCTCGTGCTGCTTCAGTTTTGAATTGTAACTTGCTGATATTGATTTGATATTATCTCTTAATTGCCAGCTTGCAATGACCGAGGGAGTTAAATAGTTCTTCTGAGATGTTTCGGTGCATTTGTACAAGATGTTTTTCAGAGTGATGGCCATTTGTAGAGCAATCCATATCTTAAAGTGGTTCCCTGCTTTTTTTAAAAAGTCTATTTTACATTATGTCCTTGGATCTTTGTTGTTGCTCTGTAGGAAAAGACTTTGGACTGCATGCTCGTCAATTAAAGGCATGATACATAATTACACATATGGGTGTTTTAAAGCCTCCAGTCCCACCGACTTGCATGTTTTTGAGATTTGGGAGGAAAACAACATAGACATCACACCTGCAGTGGTGCTGTTTAACCGAAATGGTGCATTGTTTCCTACAAATGTTAACTAGCACCAAGACAGGGAGAAAATACTGTTAAGGAGGGAAATCAAATCACTGGTTGACATTCTTTGAACTGTAATTACAGAATATCTATTAAATGGTTAAATGGCCAGTTAAAGAAATGTCATGCTTCTGAAATATCCCATATAGCAACCTTATAAAAAGCAACTGTTGAGAGTGCATTGAGCAGACTTGTGTGATTAGTGCTGCAAGACATATTGGTTCCCTATACGTGGACCTTCATTAACCGCTCCTGAGTGATTTATTTGTGGTACATTGTGTGGTGGTTCCTCAGTGGTTGTTCCCTTGTGTGAGCAGTGCATGATAGACCCACGACTAGAAATTGATGACATAAAGAAGGAGTAAGGACGCTCAGTAAATTAGGTCTAATGGGGGCTTGATGCCAGCAGAGGCTAATGTGTGTGTACTCAAAGTATCGGGAGGCAAGACCCTGCACGGACAGTTCACTTAGTTAATGATTATTGACTCAAGTTTCAGACAAAAGACAAAACTTCAAATTAAAAGTGAGGCAGGAAATAGCTCCTAACTTTGTCTCAACATGCAAAACTGCAGGTGTTTCTCAATATTCTGAACAATAAATACCGGCTAATAAATTGTTAATACAGCTTTTTTATTGAAATGCAAACTACCGTACAGCAATCTTCCGGTGTTGTTACAGCTGTAGTGTCACTATCGAAGCTTAAAACTGTCTAATATTTTGAATTGCAACAAAGAATCCTGAAAAGTGGTTAGAAAAGTAGAAACGGTTTTACTGATGATTATCATATAGTCGGGATTATTACATTGCCCGAGTGCTCATGCAGCCTGCCATGCTGAATCGTTTGAATGCTGATGCTGCAGAGCTGACATGAAAGCAACCCACACAAAAGCTCAGGACATGAACAGCGATTTGTGCCGCCAGAGAAATACATTTGGTGACTATTCCTGTTTTTCAGAATTACCCAAACATTGGCATCGCCTGAAAGCTTTTCCAGCGCTGGAATGTGCCAGTGAAAAGCTGACAGTTTGCAAATAGAAACTACACACCGAACATATCATTAACACTGACATAGTTCTTGTAGTAGGAAATAAATGTGGAGAAGTGAATATGTCATGGGATATACTACTTTTTTTCTTGGGAGGACATTATCTTACAATAGCATCAGAGGAGTTTGTGTTTTCTGGATATTTTGAATGACTACAGGGTGTAGAACTGGCTTATTAAGAGTAGAGAAAGTGAAATGTAGACCATAATTGAACCATACCAACTATAATTAAGGCAAAATGAAAAAGCAGAAATTGCGAAACTTGTACTTAAAAAGCAAAGGAAAAGAATGGGATTTAAGATGATACAGTTGATGATACTTTCTCTTATTGTACAAGTAGGAGTGTGTCGTAACCATAGCATGCGTCTAAAGATTGACGACATGACAGCTCCCCAAAAGTGAAGGCAAAAAATATTGATCACCCCCGGATGGCTGGCTGCAGTATAGGTCATAAATCCCGCCCCCTTCCATGTAAGCAGATGGGATACAGGCCAAAGAAATAAATCAAAGAAAACATCAAATACGTTTTTCCCAAAGATGGTTTCTGTCATTTTAGGTAGCTGATATATGTTTAAGTTCTATTTTTTTGTGTCACTTGATGTTGTGAAAAGGGATGAGATGTCATGACAGCTGTGCTTTACATCTGCTCTGAGGGAAGTAGTCGCAGAGCAGGAAGCTCTGGAATTGTGCGAGAGAGGAGACGTGACTTTTGCTTTCCGTAACCGTCACGAGTCTGTGTAATATGTGTAACATCTGTCTATATGATCATAAATGCAGTTATAAAGATATTACAGTAGTTGTGTCTGCCTTTTTTGCCAAACAGCTACCGTGGTGCTAATGTAGCTAATGTCGACTCCAAATTAAGTCAAAATCTCGAGTTGGCAGCTCCTGTATCTGAGATATTTTGGCTTCACTTTTTGTAGAGTGGGAGGACGTGGAGATGCGTCGTCCATCTACGTATATATACAGTCTATGGCTTCAAGTGGAGCGCTATAGCCCATAGAAAACTACTGGTAAGAAAGAAGGCTATCAGATGACATTCCACTGTAGCACTCTATCATATTTGAATAAAGCATTAAAATCAGTCCTGACTTGGCCGCACTGTCTTGAAGATGTGAAGTGATGCACTCTGGACTTCAGTGTGTGAAGCTGTGCTAGAACATTTATGCAAATTAAAGGCTGCTCTTTTATTATTCACCATTGTGAAGTTATTTTACTGTCAACTGGGAAAGGCTTTGAAATCGATTACTGTCAACTGAATAATGTTAAAATGCAGCCCCCTTTCTTTCGCAAAGTAGCTTTAAAAGCAGTAGACATTTAATTTAGCAGGCCATTTTGCTCTCTCAGAGGGACAGCTGAGGGTGACAGATAATAGCAAAAGTGGGCATGTGTATTATGTTGTTTTGAAAACTATTTTCAGAGTCCTCATGATAAAAGCATTGTTACTGGAAAACCAAAAGAGCCGCCAATTGAGATGAGAAGACAATCTGCCATTGCCTTTAAAGGATTCAGACAGAAAACATTCCTTTGAACAGGCGACATTAATGACCCTGGTCTATCATAGTTGAATCACCTAAATAAAACTTGCTAGTGGTGGTCTTTAAAAAGCTCTGTAATAAAAACATCAAAAGGAAATCACACAGTGCTCTGGAAACATACCTGCATACAAGAAAGGGGGAAAAAAAATGTAGTAATGCATTTGATATTATGTAAGCCAAAGATAACTGCTATGTCCTTGACAGATCACTGCAGCAGAGTCAAAGCTGCTCTTTCAATAAGGGTCAGCATTGGTGAACATCCTGCACAGTATAGTCCAGAGCTTCAGGATGTACTTACAGAGGGTGTGTGCGTACTCTGCTCAAATCTGTTTATTCTCTCTGGGGTCTGGAGAGCGATAGCCGAGAAGAGTTCGCCATTTCTGCTGCTGCAAGCTGCGGTTTCTTAGGAAGAGGCTGTTTACTCGACCGTGACAACATTCACATAACTCCTGCGAGTGGAGAGTAAAAAGTGTATCAACATTACACAGGAAACGGATTGCAAAATTCACTGGAGTTTATACTCACTGTACTGCATTCATGTCCAAGAATAGATGGCTATTACTCATTCACGGGATATTACTTATCCAAGGTGCGTTTTCATATTAAGCTAAGGAAGTCTTAACCTAAACAATTTATCATAATGTCAACCAGAAAATGCACACTAACTCAGTGCACAGCTGAACTTAACCTCCCCAAAAACATACCCACAAAGCATAGAAAGTAGCCTATTAATTGGATTTTGCTGTTTGATTCTTAGTAGTGTAATTGTGGCATCTTTGTTTCTAAGATATATATCATACATGTGTTAAAAATGGTACATCCTTAATTACATTTCAATATAACTTTGTTCCTGTTACCCTTTTTTGTGTCTCGTGGTGCATCAGGCCTTTTTCAGCTGTGTGCCTCAGTGATGGTCTTTCTCTGCTTCTTTTTGTCTTCTGTCGCCCAGTTCATCGCAATGTCGCAGTTGTTGTTTTGATCCTGCCTTAGTATTTGTCCGATCATCTTCCCTCCACACCACTTGTCATCCTCACTCAGCGGCATCATGTTGGCTCGTTCCAATAACTCTTTATTACTGACATGGGTCTTGCCATTGATTTCGGAGGATTCTCGGGAGACACTGCTTTGTTGTCAGTGGCACTTACTGGATTATAAAATAACACAATCCAAGCAGTAATTACATTCCCAACTAAATATATTTAGCAAAGCAAATTAGTTTGTATAAAGGAAATTTCAGGTGAACACTAAACAATGAAAAGCAGTTTGTTTTGTTACTCCTGTCTTTTGCAACAACAAAAAAAGACGTGTTAGGAAATGAAATACAGTGCAGGTGTAAACAATGAGAAAAAGTAAATCCTTGCACTTCTTTGTGCATTGCTGTGGAAATCTCACTTAAAATATGAACTGTGTTTTGGGAAGCCAGGGTGGCAGTCACAGCCTCAGTGCATCTCCAGGGAGGACAGAGACGGATCAATTTTAATTACTAAGTAGCGTCACAGAAAGCATGAGAGTAATGGGGATTTAAACAGCTCAGATAGCTACACTCACCTCAGGGAACCCAGAGAGCCACAGACACAAAATATAGCACGACTCCCATAGATGCACCCAGCAGAGAAAAAAGAGGGATTATGAAAACCTGTGACTTATATAATCGTGATGTTGACAGGAGCTCTGTATTTTCCCTGATTCTATACATGGCGCGGTGTAACTTCATGAAAGGGTGACTGATTATTCTCAGAAGCGTAGGACATGGATGAGGACGGCACTGTGTTTCCATGGAGATAAAAGAGAAAACTCTGGGTTAGAGCACAAGTTTAGATTTCAGGGAACAGGCACACACACATACCTCTGTAAAAGAGAGCTGACCAACTCTTCGTTAAGCTTTCAACTAGTTTAACCTGCAGCGGTTTGAGAGAGTGTGAGGCAGCGATAGGAGCAAGAAAAAGGGCAAAGACAGACGGTTAGAGGGGATGCTGCAAATGGAGATCACTGCCAACTGGATGTTCATATCAGAATAGCGGGCTGGTTACATTTCACAGAGAGGTTGCCTGTTTGCTTATAGCTGCAGAGCCAGCCTGCTGCACATTCTCTTAGGTCTCCTCTTACCTTGATAAGAACACCATCTGTTAAAACTCATGCAACTCTTAACTACAAGGCAGCTCGCCAGTTGTTCATAAATGGGCATCTGGAAAAAAATGTTTTGGTGTAAAAAGGTACTGCGCTGCAATTCATACTGAGAGTACTGAAGCAACAAGCCCAAAAGCTCAAAAATGTGCTGCAGCAGCCGAATAGATTGCGACGTAAAGTCTTAACAACGAGCAATAACAGGGTGTTTATACCCCCTCTGCAATATGCTGAAATGAGTGAAAACTACACTGCATGTCTGATAAGTGGAATTCCCCCTCATCCTGCAACTGTTAAGTACAAATAGAAGAGAGGAGCCCCTTGTGTCTAAATCCCCCTGCTGCAGAAGTCGTAGTGTTCTTCCCCTTGATGCAGAATGTTGCCAACCAGTGCAAGAAACGCTACCTTCATTATAACAAAGGGCCTGTGCTGTAATGAGCCAGATTTAGAAAAGTGAATAAATTATTGTTAGTGAGGCAAGTGAATCTATACTGTTTTGCGTTCCCTCTCCACATCGTATCAGATGTTGTTTAAATGTCCTCTCCAATTAATCCCCTTTTATGGGAGAAGAATTAGCTGCAGGACTATTTTTAGAATCAATAATATTTTTCTGACTCCTGGCCTGTCCGCCACACAGACGGAGATTATTTAAGGAACCTCGTTATCCCACGGGTATACAGCCATTTAATGAGTCTATAGAGAGCATCAAAGAAATAAGCTGTGTAGGGACACTAAGCCTTATTTTTTTGTACATTTAGAAATGCCTCAAGAGGCAGCCAAAAGTGCAAAGAAAGGAGATTTTTTTTTCTCCTTTTTCTTATAATAACTAAATTGGTGTATGAGTATAGTACAAACCCACAGACTCATCTTCAGCAGAAATCTGTGACAGTTCACTGTGACAGGAACCTGCAGTGTAAGTGCAAGTCTTGCCAACATGAACTCACACACAAACATACAGACAGACATGAGGAATGAATCTGGCCTGGAGACTCTGTAAACATGTTAGGGGACATTCAACAGCTTTATCCACTATTAGGAAGAATTTACAGCACCAACAGGTCTATAAGTTAAAGAGAGAGGGAGGGGGGGGGGGGGGGGGGGGGGGGGGGGGTATGATCAGTGATGAGATAAGCTGTTTGAAGAAATTATAGTGGGCAAACCCTGATATATAACTTGACTCTAACATCATGACCATCACTGATAAATAAGTCATAACTGGATGGAACTTGATTTAAGCCTGATTAAGTAATAAGCACATATAATTGTCCACTGGTTGACCATCAATTAAAAGTTAAATACTATGCCTTACATATAGTTGAATGCAGAGTTGTGTTTAAAACTAGCCCTATTTAATAAAAATAAAAAAACATAGTAGACTAAGTAATATCAAAGGCAATGCTCTTACAACAATCCGCTATGTCTGGATGTCATTTCTTAAACAAGAAAAGCGAAATGGGAAACTGGAATTGTGTGTGTTAGGTGCGATTTTCATTTGTTTGTAGGAGAGGCTGAATGTCTGGCTGAGTTGCTTGTTTAGATGATTTCCCCCCGTCTTGCAGTGCCACAGTGCTCAATGCGTCTCCAAGTGCGCACGACCAGTCTGCAGCAGCGCGCCGCATACCGCTCGCCAGGCATCTGGCTGCTCCGCGTTTATTCCTGGAGGCGCTGTTTTTCGCTCAATCATCCCCCAACAGGTGGATAAGTCGAGTGGGAAAGAACATCTGTGGCAATACGCCCTGGGGGAAACTGGACGCGTTGCTGAAGCAAGTGTAATCCACCGAGAAAACTTGTCGCTTTCGTCTCTTGCGCGGTGAGCTGAATGCGGAGTGCGCCGGTTTGCGTTTCACCCCCCCCCGAAAAAAATAGGACCGAATGGAAGTCGTGATGAAAACTGACGGAATCTGGATGGACAGTGGGACAGTTCAAGTCTCCAAAAATGAGATGGGAGAATGCAGACTAGACTGAAAACCAAGAGAAAGGCGGACTGACATCACAAGGCACCAACACATGAACGGTCTTCATGCAGATCCACACTGCAGTTTTCACATTTGGGGTAAGCTATTAGGAAGTTGAGGCCAATTATATTTTTAAGCTTGAAACATCTGTTTTATTAGTCCTCACGTGGTGTCGGGATGTTTTCAAAAGGAAGAACGTTGATCTCGGTGAGAGAACTTTAATGCCCAACATCCCAAAGGTTAATAATTTGCGCCAGTGAAGGCTACTTGAAAATTCGCATGTTTTGTCTATAAAAGGCTTTTCACGCCAGACAGGAGTAGACTATATGAAGTATCAGATGTAACTTGTTGCCTTTAGGGTCCCTCGGCTTGTAACTGACGAAGGACCCCAGCAGGCAAGAAGAAGAGTCCTCTCTCATTTTCGCAACCATTTTTATTTCCATCCATGCTATTTCCTGTCAGCTTTCTCACGCACAAACACAGAAATAAAAATGTCAAAATCCCACCTGTGAGTGTAAGCATGGCCGCCATTCACTGGAAATGGCACATTGAGTCTGCCAATTGACCTGTTGTCGTTAATTAATGCATGCTGGACCATGTTATAGTTGTTTTACTGCTATTGTAAACACAGGGCAGGCTTCTGGAAATAGGCTTCTTGGATTGTTGGAACGCTGAACTATGCATTGTGTGCTGTCCAATCAATGATACTTTCAGAATAAGAAAACATTTTGCCCATCATATTCCCTGCCTCTACGCTTGAGTGGTGCTGCACTCCATAACAAACACACTCAGATTTTCTATTTCCAAATCATGTATCGATTCTAGGAAAGTGTGATTAGACTAGAAGAAGGGCCCTCTGCACAGAAGGCTGAGCATGTGTGTCTTCAATAATAGCACACAGTGATATCAGCAGACCATCAGCATCAACACTGGTACTGGTGTTTTGCTCTTACTTTATATATAGCTGCTGTATTTTGTGGCAAATTGTGTCCCATGTTCACAATCAACTCAGTGGTTTTTTTATTGGTAAAAGCCAAATTACAATGACACAACAGTGTTATAAGCGCAGTAAAAATATATGATATATTACCTGATATAGGCTACAAGACATGTCAAACAAACACTAAAACATACTTCTGTCTATCCTTTATATAGTGGAACAGTGAATCCAGAAATCACAAGACACACAAAATAAGCTATTGAGACCATGACTAGTTGTGAAAAAAATTTACTTTTAAGAGAAAAGATATATATATATATTTTTGAATAGAGATGAATATTCAAATATATTGAAATCATATTTTTGTTTATTTTAGAATATGTTTAACGCTGTTGCTGAGGAGAGGGCTTATGTTGTTAAAAACACGTTTAGAATCAACAGACCTGACTGTGCATGCATGTTTTCTGCATCGTGCATGATTTTTACTTAACCTCTCAAGATAGATATTCAGTGGTGGTGACTGTACTGCAGTCAAAGTGGATATGTTTCACAAAGGGCTATAGCAATATCACTAATGCCCAGGATCTCAGAAATCCTTCTTTTCACGATGAAGCTCTTTTCTTTAAAGGAGGGAAATTAGAGGCACCTTAGGGCATCCCTAAAGTGCCTCCTTGAGTGTAAGAGGAGATGACAGGTGACAATGGGGAAAAATGATGTTGCTTAGGAACACTTGCCGACAGTTAACTGCACGATGTTCCTTTTATATCCATTATGTTGGTGCTATATATTAGCTTGCATTTGAGCCGTCTTAAATGCCTGCTCTTTCAGCACATCAGAATGTGGCCACATTAGAGTTGCTAGTTCAAAACCCGATCCTCTCCCATGTCTTTACAGGACGTTACGTTGGCTGGGAGTAACTTCCTGAAGTCTTGTCATCACCGCGAGGTTGCCAGTCAACCAGCGGAGACTCCAGCAAGTGACTGCGCCAAGAAATAGTGACGCAAGTAACCTCCGTAAAATCACAACATGTCGTTTTCACTCTTTGTTGTGCAGACTAAACAAACACGATATAACCTCCTAATTAGTGATCTTTAGAGTTGCAGTTGGCTGGAATTTCTCACATTATGACTGAGCTTGGATAGGCGTTTTTCTCTGTTTCCAGTCTTTGTGCTAAGCTAAGCTAACCCCTGCTGGCTCTATCTTAATATTTACTGTACAGACACAAGACTGGCATCAATCATCTCTTCTAACTCAGCACAAAAGCAAGATTTGAGTTTAAAAACATTTTTTGTTTTCATGTTTTTGCGCACCTGCTCAGTGGTTATAGTCAACTCACTACTGATACTTGTTTTAGAATGAGCTCAATATTATGGTTGCATAGTCTGAGGACATCCAAAGGGTTATTTTATTTTTAGGATTAACTTCACAGATTTACAAATGCTACTTATTTATGTAATTATGAACACTACTTCCCCGTCTTCTCTTCATGGTCAGTATTTAATTATGACAGTGTGCTTGTAGATCTCACCACTGCCAGATTACAGAGATCTTGACCGTTGCCTTAGGAGACAGTCACTGTCACTGTGACGGCTTTTTTTCTGTGAAGCTGCACAGTGCATCATAAAGCATCGTTTTTGCTGTCACCAGGCAACCACTAAGTCAGCTGATGTCAATCAATTAGCAAGCATCACTAATGACATTTAGTCATTAACTCAAGAATTAAAGATCTTATCATCCATTTGAGCTGCAACACTTCAAGCCTTCATCTCTCTCTGTCTATATAATCCCTTCACCTCTGCTCCTGTCGTCTTCTCATCTTTTCCTTTTTTGTCAAAGTCAATACCAACAACATGTGTCTTCTTCCTATAACACCTTTGTTTCCGGTCCCCTCTAGTGTGACCTCCCTCAGCTTGGCAGCAGCTGTAGCAGTGTTTGCAGAGTGCCGGTAAGCTGAAGCCCAGGGAGATGTCACAGCTGTACTACCGGCGGACTGACAGCTCCTCGTACCGGGACCGCATCCCGCTGAGAGTTGTGCGGGCAGAGTCGGAGCTGTCACCTTTGGAGAAAGCCTACCTTGGAGCTGTGGAGAAGGGAGACTATGCTAGTGTCAAACAGGCTCTAGAGGTATGTGTATCTGTGTGTGTATAAGTCCATGGAAGAACGGATAATGTGATAAATACAGCCACTGAACCTCTAAATTATGGATGGATGGATGGATGGGAATTAAAGCCTTAATCTAATTGCATTGATTTAGAAAATATTAGAAGATTTATGGGTAAGATGTGCAGCCATGATTATCCTCTACTCATTTCCAATAACATCAGGGGTATCTATTTACCTTGACAGGTGTCAGACATTTAGTAGACACCAGCTGTTTGGTAGAACTCTGTAGACTTGGAGTTTCTCTGTCAGATCTGAAAGGTGTGAGGTGTTAACGTTTCCGTTCATAAATCAATGTGTAATCTCTGTCAATTACTATTTTCCCTTCTACTCACTGATATTCTATTAAACAAAGTCCCAGAGTAGCACTAGAAACAAACCCTGACTTTCAATCACTACCTCATTTTGCCAGGAGGCTGAGATCTATTTCAAGATCAACATCAACTGCATCGACCCTCTCGGCCGCACGGCTCTGCTGATTGCCATTGAGAACGAGAACCTGGAAATTATCGAACTATTGCTGAGCTTTAACGTCTACGTCGGCGATGCCCTGCTGCACGCCATCCGCAAGGAAGTGGTGGGAGCTGTGGAACTGCTGCTAAATCACAAGAAGCCTAGTGGTGGCATGCAGGTGAGGAGGGGGAATGAGGGGGATGGAAGGAGTTTCAAATTAAGAGTGCTTTATTCCTGAGGAAGGAGTGTGTCGCTGCTGACAAGGCTGGGGGACACTAGCAGAGAAACTAGGATTGTTGACGTTTACTTTCTCCCCAGAAGAAATGCATTCCTTTTTTCCAGTTTGTCAAATCATGTTTTGCTAATTTTAGCACTAATTTATTTCTCTTTTTTTTGTAGTTGATACACTTAGTGTACACTGTAGTGATCCTATTTGTGTTTGAAGGGACCTCCGCCATGTTTTATGTGTAAAAGGTATAATAAGCTTTTATCCAACAGAATATGGCATTGGACAGATGCACAGCTCACACCACATGTATTGTTTATCATAAAATGTATGAACAGTGATTTATAAAAGTAAATTAATAACAAACCCTAGAGAACAATGAGCTGGAAGTGCACAGTGGCCTCAATACCAAATCACTGAATGGTATAAAGTGCAGTAAAAAAAAAAACTGCTCCTCATTGTGTAGCTTACAAGCTGAATGCAGTTGCCTGGAGCTTTTTATACCATCTAAAATAATTGACCCAGTAGAGTTGGAAACAACAAAAGCTGACACTTCAAAAGGCTGTCTAAAGACGTCTTCTGTCTTTTGGAACAGGTCTTACATTTAAGACATTTTAATGAGTATGTTTACTGAGAGAAAGTAAGATGTGGACATTTTATCCAAAGTTACAGTATATTTATTGAAAAAAAAATCTTGTAAGGATTCAGAATACTGCTGCTCATTAACAAAGCCTTCCTCTAGTCTTTGAGAAGTGCCTGTTTAGAGCTTTTATTGCTATAATTAAAAACAAAATACAGAGTAATTCATTTCAGATTGGTACTCCTTTGCACTGATTGCTCTCGACTCAAGGGGCATTTTCTTGTTCTTGTCCCTGCCGCACATGCACTGTGTACATACTGTACAAACTGGAACACACACGTACAGGCTGCACTTGCTCTTTTCCTCACTTCTCAGCAGTAATGCACCATAAACCACAAAGGAACAGATGTTTTTAGCCTCATCGATCAACTGAAAGGGGGACGTTATTCCTGTTAGAAGCTGTGCGTTTGTCTTTGATAATATAGAGTGAAATAGTGGGGGGGGGAAATGAAAGGAAAAGGAAGCATGTATTAGGGAACAAAAGAGCACAAGAGATGGCTCAGGCTTGTTTGTTAAATGGAGAGAGACGGAGGGAGAATGAGATACAGAGGCCAAAAATATCCATCCGAACCCCTCAGCTGTGACATCTATCAGCCGCCGCATTTCGCTTAATGTCTTTGTGAGATAGAGCTTCTGCTCATGAGCGCCTGGTTATGCTTTAAAATAGGGGAGCAATCTTGGAAGAATAGATAATTGTCAGGGTCCATGGGGCCGTCACCCAGGAAAGATTCGTTAGATTATTAAGGGTGCGATGACATTCTAGGTGAGTGGGCTGTTGTGTGGGGGGAGGAAGACAGCAGAAGAAAATGATTGGACGGGCTTTAGTACAGTACTGCGACTGCCACAGATACTGGAATGTTTTTCTTTTTTTTCAAACCATTTGATTTAATGATTGCTGTTGGGATGTAAAGACAATGTGCAATAAGGTTAATTAATTGCATTTGAAAAAGATGGATAAACTGTGCTTATATGTGTTCATCCACTAGATCCCAAGTAATCCCAAAAAATATTACCAACAGCACTAATGCAAAATAGCCACGTCACACTTAAAAGAGCCGACTCTGTGATTCAGCTCTTTTGTGAATATCCCATCTCCACAGGCGAATCCTTTCCGATCACTGGGCTAACGATTCATGGCAAACATTGACTCGCAAATCAGTTCGGCATGTCGGCGAAAGTACAGAACAAAATGTGGCGCAGCGAAACGATAACTTTGCTCCCCCTAATTGAATAGTGGGGATGCATTTGCTCCACAGGCTCGATTGCTCAGGCGCCTATATGCTTCCTTCCATCACATGAGTAGGTTGTGAAAATAGATCACACTAAATCTCCTCAAGAGAAGGTCATTGATTATATTAAAAGGCTGTCTGGGAGAAAACATTGCATTATATCTGTTGCCATTGTCTTTTCTGAGATTTATTAGTAGGAAGACTAATGTATGCCTTGCTGGAATTGTGTGTATTTATCGTTCCATTTTGCAGGCTGTCTGAATGATGTGTTTGTAATAATCTCACAAGTGTTATGGGTTATTTGTTTTCCGCTGAGCAGCGCCCTGGATATCAGCGTTCTAAACAGCTTCATGTATTATCCTCTGAGCACAGATAAGCATCTGTCAGAGACACAAACACTGAAGCTCACAGTGTTTCTCAATTAGAAGGGCCTCAGGGTGCTTCTGTGTTGTTGTGTTGTTTTCTTTTTCTGTCAGTCTTTTCATTTTTATGGGTTACTCTGCAACCTACATGTGCACATAAAGATAGTTACGTAAGGAACTCCCTCTCCTTCTTACATGGAACACAATAAGCATAATCACGCTTGCTTGACTCCACAAAGACTTGAGCTTGTTTTTCTGCAGTGTCACTCAAAAAGAGGAACCGCTCGGTGTCCCACTTTATTCCATCTTGATCTGAACAGCGTTTGTGATGTTGTAGTGGGATGACAGGTGAAAACCAGTGGGGAGGCTGGAAAATGAGCACAGTGAAAAGAAAAGAAACACTGTGCTTCTGCAGATGCTTATCTTAATCAACGTGGTGACGGTGGACGCCTCATTCTAATATAAGACAAGTGGGCTACAATTTCATTTCTGTTCTCCATTATTATCATAACTCCACATCTAGCCTGCGCTCCTCTTGCTCCGTGCTTGGGCACAGGCCAAGGCTGTTTGATGTCGATTATTTGATGTCCCTCCTCCTCCCACTCAGAGAACAGAGTATATAGCTTATTAGATCCCCCTCCTCCGTGACTCTCAGACGTGGATCTGTGGCACTCTTTGTAGTTGCTGCTGCTCTGAGAGTAAACTACACAAGTAGTTAGTTTCCACATGTAAAATGACTTTTTGATGCGATATGGATGATGAAATCTTTATGAGAAATCTTCATAGGTTTTTTCTCAGAGAGTTTCACTGATACTATTCCTGTTTCTATTCATGAAAGTGGAACTTTTACACGGTACAATAATCCTCAAATCTTATCTTAAATGAGACTTTTCACATCTATTGTCTTTCAGTCATTTATTTTAGAATCAAATCAAATCTATCTTCTATAAATGGCTCTATTGGGGCTTGGTCAGTAAGTCCACCGCTTTGGTTCAGACTTATCTCAACAACTGTTTGATGGATTTCTATGACATTTTGTAGAGACTTTCATGGTCCCCAGAGGATTAATTCTGGAGATGTTGGTGATCCCTTGACTTTTATTTTAGCGCGCCATGAGCACATTGACATTTGTGGCTTCAAGCGAAGTACCTCAACCTATTGCTGGGTTGCCACATTGCTCACATTGTATTTTTTTAATTTAAATGTCTCTGTGAGCATGTTTATGTCACCATTAGCTCAAAGCACTGCTGTGTCACAGAGAGGCTAGCATGGCTGTTCACTCTAAGTCTTGTTATTTCGTGCTTTTCGTGCTAATGAGAAGAGTAACTATTGTATATCCCTAATAAATCGATGAATACAGGAAACAGTGCTGTATGTCACTTTACAGCACTGTTTCCACTCTACTTTCCTAGTGGATCCACTCATAGTAAGACTCGCATAAAAGCTCTCACAGGCTTTTTTCCACGTGTCCCTTGTCACCAAACTGCGATTTACTGTCACATATGGCTTCTCGTGTAGAAAGCTGCCAGTAGAAGGCCTCCTGCTGCTAATCGATTATTTTGTACTATCAGATGAGAACACCTTGCCTCTGAGAGACCAATATAGTTGTGTAGTTAGAAGTAGTAGTTTAAAGAGGACATTAGTCTGAGTAAAGCTCTCTCACTACACTATCCCCTTATATCTCTCCTCTGTCTACATCAAGTTGCTAAATACGTCCTAACATATCGCACAGTTATCCTCCAACAATTCTCTGACTCTCCTGTCTCTCTCCCCCCTTTCTCTCTCACCGCAGAATCAGATAACAGTATACGTCAATTAAAAGAAGTGAAAAGAGCCAGCTTACTCTCCTGCAGCCCGCAGCCTGCTGAATGACAGGGGAATAGCAAAAAGGGGTTTAGCTGGAGTGGGTGATAAGAGGAATAGGTGGAAAGAGTTTCTTTCTGAGCATAATAATTCCCTGTGAAACGTGTGAAATACTGATGCTTTTTATTACATTTTGGCCTACACCCTTTACAGCTGTCTTGATATGGACGACATTTTGTTTGTGACTTTGACCAAGGGCACCATTTCTTGCAGGCAGTTGAACTGTTTTCACTGCAGCTGCCAAAAAGCTTTAATGTTTTTCTTTTTGTTGCCGTTTATTCCATTTATCTTCGCTGTGAAGACCTTTGAACTGTTCTCTGAGCGGAACAGAAGATCTTTTAGGTACTGTGTTCAACCACACCAATTACTGTACTTCCACCGCGCGCTGAGCATGTCAGTCAAACCTGACAGAAGGAAAACTAAATCTGAGGTCTTTAAATTGGTAGTCGATCACATAATGGCCAAAGCCATTCATTCAATATATGTGTGTGGTCTAAAGATTGTTATTCTGTGCTCTCGCTGAAAGGTTCCTCCGATCTTATTGGACAAGCAGTTCTCTGACTTCACCCCTGACATCACTCCCGTCATTCTCGCTGCACACACCAACAACTATGAAATCATCAAGCTTCTGGTGCAGAAAGGTGTGTCTATGCCGCAGCCTCATGAGGTGGGTATACCATTTGTATTTTTTTTTTATTGTCCACGTGAAACGCTGTATCGCCAAAATATCAACAAACGTTCTGGGGGCAAACAAAAGTCTTGTGTGCAGAAGGATTAAAGTGCAGTTATGACACTACATCCAGTGGGGTTATGAAAGTGTTTTATGAGTCAATAAATATAAACGATTCAGATACAGAAGATACACTCAACTGGATTTTTACTCAACAGCAGCAATTTGTATTTTCAGTAAGGTAGTAACACAGTATACACTACAGTATACATGTCATTAAGTATTTGTATTAGGATCTTATTTATAAGATATTATCAAATAATTGACACCAACTTGATGTCTTCTGATTCTGTTAAAGCCCAGGGGTTTTCAGATTATGATTAGTTCACTTGAGAAACAAAAGGAAACATTTTCAATGTAATGTGTAAATATGCAAATAATTTATACGGTCAAAATTGGGCCTTTAATGTCTATCCAGCATAGTTGACATAATGGATACAGCGCTTGCATTGCAGGACCGAAGCCTGATTCTATTACTCAATGCTGGGAAGCCTCATTAACATGTGTCCATGCTTTGTTTGATGCTGCAGGTGCGCTGTAACTGTGTGGAGTGTGTGTCTAGTTCAGACGTGGACAGCCTGCGGCACTCTCGTTCCCGCCTCAACATCTACAAAGCGCTGTCAAGTCCCTCGCTAATTGCGCTCTCCAGCGAGGACCCCTTCCTCACTGCGTTCAGGCTCAGCTGGGAGCTGGAGGAGCTCAGCAAGGTGAGGAACGTCCTTTCGTAGGATTTGATTATGTTGCATTAATTAACCTCTCTGTGCCCTCTCATGATACCATTATGTGGCATTCAATGGCTTGTCCGTTTATTAGCTCAGCATTAATATAAATTGCTCTCGGTAAATGTCATCTGATATAAAAATAATGAAAAGGGTCAGCGATGAAAATTCACAGAAATAATTGCAAACACTGGATCATTGCCTGCTATAGTTTGTGATATTTCCAGATGTAAAACCCAAAGTTCATTATCATTCTTTTTTTTATAAAGCTACAAATGCCAGGTGCTTTCAGGACACAAAATCCACAGATTCAATTTAGAAACACCACTTTTTAGACCTGTACTCAGACATTTTTTATATAATATATTGACTTACATTTCAGCTGCAAGGTTCTTGCAGGACTCTTGGCGTTTAGCCATATCTGTATTCTGTGTACACTTTTTTTAAGGTGGAGAATGAGTTCAAATCAGAGTATGAGGAGCTGTCTCAGCAGTGTAAACAGTTTGCCAAGGACCTCTTGGACCAGACAAGAAGCTCCAGAGAGCTGGAGATGATCCTCAACTACAGAGATGACGTCAACTTATTGGAGGAAGAGGGCAACACCGACCTGGCGAGACTCAAACTAGCTATCAAGTACCACCAAAAAGAGGTAAGCAAGATGCATACTATTTGTGTATAGGTACAGTACAAGGTATTCAGTTTATGTTTTAAAGAATAATTCATAGCTTTCTAGCTGGATCAGATGGCAAAGGCTGTGAGAATCAAGGCTAAGTGAGTAAGTGCCATAGTGTCTTATCTGTAGTTAATTTGATAATCACCCTGCTCACAATTAAAACACAAGAACTCAATAGTTTTTGAAGGATAACACATGAAAGACTCAGAAAGAGTTGCTTCTTTATTTCATAGAAAGTAATGGGAAGGAAGCAGAGAATATCATCCTCTTGGCCATCAACAAAATGATCTCGAACACTAGAGTCAGAGAAAGAAATATTACAGTTTCAGCCTGTAAAATTCTGCAATATATGAGAAATCATCTTGTGTTTTTTCAGGCTTCTCCTCTAGTATTCGTTTTTTTTCCCTTCTGGCCAGTATTGTTTGCTACGTTATCTACTGTACAGCTTGTTGTTAGATTTCAATGCCACATGCCTGCCAAGCCTGCTGTATTTGCTGCACCAAGCCAATGACTTCTCACAGGTGTTACTGCCAGCCAATAAAAGCAGGTGTAATGATGGTAGATCAGCATCAGGTTCTTTTTTAGTTAGGATTGTATCCTTTTTTTAGCTTTGGCAGCTGAAGATATGCAAAGCTTGAATTTCATTACCAAAGCATTAAAACTGCAAGGTAACTTCTTGATCTACTTCGTTAAAATAACATGAAGATGGTGTTTATTCATTCAAATCAAGTCAGTCGTGTCACTGTTGCTGAATTTCTACATTCAGTTAAACATACGTGCTTTATAATAGTCTGTGATATTTAATGCAGAGCATGTACAGTACATTTGGGTTTAATGCGCAGGCAAACAGGCATTAATTATGTGATAATTACTTTCACAGTCGAGTTTCAGTTTCCTGAAGCTTCCCAATAAATTGGACTGTTTTATTCAGCAACCCTGTGGGACCTCCGTTGCATTTTAAACACACATGAATCATTTTGAGGGAAATGGTTCAAACCTGATAACTCCATTGGAATATTTCCTTTACAGTCCACTGATTTCATGCTGGTGTTTCTGTTGTGTGATAAATGTTTGTCAGGTAGAGCCAGCAACAATTGGTGTGGAAAAAAAGCTAATTAAAAGGTGCAATTTCTATTCCTAATAAGTAGATACATGTGATATGTATATAAACATGCAGTATGGATAATATTTCCTAACACCCCAAAAATGTTATAATTGTTACTGAGCAGTAATACAAGATCACACATCTGCATACTGACTCTTTTGTAATTAGTTAGTTATGGTTGTAATCACTTTACAATTATTTAATTTTACTGCACCTGTTAAAAGCTTAGTGCTGTGGGTGAATATAAAAGGGTTACCAGAAAATCATCTAACTGATGCATTAGCCGTTCTTCTGGGCTTAATGGGATGTAATGAGGAAGCCCGGTTATAGTGTTGCTAAGTTATGGGATGACTGATGGCTTCCTCAGGCAATAAGAAAGGGGTCAAATAAGTGTTCCGCTGAATATAAAGGTCAGGGAGCCGACACATTACTCCTCGGAGCGTTTTATAATTAATTTGTCTGTCTTTGCTCAGAGCAGATGCACTTTTGGAGGCGTCTCGATTTACGACTCTGCTCTTTCCCCCCCCCTCGTCCATCCAGTTGTTGCGCATCAAACACAGGTTGGTGAGTGAGCATGTTGAGTCTGAAACGGACAATTGGAAGTAGTGCAACAGGTGTACATGATGATGGACAGTCCCCCTGTCATCTTATCCAGCCTGTCTGTTGTTGGCAGTAAATCCCTCATTTCACAAAAGTGTAAGCAATCATCCCCTCCTGCTGCTGCTGCCACAACTGTTGCCACACATCCCTCTTCCCCAGGGGTTCTTTAATTATTCAGACGATGTCCCAATATGCCCTTCTCCTGCGTGCTATCCATAACACCCTTCGATTGCACCGGGACTTTGATGGAGGACAGTGTCTCATGATATCCACCCAGCTGTCCTTTTTAAATGATAAATGTCCCAGCTGCCCAGATTGGTTAGCAACCATTTCAAGGTAAAGTTATTCTGTTAGAAATGCTGTTATAGAGTGCTGTAGTGTATTAAATGTTCTTTGTAAAGTCAACAAGTGAAAACCTTTTTTTCAACCTGTTAGGTTCAACTAATTCCATTTTCTTCTTTCTAATAAAGCAACCTGCCTTATTATTTCTTTTTTCAAAACTCTAACCCTCATTTAAAAAATTACACCTTTTAATGTGTTGATTTCTGTTGGAAACTGCACTTATTCTGATGACTTGATTTACAGATTTCTTGCAGAATATGTAGTAATGGAGCTACTGGTTTTACCTTTGTAGTATGTGGAGTGAAGATACTCTAATGGAGGCATGTGTGGAACTGGATTTAATATAGATCCAACCACACAAGCAAATATTTCATTAACAGCAATAACAGTTGTCTTGGCAGCGCTGTGCCAAAAGGTGTAGTATTTTGTGGGATGTTTCTTCAGTAAATAGTTCATTGAGTCAGAGAGAAGAAAAGTTTAAAGTGTGTAAAATGGGTGAAGTATTTACGTAGCTTATCAGATTTTCATAAAATTGCAAACCAAAAGAGAATTTGCAGTGGAAATCGTTTAGTAGATCTGTCAATATCTCAATGTTTTCTGCTGCAGTACAAATGTGTACAGAGTAAATATATACGAACAAACACTCACAGAGGTATTTAAAGTGATTGCTTTGTGCCTGTGACAGATGATCTTTAAGCCAGACTGGGTTTCGCCCCCTGCGAGGCATCGAGGGTTACGTGGACGCTTAGTTGGACTTGAAAGGCTTGTTTTTGCAGAGAACAGTCATTGGGTTCAGGGCATTTTGTCTGCGGTGTGATCAAAACTCATCTCTTTCAGCAATTTTCCAGACAAACACTCAAGCTCTTATAATTGGCATGACACTCAGCCTGAATGTGTGATTTATTTTTCATTTTTGTATTGTTGTACAGGCTGTGGCTGAGTGTTGCACTGAGTCACAGGGAGCATGTTTTTGACCCTCAACCGAAAAAAACCGAAGGACATTTCAACTCTTAACCCTCTTATGTCGTTAGCGTGCACGCTGGCTTAGGTTTTTAGTATTTATTCTTGCATCTGTGTGTGTTTTTCGGTTTGGCTTCTGCTGTGCTCGCAGGGTTTAGAAACCCAATTTATAATGGTCTGAAGAGAAATCTCCACAGGCCTCCGCTCTAAAGAGCAGAGCAAACAGAGCAGTCTGTGCTTTGATGCAGCGGGAGGCCAAATCACATAAATATGATCAGTAACACAATAAAGTGCAGATTATCCCCTCTACCTCCCCGAGGGTTTCAGCAGTGGATTACTCTCATTTGTACTGATGTACTTGCAAAAATGTAGGTGAGTACATTGACGATTCACAGTGTGAGCGGAGCCAGACTGCCTCTTTAATGTTTGAATTCGTCAGAGGTACATGCTGTAGTTTCACGTTGCCCCCTTGTGATATGTCGTAAAAACTGCAATACGGTATTTCAAGAGGTTTTTAATGCCACCATTAAATGGAGATAACATTGCAGTAAGAAGAATAAGTGTTATGTAGTGAAGGACCATTAACACTTAGCACTTATTTACTGCAACAGAAAGATCTGTCTTCCCAGTTCAGTCTTCAGTGTTGAGCATTGTTCAGCCTTCAGATTGTTTTGTTAAAACAAAAGAAAGAGGTAACTCCACTTGTTCCCAATGCTAAAAATACTCACGCAAGTTTATTTGTGTTTGGAATAATCTCCTTCATACTATAGCCGGACAGTGTGACCATCAGTGTGTGGGTTGATTCAGAAATCCTTTTTGTCAGCTAGAAGTTTACGTACATCGTGGTGAGGTAAGTTGTAACAAATGATGAATGATGACTATATCCTACAGGGAAACTTTTACACCATGCAAGTAAAGGTGATCAGATTGTGCAGATGATCTTGGCATATTTGACATTTGTATTTCAACGATTATCAAAGCCAATCGCAACTAAAATATATGCCAGCTGTAAATTCCATGCCTGTCGGTGTGTGTCTGTGGAAGCGGAGTAGAAGAGTTTCAGCAGACCTTTTATGCTGGTAATGCTGCAGGGGAACTTGTCTTCACAGAGCTCGAAAACACCCTGAAACATTGATAGTTTAATCACTGTCCTGGCAATTTTGGGCTGTTGACAGTGGAGAGAGGCAGGAAAGGGTGTAGAGATGCACTTTCTCAATGGGACGTAAGACCAGGAGGGACTCTGATTGAGTTGTGTGAACATGCCACCTAAGGCAAACGTGACGCTTTATCACAGCTGAGCTTTGGAAGTGATTGTGACAGACGAAGGAATGGTGACATTGTTTTTCACCAGGAAGGAGGAATAGAAAGAGAGGTTTGTATTGGAAAGAGGCTGTTCTTAATGAATGGAAGTTTAAATGTTACAGCAGCGTAAATCAAGGAAAGAATAATAACCTGTATCTCTACGAGGACAGGGCACTTCAACACTTTTGCTTTCTATAAAATCAAATACTGCGAACAAAAAAAAAAAAATCTTATACAGACCACAGATTTATCTTGTAAAGGTACATAATCTCCTTTTGGAGATTACGTTATTATTACGGCTCATATGCCAAGACGGCATGGACACATTTCCTAATTATGGTGCTAATTAGCTTAATTTCTGACCTCATTAGCATCGCTGTCAGTGTTTAATGTATCATGCTGATTAAGGCAAGACATCAGGCAACTCAAGTACCTTTTGTTTACTATCATTAATTAGCAATAATGTTCTGACAAGCAGTGAAAGATGAAAGCTACAAAGGAACAGTTTTATTTATGAACGGGCCACTCGCTTGTGCGATAAAACTATAAAAAACTATCTTTCGATGGAAACAATTCTATCTATAGTGGCTGCAGAATTTAAAACAATGGCTCTTTTTACTGTATTATTTACTGGGATCAAGTACTTTATTACAAGACTCAGCCTGCACCCATGGGTCTCTTTCAGACTTTGGGTGCAACTTAACGAGGTTAGCCATCTTGTCTATAATCAGGTTCACGCTCAAAGGAATTATATGAAAAGAGAAAATCAACAGGGGAGCTTTTTCCTTTATTTTTCCATCGTCAGGATATGTTGATATGTTGGTGATACAAAGAGTTGAAGTTGTATCATCGATCATATTCTCTCTCTCTCTCTCTCTCGTAAAAAGTAGTCCTCTTCTTCTCCACTCATCCATGAACTTCATCTCCGATATTCCCTCTCTTCTGCAATTCCTCTCAGGTTTTGTGGCAACACTGTATAGTTGAAGTATGGAAATATGAGCAATTCTACTCCAGACCCCAACGCAGTTAGGGATCTCTGGTTCCCATGGTAACAAGGCTGCAGAGTTGGTGAATTGACACCCAACGGTGCCGGTCGACACTTTGACTCTGGTATAAAGGCTCAACGTGATATTTCACAACGCTGTTTTGCGCCTGTGTTAAGTGTGTTTGCATGTGCCCATGCTGTTAAACTAATGTATTCGATACACGATGAGTTTGTTTGTTTGTTATCTTTAACGGGAATGTATTCCAGATACGTCTAGATTATCACCACATGCTGCTGATGCTACAGACCATTTGGCGGAGGCAGTTCTGTAGCACAGCTGCAGTTTTGATGCATTGATTGTTTTGGTCTCACTGACGATTTCAAACCCGTACGCAGTTACCAAGAGAAGCGTGGCAATGACCTCGACAACATTGTCCTTTATTCTTGTCCTCTTAGCACTCACATGAGGTATTGATCCCACAACATCTCAAATATTCAAACAATCCAAACAACGGAAAAGAACACAAAATATTTTCCACATGTTGAATCATGTTGCAAACATTTTGAATAACCTTGTGTGTAAGGGAGATAAAATGTTGTCTGTTTAAAAGAAGTTTCAATCTTATTCAGACATCTCGGGAAGAAGTATTGTGTTTTTATCTCAAAATAATCATTGAGAAATGCAATGCAGTCATCTAAACAAGACTCTCTAGTTTCTTGTAGATTCTTTTTTACTGACCTCGCAGCCTGTATAAGGTTCCTTTTATGTCAAGACTGCCTTTACTTGATTTTCTTCTAAAATATCCATGTGTGTCGATGATTACTCTTTACATTTTGACACCACCAACACATCCCACTCCTACGTTTGCATGCTCTGAACTGGAACTTGCTGCAGTTGCTAATTCTGGCACGTGGCCACTAGGGCATTATGTTCTGTGTAAAACCACTCAATAGCCTCAGGCTGAGGATGCTGTCTCCCTGCTGGAATCATACCTTAGATTAAAGTGCTAGGAGTTATTTTTTATCTCCCTAGATCAAACAGAAAAGTATAACTCTCCTCTTTATTTCTTTAAGTTTGTAGCTCAGCCAAACTGCCAGCAGCTTTTGGCGTCCCGGTGGTATGACGAGTTCCCCGGCTGGAGACGACGCCACTGGGCCGGGAAGTTCTTCACCTGTGTCTTCATCGGCCTCCTCTATCCTGTGTTTGCTCTCTGGTACCTCATCGCTCCTAAGAGTCGCCAAGGCCTCTTCATCCGCAAGCCCTTCATCAAGTTCATCTGCCACACAGCATCCTACCTGACCTTTCTGTTCCTGCTGCTCCTCGCCTCCCAGCACATTGTCACCACAGAGCAGGACAGGCAGGACAGACAGGGCCCCGCACCGACCACTGTGGAGTGGATGATCCTGCCCTGGGTGCTGGGTGAGTAAAATGAGTGAAGTCTGATCCATCCTATTGACTTTAGTGATCCCCAGACTTTTCTTCTAGCGCCACTATGAGCTTGACATTTGTGGTTTTTAGGGAAACGTCTCTACAACTATTGATTGGATTGCCATAAAATGACCTCGCAGAATGAATTGTCATGACTTTGTTGATCCCTGGACTGTTCATCTAGGTTCAGCATCAAGTCAAAATTTTAATTTGGTTTCATTACCAATACATTGGTTAATGACCCAATCGCTGCCCAAGTAATTACATCCATCCCATCAGCCTCAGCTGTACTTTGCGATTAGTGCTGATCTAATGTTAGCATGCAAACATGCCAAACTGAGATGGTGAACCTGGTAAACATTATAACTGCTAAACATCAGCATGTTAACAGTCATTGTGACTTGTTAATACAATTCTAATGCATTTGTATAATCCATGCCCATCAAAACTAAAAAGGCTCTAACTCCCACTCACCTGACAATGTCTATGCAGGAAATAAACGTGACTTTTATTTCCACAACCTTGGATGCAGCGATGACTTTTAGAAGTACTACCTGCTCGCCAATCAGAAACAAGTATTTTTCATGTCCATGGTATGAGGATTTGTATTGAACAGATGATCTGACAATCTCTGTATTGCCAGGATTCATCTGGGCAGAGATCAAACAAATGTGGGATGGTGGTTTCCAAGACTACATCCACGACTGGTGGAACCTGATGGACTTTGTCATGAACTCTCTGTACCTGGCCACCATCTCCCTAAAGATCGTAGCCTACACTAAGGTAACCAATTATCTAAGAATAGAAGTCAAATAGAAGTGCAGTGTAACTTTATAGTGCTCTCACTTTATCTGTTTCCATCCTCTGTCCTGTTCAGTACAGTGGTAGTAAGCCGAGGAACCAGTGGGAGATGTGGCACCCAACCCTAGTAGCTGAGGCAGTGTTTGCCATTGCAAACATTTTCAGTTCCCTGCGCCTCATCTCGCTGTTCACAGCCAACTCTCACCTGGGGCCACTGCAGATCTCTCTGGGCAGAATGCTGCTGGACATCCTGAAGTTCCTCTTCATCTACTGTCTGGTAAACACACAAACGTTTGCACACAGACGGGAATATAGTCATGCATACAGAAACACATGGATTTGTTAAAATGATTGCATCCACTTGGCACACACTTCTTCTCTCTTTCTCCAGGTCCTACTTGCATTTGCTAATGGGCTGAACCAGCTCTACTTTTACTATGAGACCAAGGCTTCAGATGAGAGGGGGAAATGCAAAGGCATCCGCTGTGTGGAGCAGAATAACGCTTTCTCCACGTGAGTTCACATGAATCCAAACGTGCTTGCAGGCGTAGTCTAGATGTGTGATGGTGTGAAATTAAGTGGCAAAGTATGAGAGAGTTGTGTGTCTCTGTATATTGCTGTTACTGGTTGGAAAATGTGTGAAAACAAAAAAAATAAAAAAGTTTCAGTTGCTAAGAGAAACTGATGTTTTTGCAGACTTTGAGTAACACATATATTTCCCTGTTTCCCTTGCAGGTTATTTGAGACACTGCAGTCTCTCTTCTGGTCAATCTTTGGTCTGATCAGCCTGTATGTGACCAACGTGGATGCTGACCATCAGTTCACCGAGTTTGTCGGCGCCACCATGTTCGGCACCTACAACATCATCTCACTGGTGGTGCTCCTGAACATGCTCATAGCCATGATGAACAACTCCTACCAGCACATTGCTGTGAGCGCAGATGGAACACACTGCAAACAACAAGACGCATGAGCGTGTGGGATAGATGATGTTTGTGTCGTGCTTTTCACGTGCCCTAATCTCGGTTTCAGGATCATGCAGACATCGAGTGGAAGTTTGCCAGGACAAAGCTGTGGATGAGTTACTTTGAAGAAGGGGCCACTCTGCCAGCCCCGTTCAACATCATCCCCAGCCCCAAATCATTCTTGTACCTCATCTGCTGGATCAAGAGACAAGTGTGCAAGAGGTCCAGAGCCAAGCGCCCTGAAACCTTTGGAACTATTGGAGTAAGTCAGGTGTCAAATACTAAAACACACATTGAAGAAGAAGAGTTTGCGTGTCTGTTTTTTTTTCATCGATACTTGTCAATGCTATCAATTCAAAGAAGAAACCATAAATCTCACTTTAGAGCACAAGTCTTTCTTGTCTTACGCTGCAACTCTCTGGGGCCATATGCAGCGAGACCCACAGACAGCAAAGTGTAATGCAAATGTGTGATACCGTGAAGAAAAAGTAAATATGCCCTTTCTCTCATCTCCCACTCTTTTACTAACTCACGCTCTCTGGCATCTGATTTCTGTGCAGAGGCGAGCAGCAGATAACCTGAGGGTAAACCATCAGTATCAGGTAAATGTAGTCTTTTTCAAAGCAAGCTGAAAACAATTACTGTCCTCTGCTAGTGTGTGTGTCTGTGTGTGTGTGTGTGTGTGTGTGTGTGTGTGTGTGTGTGTGTGTGTGTGTGTGTGTGAGAGAGACAGAGATCACACTGCTCTTCGACGCCTTTCTACACTTTCAATTTCCATCTGTCAATAGAATGATTTTGCGATGTCTCACACAATTACACCCAGCGGGATGTTCATCACCGTTCTCTGCAGAGTATTTCCTATTTGCCCATATCTGCAGGTGGTTATTGTAGCATTTTTGTATGAGATGCAGCTTGAAATGCGTTTCCTTTTGTGCGTATATATTTGGCGTCTTTTTCCTGACTCACTGACTGTGAGTTTTGTGTTGAAGCAACACTTTCATTCAATATTGGAGGATGTTATTGTGTTGCCTTTTGTTTCACGGATGTAGGAGGTGCTGAGGAACTTGGTGAAACGTTATGTGGCCGCCATGATCAGAGATGCTAAGACAGAGGAAGGCCTGACTGAAGAGAACTTCAAGGTGGGCACAGCTCCTAGCAGAGAATAAGCGTCTATAATCAATATATATTAACAATAGATCACATGACTGTAAGGAGTGGCTCATAGTGACGACCCACAGAGAATTATCACCCGACTCTGCAGTTAGAGTTCAGGTCGCTGTTTTGGTTTTCCGTCCCACAACTTTGCTGTCAGATAGACAGACACAGTTAGCAACTATCTGGTAAACATGGAACATTTAGCTTCTAAGAAGCCAGATATTTCCCTCTGGAGTTGGTAGAGACCAAAATGCAATTTGCGAAATGCCATTAAAATGTTCTCATATCCTTTGTGAGAAAACAAAATTGCTGTATCAATATTTTATGAATTACACTTTCTACACTTAGTATTGTCCGAGTTAGAATATAATCAATACTCTACAGAGTGCCCTGAAAATACCAACTACTCAGGCTAATGTAGTCAAATGAAAAAAGCATTCATTAATTTACCAGGGGAGCTCACTTTTTGCTTTCCTCTTCCAGGAACTGAAACAAGATATCTCCAGTTTTCGTTACGAGGTGATGGGCATGGTGAAGACAGGGAAGCCTGCTCTACAGGTGGCAAAGGCCAGTGGGAGCTCAGCGGAGTCCAGCCTTGCTTACCCCAACTCCTCGCTCAAGGTTTCTCCCTCGCCCCAGAGCGTCCAGGTGAAAAGCAAACTCAACCGTTTCAAGATGATCGCATCCATCCTCAAGCAGGGCAGTGGTACAGCTTCACCCAGGCCGCCTGAAGCCTCCAACGGCCTACCTAACGGACTTGTGGTCTCTGAAGAGAGCTCCAGCATAAGCCAGGGGAGAAATTCCCCCAAAGATATCACTGACTTTGGCTTGTTCCAGAAACGCCACTGGAGTGGAAATGAAGCCACATTAGGTGCAGGAGAGATTTCCAGAGACATGTACTCTTTGTCAGAGGAGGCAGGGGAGTCCGGGGGCTCAGACGCAGAGCAGCAGGCAAGAGGTAAGGATGCTAAAGAACTCCTGCAGACAGAAAAGAAGGACGAAGCTGCAGTAAATGAGGCCCCAAATGAAAGCAACGATGTATTGAAGACCAACAATAGCTCAGATGAAGGTGGGAAAAAAGAAACGGAGAAAAGGGACAACGAGAGTTTATCCTGCGGTGACTCAGTAGCTGGTGGAAGTTTGTCAGTGTCGTCCAGAGAAGAAGCATACGCTATGACGGCACGTGGATATAACTAAAGGCCCAGTAATGCTGGACTGAAGAAAGAGAGAGAGACAATCAATGTGCGTTTCAAGTGAGGTTGTTTTGCAAAGAGTCTTGACTTTTCCAGTTATTGCCAAACTAATGATCAGATTTGATCTTTGGAGACTCAGAGAGGCTTTTGGTGTAAGTGTTTTAAATGCAGCTATGTTAGAAGTGGCGATGCAGCAAAGGTAAACCGAGCTCTGTGTGAGCATAGCAAGGATTTAGATTTTAGGATAAAGTCATCTTATCGCATCCCTACTGGTTGGAAAGTAATTATTTCCTGAAACTGATCATTTTTAACATCTCTCTCTCTCTCTCTCTCTCTCTCCCTGTCACTTACCTGACATGTGCCCTTCTTTTCAAGTTCCTTCATCAATCTCTCTCTCTACCTCTTGTCCTTTCCCGTTTATCTCTACACCGCTTAACTGCCCATCCTTATCTCACTAGAGCAATAGATGTGTTCTGTTTTAGACCCGACCCTCTGCCTTACTCTGTCTGTTTCTGCACTTTACACTGGCATACGGTGTCTGAAAGATGTGTCAAGCTCTGATCGTGCAACAATTCTCTCAATGTTTTTCTATGCAAAGCCTGGGATTGTGATTTTCATCATTCTGAAGAGGACGGAGGTACAAATAACAGTGACAGGTCATGACAAGTATTCTCGTAAAGTTGAACGTGGCCAATGAAGAATAATGGGAGGTACACAATATGAACACAGCCTATTTAAAGCAACATATTATTGATGTTTTGTCACTCCCACAGAAAATTAACTTGTTATTTTGAGAAATGTGCTTGTTTTTAACTGGTACCTTTTAGATGTCATGTTGGTTTAAATGAATGAATGTTGTTATAGAAATTAAAACATAGATCAACTCTTTATTTGGCTTTTTTCTTTTGTTCGATGCAGATTACAGACAGATGGTGACATGCTCGCTCATCTTATTAGGATTTTACTTTTGCAAAGACTATTTTATTTTATGTTGCTGCTTAGTAAGTGTTTGCAGTTTAACAATAATGATGTTTTGTAGGTTATTTGTAGTCATTCATTCTTTAAGGCTGTTCGATTCTGAAAAAAACTTGAAAAAAGTGAGGTATTCAAAAGAAATAACTCCAAAAAACATACTTGGTTTGATTCAAAAGTGTACAGCCCTATTTTCCTTGCTGTTTTCGTGGATTTAATCTGATGTCAAGGACATGTTCATGTTCTTTGATTAATCTTTCATATCTCATTTATTCTAGTAGTAGCAGATTTCAGTCATTTGCAAGGATCTTCTTTCTTACTCGCATAAGCGAAACAGACTTATTTTACTCTGTTTCTTCTTTGCAAATGAGTGTATGTGAATGGGCCGTTCAATCCAGGAAGCCAAACCATGTTTAATGACTTTTGGTACGTGGAGAAAAATCAATAGAAGGACAAGGAAGAAAGTTTCTACAAAGAATAGGAATAAGAAATCTCGGCAAAAATCTCAGGTTCCAACAACTTCACACGTGTGCACTGTTTAAACCAGAAACTGGTCCCTCTGTTCAAGAAAACTGCCCTGTGTGTTCTCCCACAAACTAGACATTTTTATTTTCTCTGAACTGATCTTTTGGCTGTTTTATTTCACTTTCCTTTTTGTACTTTAATACGTTCAAACAAGTGAGCAGGCCAATGAAAAAAATATGAAATATTCAACAGTTGATGAAACTGTGCTCTATGTGTGATCAAAAGGCTGCGTAGAAATGCCCCGGGGTTTGTGATGGACCTGCCAACTTTGAACAAGACTGTCACGGATGCAGAAACACATAATCGGGAAGCGCTTACACTAGCATATAAACATGCTCCCACAATGCTTAATAAATCTTATTCAGTGATATGAATATTGTCTAATTCTACATATTTGATAACAAATAATGATGTGTGACTTTCAATTCTGTCTAAACTGATTAGTTCTAAACCTCCAGATAAGCTATTAATTTGAACACACAAGGTTGACAGTTCAAATTAGATGTATTAATGTGAATAACTTGGAGACACACACACACACATGTGGGAAAATGAACAGGCACACTTTTTTAAACACCAAAACAAACAAAAATATGTAAAAACTTTTGTTTTTCCTGTTGTTACATAATGTTAATGGTATTTTGAAAACGTTGAGTAATTCAAGTTGCGGAGGACTCAAACATGGCTGCACTGACAAGTCCTCTCCACTTGGGGGGGATGTCATTATAGGGTCGGGGTTCCTGATCACTGCTTCCTCTCTGCCACTATCTCTCTGCAGGATCTAAGATCCAAAATAACCACCTGCAACCTGGAGAAGACTGTGGTGCAGTTTTGTGGGAAGAAACCACTGAACAGGATTTAAATTCCTCTTAAAGGTTTGTCTCAGACAATGGAAAGCTGACAGAACAGAGACAAAGGAAAGAGAGGCATTCGATTTACTTTTAACTTTAATCTAAGTTACCGTTTACCATGTGTGTGTCTGTTTATGTGTAGGGATCAAAGAGGAAAAAAGGACAGGAGATCAATAAGGTTTAAATTACTGTAAATTCCAGACTGGGCTGAATATGTGTGTTCCCAGTCTGTAAAGTTTGTCTTAGACAAACAAGAAGTTATCTCTAAAGGGAGGATGCCCTGATGGAGACAGCTCAGCTTCCTGCATGCTGCTGTCCTCCCGGGGACCAGAGGGGTCATGCCAGTTCAGCAAGAGTGAGTCAATCTTTGATGTGCTGTAGTGATTTCAATTAATCATTCAAAGAAGACAATCTTCATTTCTTCCCCCTGTTCATTACTGTTGGCCAAGGACACCTCAGGGAAAACTTTCTTATCTTTGCTCTACTGCATTATATGTATTTAATATAAGGAACTAAACATTTACTTATACCATGGTGCCCTCTGTGTGTGTGGTCACGGTTGTGGTGTAGACCACAGGATTTAGCTCTCAATTCAATGAATCAACGTCATCAAAAGTGTCCTTTCTTACATGTTTCTCAGTTTAGATGCATACTTGTTCGTGCTCACAAGTCAAGACTGTACATGACGAGTAACCTTTTCCATGATGAATTTTCCCTTTGAGGCAGTATCAGATCTGGCTTCAACACAAGAGACGGAGACAGCTGTAAAAGTTGGGACCGGGGAAGAAGCTGATAAACGATGAACATGACAGCAGGGAGGATGAAGGGGATAAAAGAGGAGCCGGAGCGCAAATGGGAGTTCAGGGGAGGAAAGGCTGAATCCACATAGTGAAGGTAATGAGGAGACTGGTATCCCAGGGGAGGGATGGTAAAAATATATTAAGGCTTCTGTCACGCAAAGTGTAAACCCATCATCTACTCAGATATATCACTACGGGTCTATGAGTTTGATTTACAGCCTCATTTCATAGCCTATTAAAAACATTTCAGTCCATTTAATTCACATATTTGGCTGCCAAATTTCAGAGGTGTGCTTTCTGCCTGTGTGTTTGAGAAATAGGATGACTTTTAATAAGTCACTGTCTGTCTTGTTTGTTTTTTTAACCGTGATGGGGATCAAAACACAATATATTCTTAAAAAACAATCAATCCACAGATGGAATCTACAACTTATAATGATTATAGAGTGTAGAACGATGTGAAGTTTGAGGTACGGGGTGTCCTCGGTGCTCTGGGATGTGATGGTGGTAATGAAATTCATGAGAAATCCGTGTGCAGCAACGTGAGGGAGGGGGAGACAATAAGCTTTGAGTTAAAGCAGGAGGGAGGATTTTGGAAGAGTGTGTGTGGGTAAGAGCAGGATGTAGTGGTATGGAAAAGACAGCGAGGGAGTAAAGAGAGAGTGGGTGGGTATGGGTGTGTGTTAGAGAGGTGGTATAAAGGCTCCCTCTCTGACTCAGACTCACATATCTCCTGCGTATTTTTTTGGGGTGTGCGGGTGTTTACAAGACAGCGTGTGTGTGTGTGTGTTTGTGCCCTTGAGGACTGATTTCTCCCCAGGATGCATCAGCTGCTCGTGGTGACCTCAGTGCTGGTGGCACTCTGCTCTCTAGGCAGTGTGGATACTTCCGCCTATGATAAGATAGTCACCCATAGTCGCATACGGGCCAGGAAAGAAGGGTAAGGAGATGGGACATGGGGAAGGGAGGGAAAGAGGGATTGAAAGTTGACCAATGCCAAACTTAAAGAACAATGCAGCAGCTTTTTATGTTTCTAATTTCGCATTTTAACTGGCAATTTTTACACCCCTGGTCAACTTGTTTGCATTTGTATGCTGAACTAATATTTGCACAGTAATTGTAGTGTCAGTAGTCAGCCACAGATACTGTATGTACCCATATGAAGAGCTATGTAAGTCAGAAATTTATATCCGTGCTGTTTTAAGGTGTTTTTTTTATCACAAAGAGCACTCGATCATGAGTAGAGAAACAGGTAGGCCATATCGATGAAATTATTGATTTAAGCCATAACGGAAAATTCAATATCGTCTGGCACATTCATTCACTCTTCTGCTGTTAATAATGTGCCCAAGTTACCATTTGAATTTGATTCTGAGTTGAAATTTTTCATTTAAGTTAAAGGAATTATCTTTCCTTGCTTTCTGAAATTGACTTATATAAAGAAGATTAGACAAAGATTTTAACGTATAAGCTGTAAAATACTTACCTGTCTCTCTCCTCTCCCCACTTCCTCCCTCAACTTCCCTTTTCAACCCCCGGTTCTCGCTTTCCTTGTCACTCCCTCATCACCTCCTCCCCTCCCTTCTCTTACAGACCCAATGTGTGCGCGCTGCAACAGGTCCAAGGGTCTAAAAAGAAGTACTTCAGCACATGTAGGAACTGGTACAAAGGCTCCATCTGTGGCAAGAAGACGTAAGTCTACCAAAACAGGGAATGGATCTAATTGCAACGTGATTTTATTAGATTCTTTTTTTTAATTATTATTATTTGCACAGAACCCAATTGACCTTACCAAAAGTGCAAACCACTCCCAGCTTTCACACATCCTTCACATATACAGGAATATTTCCACATTTTCAAACAAGTCAGATAATACATGTGGATTCCACCGCTGCGTTTACCTCTTTAATGCCCTTTCTTTGTGAACCGTAGAGGTCAGCTCTGTGTGAGTCCTGTTGTCTGGACCCTCAAGCTCTTTCCGTGTCCTTCAAGTCACCCTGACTGATACATAGCTGTCTCACTTTCTTCTCTGAGGGTCTATGATGATGATGATTGAGCTTATAAATTGCAAACATTTTAAAGATGTCTTTTTAAGGATTTTAGGGATTTCTTAAACATGAAAAGAGAAAAGACCCAAGCTGCAGCATATATCTCCCTCTATCTCTCTATTTATACAGTATTTATTTTTGTCTTGATTAAGCCCTCCCCAGCTCTCAAGTCTAGACATGCTATGTAGCCTGCGGGCCGGGGGTGCGCTCTATTGTGGGCCTTTTGATGGTGTGAACTTGACAGTGATTAGTGCCCCACTTCCCCTCTGACACGTTTCAGGTGCTCAGGAAAAATGTTGCCCATGTGCTTTTAGTGTGTGTGTGCAGTTTGGCAAAACGGGAGGATATATTGTAGCTCTAGTTTCACCAGATTCGGTGGGTACTTGATTTGTACTGTATGTGTGCATGCAAGAAGAATGTGTGTATGTGTCTTATACTGAGTTTTGAAACTCTTTATTCTGAGGCAAATTAGCCATCTTTGAGGGAGAGTTCTTTATAGTGCCAGTATAAGTGAACAGTTTTCTGTCCTACTGCAGAGGTGATGTACTGTATATGCTTCGGAATTCACAATAAACTGGGAAAAACATGATTTTTCCTGAATTACATATGTCAAATATAGAGATAGTAATTTGCCAAAATGTTGGACTAAGAGCAAAAGAGTAGAGTGCATGAATGGCTTCAGATATTTGAGCTTTTGCGGGACATGTTGATGGATTCATGTCGGTGCAATATTTTCTCATGCCATGACTTGCTGAATGAGTAGATATTACAGCAAAAAATATGCGATCATAGGAAATATAGCTGCTTATGTGTTGATGGAGTGTAAGGCTCGGCTGGAGTTGTACACACACATAAACCTAAGCGAAGCCAGCAGAATTGTGCTTCTCATTCTCCCTCTGTCTGTGGTCACAGTGAGGACATTGTTCAGGAGCAGTGGAGGAAATCCCCCCAGCTGTGATTATGTCTCAGCGGGATTTGGTGTTGATGAGAGATTAGGAAAGATAGTATGGCTATTTGGATGTTCAAATGTACATTGGAAGCTGGTGTGCTAATAAGGTCCTGTTTAAACAAGTCGTGAGGGTGCAGCAGTTGACGCAGTACTTGGCCTGATTCTCTTAGAAACCACTATCGCAAAGAACTAATTACGCTGGTATGAATTTAACATGCTTTTTGTTTTTTCTAATTCTCAATAGAAGTAAAATTATACCATGGGGATTTTTTTATGCCTTCATTCACACAAAGAACTGTTGAGGTGCATTGCCGGAGGCTCAGGCGGTAGCGATGTTCTTCAAAGTAATGCGCTGTAGGTGGCAACACGACATGCAGGGAGTAGAGGACAAGGGCTTAATTTGTGGTTAAATCATAATAGTGTGAGTGAAATGGTAAAGCCCATTCCCATGTATAGAAATGGAAAATGTTGGCAAGTATTCAGGAAGTCACTGGCACTGCAGAAAGAAATGTCCCTTGATGAGGACACAAGAGACACTGTTGATTGTTAATTACATCACAGGAAAAGAACTGTAATGATTTTATCTGATGCCAAACAACCCCACCTAGTGTTTCTGTGTGAGTGCACTGTGTGTATGTGTGTTAGTGTGTGTATTCATGCCCTGTGTTTCCACAACTGCTCATCTGGAAGCCACATCAAACTAGTTCATGCAGTGATACTGCCAAAAGCCTAGTTTGCAGTGTGCTGGCTAGTTTTGTCTCAATATTGCATCCATTATCCTGTCAGAGCACAGTCGGGGCGCAATGACTTCATAGCTTTCTGACAGCCAGCTGTACATGTATATTTACATATTTTACACTATAACAATTAGGGTCAACGCAGAAAATGATTGCTATACATGCGGCATGGCCGTGTGCAGAAAGAATCACCATTCAGTATCATTGCACACAGCATAAACACACAAATGCTGATTCAAGTGGATTAAAGATGTTTGCCAAGACATTTGAGTCATTTAAGGGACTTGAAGGGAAAAAGTGTGGGATGCTGTGAGTGTGTGTGTGTGTGTGTGTGTGTGTGTGTGTGTGTGTGTGTGTGATAGTGTTTGAAGTGGCTATGAAGGGCGTATTTTTCTCTTGCATAATATATCACTTCTGTTCAATTTCTGAAAGGAAAGTAAACAGTTTCTTGTTTTGGACACTGTAGAGAAAGCAGAGAGTTCATATAGAAAGTGATGTCATGGGAAAACAGAAAGCAGGAAACTCTGCCCCAAACCTCACTAAGCAAACCTCTTTAGCAAACACACAAAAAGCTCCTACTGGAACTCATGAAGTTATTAGGGTTAAACCTCAATTAAACTTATTCCAGCATTCAGGAACTCCATGGCTGTTTGTCTGGTGGATCATTGTTGAGCATCCAATGTTGACTCACTGCTAGTCTTGTTTCTTGCAAGATCTGGGATCAATCCAAATCAAATATTTAATTACCGTCCACGGTTCATTTTCATTAAAACTCTACTTATTCTACTCCATTAAACCTGAATTTTACAGAATACTCAGTTGTGGCACACACTGTCAGTCTTCTCACACCTCATTCATAACATTGCAATGAAATGCAGTTTGATTTCCTGTAAACCATACGACTGCTTGAATAGTCAGACTGCTTGAATAGTCAGCTGCACAGCTCCTTTTAGTGTTAGGAGGTCCGCTCAGCTTCCTGCTAAGAAGTTTCTACTTTTTGGAGCTCTGTTTTCACAAAGTTCAGAAGCTGCTTCTTCCGCCCAAAAGCCTCAACCTATCGCTTGTTCACGAGAAGTTGACTGTATATCTGTATTTTCTTGGAGACTTCCTTGTGAGTTAGATTAATGGCCAACAGAAAGAGCAGCTGAGGGGCACCAGACACCCCTGTCTGGTTTTCATGTTGGCATCCCCATCTCCATTTGGGGATGTTTTTATTATTGAGTCCATTCCAGCTGTTCTCTGTGATTGGCCTGCTGAGAGTTGTGCACACTCTGCCTGGTTAATGGACCATTTTGATGTTAATGGTGTTTTTCTTGTCTTTTCTCCTTGACTTACTTGCTTTTTTGGATGTTTTCTTACACTGTCACTTTTTTCTGCTTTGACTTTTAAATGTGCTTTGCCCAATTATGGATTTTGTATTTGGTGAGTAAGATCCTGTCTCTGTGCAGCCTTTCTCTGTGTATGAATATCATTAATTTATGTTTATCAAGATTAGTTAATCTATTGTATCACAAGTCTAACATATTTGTGTTTTTCTTTTGGAAGCCTGGTCCTATATGAATGCTGTCCTGGGTACATCAAGCTGGAGGGTATGAGAGGATGCCCTGCAGGTAAGTGGCTCTCACCACAGCCCCTTTTCTGTCTTCTTTTCTGGTAAATTCTAAATGTGTATTCACTCGTACTATAGACTAGTCTGAATTCCTCTGCTTCCCCCCAGTGGCTCCCATTGACCATGTCTATGGAACGCTGGGGCTCGTAAAGGCTACGACCACACAGCAATACTCTGACATGTCCAAGCTGAGAGAGGAAATTGAAGGCAAAGGCTCCTTTACCATGTTTGCACCTAGCAATGGAGCCTGGGATCTGATAGAATCTGTGAGTGGACTGAAGGTTTCAAACTTTTCTAAGGGAATACAAATAAATGCAATATACTACTATATTACTCAAACTTGCTGCCCTTAATGTTGTGATTTCCTTAGGATGTACGGTCTGCACTGGTGAGCAACGTGAACATTGAGCTGTACAACGCTCTTCACTTCCACATGGTGAACCGCAGGATTTTCACCAAAGACATGAAGAACGACATGACTTTCACTTCCATGTACAATGACCTGGGGCTCTACATCAACCACTACTCAAATGGGGTCAGTTTGTTGAAATGCACAACATTGCATGAGCACATGATTGAATTATGTCTATAAAGGACTTCTGACCGTAATGATGGTCTTGGCTTAATATAACATGTCCTCTTCATGAAGATTGTTACAGTGAACTGTGCCAGGATCATCCATGGTAATCAGGTGTCCACAAATGGTGTGGTGCATGTCATTGATCGGGTCATCAGCGGTGTTGGCAACAACATCAAGGAAGTCCTGGATGTCACCGATGAGCTCTCCACCTTCAGAGTATGTAATACAAAAAGCACTCTAAGCTTGAAATGGGCTACAAAACCAATGTTACATTTGAATGTGCAGGAAGTAGAATGTGTGTAAAATTATAATGTTGATTTAAAATAGTATAAATCAGAAACTCTGATGTATGTTCGAACCAGTTTCGTTTATCTCAGAATGACAAAATGTGAGACACACTGTCTTCTTGTTTCCCAGGATTCAGTATTGGCTTCTGGTATGATGGACAAGCTGGACCAGCCTGGCCACTATACTCTGTTTGCTCCCACTGATGAAGCCTTTGACAAATTGAGCCCAGGCTACCTGGAGCGTATCATGGGAGACAAGGCTGTAATTGCAGGTACATTGTACATGGGACACACTAATGATGACATAAACTGCTAACATACCATGTTTGGTTGATTTTAATGTGCAACATGTTTGAACACTTAGATATTTCTGCTGTAGCTTAAGCTGGCTGACCAGTCAGTTCACCACTTTGCTCCAGACTAAAATATCTCAACATCAACCAGATAGATTGACACAAAATGCTGTACATTCATTCCAGATAATGTAGCCTAATGAGTTGGGGATCTCCTAAGTGCCAACGAGAGGTTTGGTTTAGTGAAATATCTTCCATGCCATGACATTTGGTGCAGTATGTCCTCCACTGGATGAATATTTAATGCTTAATGCATGCTGAGAGGTTAATGTCAAAACTACTGAAACCATCTTCTAAACCATTTCTGCAAATTCCTCCCAAAAGCATATCAAAACTTAGTTGGGCTACCCACCAGAGTAAAGAGTAGACACACACACACAAAAAAAGCAAACCACACAATGAAAGCAGGAAATTCATGTCTCCACAGTTGCAGCTTATCACTGGCGTGCCAGGAACGTCTATTAGCATGAAGCCAGTGTGCGGTGTCCTCAGGGGACACTATATAACCTCAGATAAATTCACAGACACTTGGCAAACAGGCTTTACTGACCAATCATAGAAGAACAGCCTCCAAAGTAAAGATGGTATTGAGCCTTGTGTCTTGGTCTAAAAAGGAAGTAAAGAGTGAGTTGGCCTGCAGTTCGACACCAATTGCATTTGAAGTTGTGTGGGTTTGGAATGGTTTTTCATGTTGTAATTGCTTTGCTTTTGCAGGCCAGGCATTGTTAAATTTGACAGTTGGACTCAGTCGGAGGTGTAATCCCATATCTAAATGTTAACAGACTATTTCTACAAGAGCTGAAAGAATGTGTCTGTGTCAGTGTGGATGTAACAATCACAACTGTAAACCTCGGATTGCACAACCAGATCACAAAAATAACTACAGGAAACCCACAACGTGTTTAAAACATCAGCAACTTTTTCTGTTTAACACTATCTTTCTCTCTTACACTCCGACCCACCAGCCCTGGTGAACTACCACCTGTTGAACAGTGTCCAGTGTTCAGAAGGAATCATGGCAGGGTCAGTGTATGAGACCGCAGAGGGCAGCACCATAGAGATCGGCTGTGATGGCGACAGTTTGACAGTCAATGGAATCAAGATGGTGCTGAAGAAGGACGTTGTCACCACCAATGGCGTCGTCCACTTAATCGACCAGGTGCTCATCCCTGACTCAGGTAAAACACATCTTAAATATTCTCCCTCAGCAAATATTGATATCTGTACAAACCATTTGGCTAAATTGTTTCTCTGTGATCACAAACATGTGATTCATATCAGCCAAGGAAGGGATGGAGCTGATGGGGGCATCCCAGAGCACTTTTAGCGACATGTTGTCTGAATTGGGCTTATCAGCTGCCATGGGTCCGAAGACAGAGTATACCCTCCTTGCTCCTGTCAACGCTGCCTTCACAAGTGAGTTGATCTCCAAACAAGTTCTTGTTGGTGCACACAGTGATTTAAAGGATTGATCTTGAGGAAGGATGTGACAGAAGAGTAATATGTTGTCTTTCACAGATCAAAAATATACTCACTCATTTTAAACCTTTCACTAGAACTTTTTAAGGCATCCAGAGGAAGAAATGTTTAGTAAGGACTTACATGTAACATTACCCGAGTCATTTTAAATCTGTAACTTTTCTCTGTCTGTCAGCTGAGGTGATGTCAACAGAGCAGAGCCGGCTGAAATTAATTTTGGAAAACCACATCTTGAAGCTGAAAGTTACACTGAGTGAGCTCTACAATGGACAGATGCTGGAAACACTGGCTGGCAAACTTCTCAGAGTCTTCATTTACCGCACTGTGAGAACTGTGTGTGTGTGTGTGCATGTGTGTGTGTATTGTTGTATTAGGAAGTCAAACAGAGTCGGAAAGGAACAGGAAATTAAGAGAAAAAAAGAAGTTATGGAAAGATAATGGAGAGGATCGGCTTCCATATTGCAAATCTGAAAGAAATGACTGGGCCCCTTACCAAGTGTTAACATGATCTGGCAATCTTTTAATTGAAAGCAAATGCAATAAAACAGGTAATTAGTCCAGCTCTTGGCAGATGAAGTGTGTTTCTGCTCTGGTGGTTCATATATTAGGAACAGCTGGGTTTGATTTCCTCACAGAAACTTTTGTATTCTTCTTTTTTTATTGATTGCAATCAAACAGGACAGTGTGGCATTAAGCTAAATAGTTACCATATTTGTACAGTGACTTTTAGGCCTGTTACCCTGCTCTCTGAATGTTCTTCTCCTTTGTTAGGCTGTGTGCATAGAAAACTCATGTATGGTGCGTGGCAGTAAAGAGGGAAGCAACAGTGCCCTCCATGTTATGAGGACTCTCATCAAACCGCCCGAGAAAACAACCTACGAGCTCCTGATCGCTGACAAACGGTTTAAGTAAGAACTTATTTTACGGATTGTTTTGCTGTACTTGTTCTGAACGTAATTGTTTATTTGTTGTTGTTTATATATACTGTATATATATATATATATATATATATATATATATATATATATATATATATATATATACATATATATTCTTTCCTGACAGTACATTTTGCAACCGTGAGTTGCAATGCCTCACCATCCACATTTCACATTTTCTGGCTCTGCGACAGATATTGGCACCAGTAGAGGTTGACGATGAAGCAGATGTAGAAGCAGATGCGTGAATGGGACCACACAAGTATCACTTAAATTCAAAACCGAACTCAATCATGTTACATTTCCAAAACCATAATCCTCCTGTCTAAAATTAACAACACCCTGAAGGTTTTTGGCTCAAACGCGACATAACACCTGGTCTCTTCCGAGCTTAGGACTAATTGTTCCATTATAGCCATAGCTGTTCTTTTCCTTGCGGAGAAAGTTGATGTCCTGAGTTTGTTCAGTCTGAAACACATCGTGATGTTAAACTGAAATTGACAGAACTGGCACAAAATGTGTTTATGTTGTTGCTGCCTTTTTGGATTGTGAAACATCAACGTCATTATCATTTCCATGAACCCAAAAGACTACAAATTTAACCTGCGCATGCTCTTAAATGGAGGCTTCATTTCATTCCGGCAGTACTGTTCTGTATGGTCATTGTGTGAATTAACTTTCCTCTTTCTATTTTTTTTATTTTTTTTTTTTTTACAAATGTAGGATTTTTCTGTCACTGATGGAGACAGCAGGTCTGACTGATCTGCTGAAGCAGGAAGGCTCCTACACCATCTTTGCGCCAACCGACGATGCCTTTGCTAATCTCAATCGAGAGGACTTTGCTCTACTCAAAAGTGCGTACTCTACTGATATGAGCACACATCCAAATCCTGTCATGTATCTCTCTCTTTGCTAGTTTGTACTGATTTAAAGTTGCACGATGCAGGGATGAGGGGAGAAAATAATGAATAATGCTATTGCTCTCAGTATGTAAATCATGTTTGCCTTTTGCTGTCATTGACAGGTGATCTGAATGCTCTGAGGATCATTCTGCTGTACCACTTCAGTAATGGCATCTTCATCAATGGAGGATTAGAGGGAGGAGTTACCAATCTGCTCAAAACCCTCCAGGGCAATAACCTGCAAGTTCTGTCTGTATGTACAATCCATCACTTCAGTGTGTATTTGTGTCCTGAGAGTCAAAGAGACACAACTGGTTTCCTGAATCTGTCATTCAACAATCAAACAGGGATAAATCATTGGTAGGTTGCATCAGCACAATACATTCAACACATGAAGAGTGTTGTGTTTTGAGTAAGATGTGTAACCATGATTATACCCCACAAACTAGTAGCTAGCTTTCAATGCCTGCCCAGGTTTGATTACAAAAAGGAACTCTGGGAAATGTAGTAAATTGTCAATTGAAGAAAAAGCTGATTTTTTTCCTTTAACAACATATTTTGTATTATGGTATTAAGTTTTAAATTACCACACATGTTTCGTTTTCTCAAAGCCTCCATTGTGAAGCTCAAACTAATTTTCCCCCACATTCTCATTAAAACAAAAGCATCAAAGAGCCAGTGCTAATCTATTACTTCAAAGCTGAATATCGCTGGAGAAAGGCCAGAAGTAATAAAACCTGGCTTTCTGTCGTTTCCATCAACGCCCACTCTCGGTATTCACCCACCACTCCCCACCTCCCAATCTAATGTCCTCCACCGGCCATTATTCTATGTCTGCCTTACTCCTGCTCTTCAGTCTTCAAGTCATTTAATTTCACCCATTACCTCAATTTAGCTTTCCCTCTTTCTCCTATCTCGCTGATCAGGTTATCAGCCAAGGACTTCCTTAATGGACCCAGGAAAGCTTGTTTGAGATAATTCCCCATCGGGACGGGGATTCATTTAAACATGTGGTTAGGCTTTTAAACACTACTGATCTGGCTGAAATTGGTGGGTGAGAGAGAGCCAGAGGAGCCAAAGGAGAAGGGAAACATATCCCTTACTGACTCAACATGTCCACCTTCAGTAACCTCTACCTTAAATTGCAAAAAAATAGGTATGCTCAGATCTCACTCCCGACAGTGCAGCACACTGCCTGGGATTCCTATTAAGTCTCACCTGATATTTAAACCTCTCATGTTAAACCATTTCATAAAATGATACATCTTTAAGTCTGGTAATGTTTTTATGCGGTAGCTGACGTAGCTCTCAAAATAATAATGTGTTCATTGATACCCTTGAAAATAGATAGTGCATATAGTGTTTTTTTTCTGTTTTTGACAGGTAAACAACTCTATTCATGTCAATTCTGTGGATGTGCCAGACAGTGACCTGATGGCAACCAATGGTGTGATCCATGTGGTGAAGAATGTTCTCTATCCTGCCGGTGAGAACACCAGACCATTATTATGCAATCATGCAATGTGCACACTGTGCTGGGATGGATTATGTTATGCTATTTTGATGATGTATATTACTTACAGCTCTTCCCGTGGGCCGCCAGGACTTCCTGGTCCTCCTGAGGAAGCTCATTAAGTACATCCAGATAAAGGTAGATAGAAGATAGAATACACCGTTTGGATATGGATAGATCAATGCAAATCTTTCTATTATTTTGTGAGTCTTGTGCATTTCATTCTATGCTTTTTGTTCTTCAGTTTGTTTCGGGATTTTCTTATGATGAGATTCCACTCACGTTCATCAGTAAGTCTCTTTCGCACTCATGACATATCATATGAATATGAATACTCATGAATATAAATGCATTTGTAACAACTTAAATCTACTTGTGCTACTTCACAGGGAGGATCATCACAACTACACATGTTGAAACAGGTAAGACCCCTATTACTAGCTACATGATTAAAAGACAAGTTTTGAATCTGTCACGATCATACAATAGCCTATATTTATCATTAGTGATGATTATAAAAGGCATCACTGCCTATGAAACAAATGTATGTCCTTTGTTCAAAAATGTGCATCTGTTCTTTGGACCAACTGTGGCTAAGTGGAGAGCGGGGTCGTCCTTCAATCAGAGGAGCGGCGGTTTGATCCCCGGCTCCGCTAGTCGCATGTCGATGTGTGAGCAAGACACTTAACCCCAAAATTGCTCCCGTGCCTATGGTGTGTGTGAATGAGTTAGTCTGATAGGCAGGTGGCACTTAGCCCCTGCCTATCAGTGTGTGAATGGGTGAATAAGTGATGATGACAAGTAGTGTGAAAGCGCTTTGAGTGGTCGGAAAGACTAGAAAAGCGCTATACAAGTACAGTCCATTTACCATTCTTCAGTTGAAATCCAATCTGAAGCTAAAAGCATGTTACTTGCATGTCATCGCTCCATTCAGGCCTCTTCCATAGTTGGAAGAGGCCTCACTCTCACTATTGCACAAATCCACTTGGACCTCTTGGTATATTTAATCAGCTCCTTTTGGGATGAGGTAATTAGGCTGTCAAAGCATAACAGAGTCAAAGACCATAGAGGACTCTTGGATGATGCTCATTCAGTGGTGCATAGTCCAGTGCACATTCACACAGATGGGAGACTTCATATATTGGGTAACATAGGAGAGATGAATTCCAATTTTTTCAAAGGTAATTAGGCACATGACATGACTATAGAGCTGAAGGTTTGGACCTCAGGGGCTTTTCAGAATGCTAAAAGAGTGATTCATCTTTGTAAAGCAAACAAACTATTCATCATATTATTATACTGTATATTAAGAGGTTTGAATTAAAATGGCACAGATTCCAAAACGTTTTAGTTTTGGTCTACAGAACTTTGAAAATAATAAAACCTGTTTATGAATGATCAACTGCACAAATGGCAGTAAAACCATGCATCATACTCATTCACACTTGTTATACACACACACACACACACACACACACACACACACACACACACACACATAAATCTGTAAGCTTTCATCTCTTTATAACTCAAATAAATAGTGTCACATTAAAAGATCATCGCTCAGAATCAGAAAATATAAAAAGAAGTGAAAAAAGAACAAGTTTCTGTTGAAGCTGATTCAAAAGAGGAGTTAAAGGGTTTTACAGAGATATCTGGCTCCAGATGGGAATTCATTGATTTGAGAAAAATGTGTGATTACGTAACACGTCACACTTTTTTCCTTTTGCATTATCAGTAGATACTGATTCTTTAAATACCCAAACTTGTAAATGTATACAATTTAAACATATGTGATTTTTCAAACACAACAGATTAGACAATTAAATCTGTCCATTGGGAGCGGCTCACCGGACCATGGAGTATAAGAGCAGCGGTTATTAAAATGCAACCTAATATCCTACACACATTAGCCTCTATCTGTTCTGCATGCTTTGATGACTTGGCATACTGATAGAGCGTGTTCAAAGGATAATCTTTCTTCCTTCTTAATTAAAGTATACTCATGTGACCGCTCCCTCTCTACAGTCCCTGATGCAACAAAGGTGACCAGAGTGATTGAAGGAGAGCCTACCTTCACCAAGGTTACAAGAGTCATCGAGACAGAGCCAACAGACACTCAGGTGGTCATCGAGGGGAAGCCAGTGATCACCAAAGTAACCAGGGTCAATGAGGGAGAGTCTTCCCTCACACACGTAACCAGAGTCATTGAGGGAGAGCCTTCCCTCACACACGTAACCAGAGTCATTGAGGGAGAGCCTTCCATCACACACGTAACCAGAGTCATTGAGGGAGAGCCTTCCATCACACACGTAACCAGAGTCAATGAGGGAGAGCCTTCCATCACACACGTAACCAGAGTCAATGAGGGAGAGCCTTCCATCACACACGTAACCAGAGTCAATGAGGGAGAGCCTTCCATCACACACGTAACCAGAGTCAATGAGGGAGAGCCTTCCATCACACACGTAACCAGAGTCAATGAGGGAGAGCCTTCCCTCACACACTTAACCAGAGTCAATGAAGGAGAGCCTTCCATCACACACGTAACCAGAGTCATTGAGGGAGAGTCTTCCATCACACACTTAACCAGAGTCATTGAGGGAGAGCCTTCCATTACCAAGGTTACAAGAGTTATCAAAGGTAAGTTCCTGAAGGTTGGATGATCAAATTTGGTCTTCACAAAGGTTTTGACATAGATGTGATGACACAACATGATTTATTTATACCACAGGTGGAAATCTTGATACGGATGAAAAAGGTCAGTTTCTCTTAACATGTTCACTCCTTTGAAGAGCTAAAACAGTCTAGATTGAAGAACTTTCATGCATCTTCTAACAGCTCTTTTAACAAATACATCTGCGGTTCTCTTGATCGCAGTTAACTGAGCATCATCATCTAATGATCAATCAGACACATCATTTTCATGGTATGCACCATTTTAGCCTTTTAGGCAGAATGAGTAGGATTTTCCTCAAAAAAAGAAAAGCAATGTAAAAAAATAAAAATAATCTCAATCTTCACTTATGACTCACTAAAAGAGTGTTTGGCAGAGGCAGAAGCGCCCTAATATTGCTTATAGGCACTGTGGCCACGGACATTTTGATAGCTCTTGACCGCCTTTCCAATATGTTTCCGACACGTGTGATCCAAACAGTTCCGTTAACTCCAGAAAGTACAAGTCATTAAGTTGGTCGAGCTGGAGTAGTTATGTTTCCTCCTGGCTGCTGTGATGTTGGGGGGAGAAACACAACATTTCTGTAATAGTATTTTGCAATGGACAGCGAGACATATTTTAAACAGAGAACACTCTGTTACACATTATGTTCCTTAGGATTGCACATTACGACAAGCTTTGGCCAGCCACCATTCAAAACATCACAAGTTCCTTCTGGTTTATGTTTATGTAGGCTCAGTAATGATGCTATAGAGGAAGGAGGTTGATTTGACAGTCCATTTTCTGGTTAGGCTCAACATATAGATGAAGCCAAGTTCTTCCACTGCCCATGGTGCACCATGATTTGGGTGTCTGTCCATCTCACCACTTATCCATCTGATTTCATCTCTCCGTCACTGTTCTTGTCTCTCAGGCAAGAAAACCATCCTGTCTCCCATTCTCTGTCTAGTACAGCTGTGATGTGTATGTGTGAGCATCAGTGTGCAAATTGAAATGTGCCATGTTAAAACTGTTTCTCACCAGTGCGATAAGAAAATGCGGTGCGGGAATATGAAAAATTTGCACATGACAATTTTGCACCTCGGTTCCGTTGCAAATTATCTGCATTGCCGTATTTCATTTCGTCAATGAGTCCCAATGAGTTTTTTTCCTAAATATTGCCAACAAAAATCCATCCGGTCAGAGAATGTCTAAGCCGCAAACCACATAATACATTAACTATTTGGACCCCAAATTTGATGCTAACACTTAAGTTAACTGTTGTTGCTAGCCCCGTTCCGTGACCAACATATAACGTTAGCATGTGCAGCCACATTACCAAATTAATCGTATCCAAGCTGCTCGGTGATCTCAAGCCATATATTGTCCTCAATTTGGTTGTTGAGGTAGTTTTTGCGGTGTTTGTCGTACATTATTGGGTGTTGAGAGAGGGACTGCCCATTATTCCGAAGGCACATTATTCCGAGACACCAGCAGTCTGAAAAATGTCCCATCAGAGTAAGCGCCCATTTGTCCGACAGTTCGTTGCCCCGAAAACGAACTCCGATCATTCAGAAAGTCCATTGCTCCAAAAATACACACTCTCCTTGCAACAAATAGAAACACATGGCTAATTATTATACAGAATGACGGTGATATTTTCAATGACATCAGTTTGAACAAAGGATGTTACTGGTCACTGTTGAAATCGAGGTCCGTCTGAATATTTTTTGCCACGCACGAATATTCCGCAGAGGTGTGCAAGCATTCATAAGAACAATCATTTATATAAAATGATGTGCAAATTTTACCAATGAAAATCTGTACTTGGTATGAAATGGCTTTTATGGTACCCAAACCAGACCTTGAAGCCAATAGCAGGTGTGGGTGCAGGTGAGCTTTAAGCTGTTTTCACCTAAAACTGCTTCACACGTGTCATGCAGCTTAGTTTGTGGGCTAAGAATGTGTGTATGTGTTCATAAATACTGCACAAATATGCTTGACTTTGTGTTGGCGGTGGCGGAGGAGGTGTTTTGTGGGGTGTATGTACCTGTCAGTCTGTCGTTGCTAAGCCGTTTCATGACTTTCGACACCCTTCTCCGCTGCTGGTCTGAACTCTTTATACCAAACAGGTTTCTTTCAAATGGTTCTCCTTTCCTCCTTGAAATAATCATATTATCAATCTGCATTCAGTCAGGACTAGTGGTTGCTTCAAGGTGGAAAAGAGAACGAGATGTATTTTTTTGAATTGATCTAACTCCATACTTGATTTCATATGTTAAATTGTTCAGTATTTTGTGATCTAATGGTTCTGTTATGAACGTCAGGCCCGGACTTCTCTAAGATCACCACCATCCACGGCAACCCAAATCTGATCAAGGAGGAATCGGAGAGAATTACCAAACTCATTCAAGGTAAATACTCATAACTGTATCTGATCTGCTCAGATTTTGAATTTCACTTGCATGTGTGTGTGTGTGTGTGTGTGTGTGTGTGTGTGTCTCAACGCAGTGATTGACTGTTTTGTCTCTTTGTTTCCCAAAGGAGGTGGATTCGCCCATGCCAGGAAACCTCCAGGTGAGAGCATAGTTAGTTGATGACACATTTATCAACACCAATCTTGGATCAGACTAAAAAGAGTTTGCCAAAAACCACATAATCACTGCTGGAAAATATGCACAGCAAAAGTCAACTCTTTAACCACAAATTATCATTGTTAGATTTTACTTTCACTCTTTTCACTTTTATATTTTCCAGTACCTTTGAGTCCTTCCACCTAGTCACATGTCTCATATCTTTCCACCTTGACATGTTTTATTTTGTCCTTGTCTTTATTTGCACCTCTAATTTCCTCCATTAACTCTTAACTCCTCTTTCACAGCTGGAATGAGAAGGAAGAGAATAAAGGTCAGGCGTCACCCTAAGCCAAGGGCGTGAATCCAACAGAGAGAAAACACCTTCGGGCTCACCGCAGAGACTGACCGCATCTCCAGTGCTCCTGGTTGAGTGCTTGAAAAACTGTGGACCAATAGGGAGAGATCTAATCAATCTAGCTATTTCTTTGTCCAAACCACCAGTAAGAATGATTGTTTATTATTCCATCTGGACCATACTGTGTGTGTGATAGGCATGATGTGTAATAGCAGTTATTACCTTGTAAGTCATGTAAGTGTGCACGGGAAATATGGACTTTTGCCGCGGGGTAGATGGTGTGTAAGGTGAGATATTTTCTACCACTGAGACATTGTGTTTAAAGTTTTTTTTTTTATCATTTCACTTTGCAAACGGATGGCTTGGGAAGATTTTTGTTTGCTTTTTATGGTGCAAGCATTCTGTACAATGAATGCCTTTTTATGAATATGACAAATGCAACAGTGCTACCATTAGATGCTGTTCTGAACCTCTGTAAATTATCATATGGTGACAATTAAATTTGATACAGTTTTCAATAATTCTTTCAAGCTTCCATGACTGTTTCTGCTCCACAAAATCAATATGTTTCATGCTGTTGAATGTGAGCCTGACCTCAGTATGTCCCTGTACAAAACTAGGCTCAGGCTGTTCTCGTACACTGTTCGTAACTATACCTACGAAAAATAATGCACTGCAATTGTTTCATAGCCCACATAATACATTTTTATGTAATTCACATAAGCGTGATCTAGGATAGGTGACGTAGTATAAAGAGCGACAAAGTATAAGGAGGAGGTCTGGGTGGATGGGAGGGTCTAAAAACACCTTTTATCTTTTACCAAGGAAGCCGCTGTTTGTGTCTGGTGTGAAACCCAGAAGTCAACGTTGACTTATTTGTCACATGACTTTCATACTTCAGTAACTCCACTTCTGTAGTTATTTTAACCCATACCACAGCCTTTTCCTTAACCTAACCAAGTAGTTAGTTGCTGGATATACGTAGGAAAATGCACAAAAAGGCAAGAAATAACGTGAAGATATCATACGACCCATTATATGAGGATATGTTGCCATGCTTCACAATCCTTTTTTTGTTTTTACCTCAAGGAAAAAGTGCTAAATAAAATTTGCATAGTGACTTCAGAATACTAATATGTGTTTCATTAATCTTATCTTTCTATTGTTGTAGCTAAAAGTGCTATGGAACCAAAAAATGTTGTAAAAATATGTAAAAATGTAATATAGAACAACATCAGTGTCTAACAGTGAGATATTAGTTTATCTCAAATCTGTGTATCAACGTCATCATGTTTTAACCCCTCGTGGGGCTTTTGCCATTTCAAAACTACATTCTCAATTACATTCATTGGCTTTGGACCACTTATGTTCACATGGCTCATCTACCACATGAATCTTACGAACTTCACCCCAAAAAAAAAATGTGTTCAAAGGATTCCCTTAAAAGCTATTTCATACGGATTTGTCTTTTTCATCTCCTGAACAAAAGGTATCTGCATGGTGAGAATATGTTCATAAACATTGTACACAACAACAGGCCAGAATTTAAGAACAACATAACAGTTACACAATGCATCTCATGTGTGACTCATATTATCCTGCAGTTTATCATAACATATGAAAAAAACTAACATGGGACTGTCCATGTAGCTCTGTTGCAAGATCATTAAAATGATTCATGGTAGCTCTTCCAGGTCAGCAGCAGCAGCCGAGGGGAGTTAACTGCAGCCGAGGGGAGTTGAAGTTTGCACGAGGACTGCCGGCTTAACGTCAGAGTGCTGATAAAAAGGTGATGAAAAGAGGTTATGATAGGACGTCAGCTTACTAGGTGTGCACATGAAGCACATGGGTACAGAAGCTTGGAGTCTTTGCATTATTTTCCATTGAAACAGTCAACACAAAGATTATTAACTACTCAAGTTTATTATTTTGTTCGCCTCATCTAGTTCTTTGTTTATCCATTGCCCTCTTAAAAATGCTCCATTAAATCTCCAAAGTGACTCTTGTTTACTGTGAGTCATTGTTTTATTGGTGGTTGTAGTCATTGTAGATGTGTAGAAGAATCAGTATAACAGTCAGAAAAGAACTATGTCTCTCATGTTTAAAGGTACTAGATACAGTGCATTCAGAAAGTAATGACACAGCGAAAACAGGATTTAAGATTGTTTTGCTAATTCATTAAAAGACAAACAAAATGGAAATATCACATAAATGTAGTATTGAAACCCTTTGTTGTGGCACTGGAAATGTACCTCAGGTGCCTCCAATTTTGCTTGGTCATCTGTGATCGCCTTGATTGGAGTCCACCTGCGATAAATTCAATTGATTGGACATGATTTGGAAAGGCTCACACCTGTAAGGCCTCACAGACAATGCATATGGCAGCAAAATCCAAGCCATGAGGTTGATATTTTTGTCATTATGGGGTACTGAGTATAGATTGATGAGGAAAAAATTAATTACATTTTTTTTTTTAATTGTGAGAAATAATGCTATAGTTTTATAACCTTTGGTTAAGAAATTTAAGCAGTGACTTACATGAGAATTATGTAAACATGCAAAAGGCAAATGGTGTGCTCGTCTTTGCCTCCATTCAGTTATAAGACTCGTCAAAGTCAGGACAGGGAATCAGTTTGAGAATGCTTTCTGGTGGAGAGTTTGATTGACACCACTCTGAGATATCTCTGATATTAAGAGTCTCAGGCTTCACCTATCATTACAGACACAACCTAACATGTCGTGAGTAATACTAACATCAGATGAACAGTGTCTCAATTCTCTGGAGCCAAAGTTTTGACATCAATAGTTCCCTGTGAGGATTCTAGGGATGACAGAATTGCCTCATTGTTTCACTCTGTCACGAACAATCAAAGAAATATACCCGTTGGATGAAACTCACAAAGACACATTCGAGCCAGAATAATTGATGTGATTTAGATCATGTCATCTTGCTCCAGGAACCAATCTTGGCCAAGTATGAACTCACAGTCCTCCACAGATCTTTGCAATAATAAAGTACAATGAGTAAATAAAAAGGAATGGAAATAAACCGAATCAATAAATTGGCTATAATGGAATTCTATTGAATTGAATATTAACTTTTCAAAATAATTTTGCCGATATTTGTTTGAAAACTAAACCAATATTGACTGCATGTGACACAGATTGTTTGTATTCCTCTGTAATGTTTTTTGTAGTTTAGCATATTTTTTACAATTCACTACCCAATAAAAACACAAACTTTTAATTTGTAAAGTCTTTATATCAGAGGGGTTTATTGCTTTATGTTTTCCTTTTTTTCACAACTTTTTAGCACCTTGTGACATACAGTATATATATTTAGGGAGAAGTGCTTCCTCCCACTAATTCCCCCGATGAATACACATTTTACTAAACTGTATCCCCTCCCAGGATTTGACCCACAGTCTTAGCCGATCTTCCCTTCCATGCTCAGTGCCAGGATTCACTTCATGATCGATGTACTGTGAGAAACATTTCCATGCCATTCTAAATATGTCACTTCCACTGATCCCAGACAATGTGTTTGGATTTTGTATTCTATAGTGAACTATGCAATAAGATAGATGTGCATTGGTAAACCATAGTGCTCCAAATTTTAGAGCCTATCTTTGCCTTTACCTTTGTCTTTCCTCTGCAATGATTGTCATGATATTACAATAAGTGTCCCACAATAATATTTCACTGTTACAAGTGGAATGGATGATGTGTGCTCTATATGGGAATATTTCACATAGCTGAAGTATGACTATGATTTTCAAGACTCAACAGACAGCAACACGTGCAAACGCCCGGCTGAAGCGGAGCAGGATTTAATGTGCAGGTCAGCGGATCCGTTTGTGCTTCTGGCTAGTAGTTCCTCCGTAGAGAGAGCAATTCATTGGATCTGTGCGTCTGTGGAGAGATTGATGTCACGCCTTGCAGATGCCCTTTGGGTCACAAGCCAAAGAAGCTTTTTGTGTGTGTGTGTGTGTGTGTGTGTGTGTGTGTGTGGTGTTGAGTGATGAGAAAAAGTTGCAGAACTGCACCAGTGTTGCTAAAAGAGAAGAGGCATGGAGCAATATAGCTTTGTACAATTCACTCAAACAAGCTTAAGGTTTGACACAATAACACTAGCTGGATTTTGCCGTATTCCAGCAGGTAAGTAGTGTTTGCGTAGTAGCAGCTAATTTATTAAATTCATTTTATTTTTGTTTTATTTCTTTTAGCGAATTAAGAGTGCAAGCAACAGGCTGCCAAGATGAATAATGATGCCTCTTAACATCCTGAATGGTTTTCAGTACAGATCATTACAGCGATAAATAAACATGTCAGTTTAGGTCAAATCAGAGGTTTGATGCCGTCCAGAATCCAGGCAAATGAAGGCAAATACCAGCTGTAATTCCTTGTTTCCAGTTTCAGAATATCCACTGCAGCCGCAGTAAATTTAAAAAGGTGCAGTAGCAATACTGTCTCTCTAAAACAATAAAATACAACAGGATATTTTTTCTCAATTCTTTAGCTTTGTCATTCCCAGTGGCGGCTGGTGGAAAATGTTCTAGGTAGAGCTGTGCCACATCCAATCAATTTCAGCAAACATCCCAGAATGATTTAATGCAAAACAAATTAAGGTATCAAACACATATTACTACTTTGCAGTTAAATATTTAACCTTTATTCCAACACGTCAGGACATCTTATTTTTGTCACCCTCACAGGGAATTCAGTATCATATAATAATATATATATCATAATAATATTCAGTATAATATAATAATATATATATATATCATATAATAATATTCTGTATAATATAATAATATATATATCATATAATAATATTCTGTATAATATAATAATATATATATCATATATATTATTGGGGGGGGCAGGAGCTGCAGCCAGCTGTCAAAGAAAGACGTTTCACAAGTTATTCGAGATTCCCAGTTCTAAATTTAAAAATTGTCTTGTATATTAATGTGTGCTTTGTCCTCACTGCAAATGAACAGATATGCAGTGGAATGCAATGATATATTATGGTGGACACATGTTTTATCCAACTAATCAGACCTTTAATGGAGTTAAGTGTTTGAATGGATTTTGGATATAATAATCTCTTGGGACAAAAGGCAGCTTGACTTAATTTACAATATTCATGCCCTTTTGCAGGATAACTGTATTGCAATGAGCACTATTGTGTTTAACCCACAATGAAATTAACCACAAGTGGTAATTCAGTGTGGCTTTGTAGCACAAAGGCAGTAAAACTGCCTGTGCCAAAGCACACTGTATATAATCCATCGGGCTTAATCATACTAATAACTAGAAAATTTCGCAAGAAATTTTGACAGTGTGCCTTCTACTGCCCGAAGACTTCGCAATATATAGCTACACACGCTGATGTTACCGATAGTATCTACAACCCCACTTCTGTCAATTCCATCCCGTCTCTGTGGACTCAGCATCGGCTACCACCACTCCCTCATTACGTCATCATAACAAACAGCATGTGAATGCAGCCAACCTCAGAACCCTCCCCAAAACCTCACAACCAACCACAAAACACTCCATGAAGCTTGCTCTGTTCAACACTGGGTCACTAAGCAACAAAGGCCCAATCATCAATGAATTCATCATTGACAACAACCTTGATATCCTCTGTCTCACTGAAACTTGGCAAAAACACCTGGATTACTACGCACTCAATCAAACCACCCTAACTGGATATCATTACCTGGATAAACCACGCCCTGATGGCCGCGGTGGAGGAATTGCCGCTCTTCACCGCCAACATATCAAGACCAGACTGACTAACATCGACAGTCCACCCTCATTTGAACAGCTCACATTCAAACTCTCTGGTCCTAAACCCCTGGTCATTGCAATTATCTACCGCCCCCCCAAACCCAACCCTGCCTTCCTCTCTGACCTATCAGAATTCCTCACCCAGCTCTGCTCCGTCTCACCGTCCATCCTGTTGCTTGGTGATTTCAACATCCACATCGACTCCTCAGACTGTAAAACTGCCACCGAATTTCTGGACCTGCTTAAATGCTTCAACTTCACTCAACACATCGACTTCCCCACCCACAACCTGGACCTGGTCTGCTCCACTGAAATCACCATCACTCTCTGGCATGAAGACTCCAACCTGTGACCTCGACCCTATCCCTTCCACTTTAGTTATGGCCTGTCTCCCGGCCCTCCGCCATGCACCTCCTCTCTGTCATCAACTCCTCCCTGTCTACTGGCTCCGTCCCTCCCACCCTCCCCCTCCTCTTCATCCTCTACCTGCTCCACCTTGGTGACATCATACGCCACCATGGTCTCCAGTACCACTGCTATGCTGACGACACCCAGCTCTACATCTCCACCAAATCCATCACCCCCACCATCCACTCCACCATCACCAACTGCCTCACAGATATAAAAACCTGGATGCAAGCAAACTTCCTCAAACTCAACACCGACAAATTTGAAGTCCTCATCATCGGCCCCAAATCATTAAACAAATCCCACCACAACTTCTCCCTCTGCATCGATGGCATCACTGTTCCTGCCTCCACACATGTCCGTAACCTCGGGATCATTTTTGATCAAACTCTCTCATATGAACGCCACGTCAATCACATCACAAAAACCGCCTTCTTTCATCTCAAAAACATCGCCCGTCTCCGTCCGTCCCTCTCCTCCGCAGCCGCTGAAACACTCATCCACGCCTTCATCACCTCTCGACTGGATTACTGCAACAGCATCCTGTACGGCTCACCCACCAAAATCATCAATAAACTACAATACATCCAGAACTCAGCTGCCCGTCTGCTCTCCCACTCCCGCACCAGAGACCACATCACCCCAGTCCTTAAAAACCTCTACTGGCTCCCCATACAGCAAAGAATCCAGTTCAAGATCCTCCTCATCACTTACAAAGCCCTCCACAACCTTGCCCCTTCATACCTTTCGGACATCCTATACCATCACACTCCCAACCGCAACCTCAGATCTGCCGACGCCAACCTCCTTACCCCCCCTACTCTGTCCAAGCATCGGACCTGGGAGGACAGGGCCTTCTCCGTTGCTGCCCCCTCCCTCTGGAACTCCCTGCCCCAACACCTCAGACATTCTTCGTCACTCGCCACTTTCAAAACTGCACTTAAAACTCACCTATTCAAATCTGCTTTTAACTTCTAAAGTCAGTCATGTATGTTTTCTTTCTTTCTTTTCATGTTTATTTTATTTTATTTATTTTTTTCTTACTGTTATGTCGTAGATTTTGTTCTTATTATAAATGCTTCTATTGTTTCTGTTTTTAACATATAAAGTGTCTTTGAGTGCCTTTTAAAGCGCTATATAAATAAAATGTATTATTATTATTATTATTATTATTTTAGCAACGTTTCACTAACGATTTATTGAACCGGGAAGTCCGAATCTTTGAATATCTTTCCAACTGTACCTAACCAGCATGTTACATGAAACTGTAAAAATAGTTCAGTTCACTTTGCTACCTGCATGTCTCCTCTGTCAAATGGTCCTGGCATCTCACTGAGAATAGATCAGAGACAAGAGATATAGTTAATATAGTGAGGAGGGAAGAAACAGACAGATATTTAGCTAACGTTAGCGTCAGTTGGGATAACCTCATCATAGCTAACGTTAGCGTCAGTTGGGATAACCTTATCGTTGTCGCTAAATCAGTTAACGTTACATAAAAGCCCATTAAATGTGTTGTTTAACTTTAGTTTAATTTAAAACGAACTAACCACAATGAGTTAACTAACTATCTGATTAAAACCTAAATTAACTTAAATTGATTAATCTAACTCACATATTGTCAGCGTCGCCCTGCATTTTGCCCTGCATCTAACTGGCAGTTAGAATGACTGTTATTTTTCAGTTTGTGCACGTGGTAATTAGGCTAGAGTTCAGGGTACGTTCAAGATTAAAGTAACACAGCTAACTGAAAAATACATTTAGTAGAATATATATATATCCACACATCTGTGTTTAGGGGAAACAGAAAACAAATATGTTAACTAAATGCAGTGATACCGACTTTTACTATGTTTATTTTCATACAATAAACTACTGTAGTAAACATCCTCCAACGCCAACCTGTGTTCTGCTCCTGAACGCAACATATATGCTATGATTGAGATGCTAAAAACGAATTAGAAAATAAGCAAAGAAGTCAAAATCATTAAAAGTACAGTATAAAAAGCATCGACAAATCCTGGCTTCATGAGAAAAAAACGTCTACTTGTATAGAACGTGTGGTATTAAATAATATTTAATTAATCATTAATATGAGAACATTTGGGACATGACAGTTGGAGTTGACGAAGTACTGTTATGTGACGCCAATGCTGAAGTGCCTTAAAACTGCATTCGTTCTAATGGCCATCAGGGGGTGACTCCTCCGGTTACAAATGTATATGTTATATATATTCCTTTATGATTAGGCAGTTGTCTAGTTTTGATTTTGCCAATGTACATTCATATTCAAAGTTCGGCATTTAAAGATGTGAAGGGATCTGCTTTCCCTGCATTCACAGTCTGTCTTTGCCTAACACAGAACATGTACAGTGACATCATCCATTACTAACCATGATAACAAGAAGGATTTTCCAAGGAAACAGGTGGTGCAAAATCTGAGAGGAAGAAAGACACAAAAAAGAGACAGGGTTGAAAACAGAATGAGGGAGGGAGGGATAAAACACAGAGAGAGGAAGGCTGTGTGCTCTCTGTAACAGTTGATAAAACCAGTGACAAGACAGAGCAGCACCTGTTTTATGTGTGTGTATAGGCTGTTCCTACAGCAGATGTTAAGGTGGCTGACCTTTTGTCTGGACTAGACGAGGCATCCCTCGGGGCAAAAACAATGTGGAGAACAGCGCTTGAAAGTTGTGCAGTGAGCAGCTAATCAGAGCTACGTGACTTTTCACACAAGTAGGATTGCAGTACATGTTGAGTTTCAGCTTTGTACTTGACCATGATTCAATTTATTCTGAGACAATGAAGACAACGCAGTTCATCTGCCAGAACACATTTTTGCAGAACAACGGAGGTGCGTAAGTTTGGAACTGTTGTATCTGACTTGAAAAGAAGAAACTTGAATGTTTCAACAACACATTGAAGACATTCAGCGATTGCATTTCCACATGAGCCTGTTTAGCTCTAGTTGAGTATGTTGTTGGACCGATTCAGATTAGTTTTGTTGAAATATAAACAGACTGATTTATCTGTTTAGCTTGTTTCACGATGTCATAAAATGTGATTTACACTCTAGAAAGTATTGCATCAATTCTTCCGTTTTATTTCTCCATTCAGTTTTAATTGTAACTCTTTCGCCCTTTTATGCAAAGGACTGTTTGAGGTTTATGGATACTTCAAAATAACCTTCAATATGCCACACAAAATCCTTTGAGTATGAAACACTCACTCCTCTTTAGGGTTGAAATGTGACTGTTAAAAGTTTGTAATTTCCTCCTTGGCAGAGAATAGCAGCTGCGGTCAGTTTGAATTCATGTTGGTTACAATGGGTTGTAATGGTGTTAAGTTACAGTGGAAAGATAATTATCAATTTCTAAAGAAACTACAAACTCAAGCTTAGAATTACTCTGGCAACTTAAAAAAGTGTGTGCCAACGCATGGACTCTGCAGCAAGCAACATTAACATTTACAACTTCCAAACTAACTAACTCATCCTGGCCAAAGGCATCAACTGAAGCAAAAATACACTTGAATTGAGAAGGAGAAAATAGAAATAAAAAAATGTGTCAGCAATGATAAATGGTGGATTCAAACACACCATAAGTATTGTCCCAGTCAACAACAAGTCAATAAAAGATGAATAATTATAATTAATGTGGAATTACAATATCTTAACTGCATCTTGTCTGAGTTAAATTGAAACTCCATCTGATCAAAATCAAATTGTATTGAATCAACAGCTTTGAATCACGGTGTATTTCATTATAACAATTGTTTACGTATTTGTAAACAAATATGACACTGACTGTCGATTATAGATTGTTAATGAGGGAATCAATGTAATAGAGCATTACTTTTGTTAACTGTGACTTGGTAATGGGATGCTAATTCATAAAATAACATTCAAATTTGACCCCTGCACATTTGATCCACAAAAGTAACATTGGTCATACAATGCTACAAATCCTGTTTCTTTCTTCTTTTGAATGTTCGTAAATCACCTCACTTTATTACCAACAGCTTTGCTTCCGTCATCAGTAAGCTCAGGAGTCTCAAGCAGTACATCGCCGAATGATAAGTGATTTAGCTTGTACAGTAGTTGGATTTAGCAGAACAACCTCCCTCATCTCATAACCAAAAACATATGAGCTTGTGCTTTATCAAAGAAGCCTTTTCTTTCCAGCCACTGCTTGCTTCAAGGCATCTGTTTTTGGATTGTTTAGGAAAGGGAAATTGTTGTAATATGGTCTATTTTCAGAAATTATAGGATTTTCCACAGTCATTTTTGGTTTATCCTTCTCACTGGCATTGATTTTACTTCAGAAGATGATGTCATTTATACGGATTGATATAAATACAAAGAATAACAAGCAAGATATAACTGATTGCCAAGTTTTGCATAACGTTAGCCTCTGGCGTCCTCGTAGAGATAAATGTGTTCTTGATATTGAGATTTACTTTGCTGTTTCTCAGACAATCATATTCCATGGGCATCTGAAAGAACAAAACTGCATTGTCTTTTGTAACACATAACAGATTATGTTCATCTTTTTTTTCCAATCTCTTCAACAAGCACATGAGCCTCTTAACATTACCAAATCTTCCTGAATAGTATGATTCGCCTACTGCTCAATTAGGTCTATTAGTCTTTGCAGAAAATGCCAGCTCTGATATCTAGAATATAGTGGGCACTTGTTTTAAAAGTTTGGGATTTGTACTTTCTTAGTTTTGTCACATCTGAATTGGTTTCAAGCAAAAACTCTTTAAGGCGTTTGTTACAATCAAAATGGATGGCAACAACTTTCAGGATCATAATCAGTGTCTGGGCAGTGAGTCACTGGCTCCATGCTTATTTTTTTTTACAGTGGATGTAAAATTACAGAATCATGTTGACCAGAAGAGCAGACTATCAAAAATGATTTGTGGGTATTGTACAACTGAAATCTAAATCTGTCCAAATACATAATACACAACCATGTCTTTATAATGCTCTCGCATTGTTTATGGTTATAGTTAGCTGTGGATCAACTGGAGGAGTGCTGGAAACCAATACCCTGGCCAATATTCCCTGCTCACTCCTCTTTTTTCGTTGGATGCCAAGATGGGTGTCGTGGTCAACAGCTTTGCATTTCAAATTACAAATATTGCAGCAAATGTCAAGTTATGAAACGTGTAACCACACTTGCAACCACTTTCGGCTCCCCATTGCACTGACTCACTGTGACTGTATCAAGCTGCAGACTCTCTTTCTCTCTATACTCTCTCACCCAGATGTGCTCTCAGGTAGGCTACCGGAATTTGCCACCAATTAATTTAACGTAAATCTGTACTAAGAAGTACCGACACAATTGAGTCAGTACCATTAAAAGTGCATAGTTCAGTACCAAACCCTACAGGACGTGTAACCAACATTTTATTCCAGTAATATCAAGTCTTTGTTAAGTCCCCTAAGAAAATGACAAATTCCATCATCTAATGGTTTGTTGATAGAGGAAACACTGATTCTTGGCAGTGTCCCAAGATCTCCCATACAGCAAGAGATACAATATGTTGTAAAAAACTTCCACACTCATCATAAACATTCATTACTTTACTTTTGCTTGAGCTTATTGGAGAATTTATTATTGTTTTCAGAGACAAATACATGACAACTTGAAAGATGCCATCAACTCCTCTGCCATTACAAATTACATGCTTTATGAGAATATAATGATAGCTCAGAATCACTTTGTGTAAACTAGTGTTTAACCCTAGGGCATTGAGCAGACATTTCAGGAAACTGCTCCCCATCAGGGTTTATAGTTTGTGTTCCTTATTTTACCAGGTGTTTCCTTTATTTTGGTAGTTTATTCTGTCTCCAGCCATATCAAGGAAGGCAAACGCACCCTGTACACCCGACAGCAACCTGCTACACAGTAGGTTTACCAGACTTTGTTCACCATTAGCTGTCAAATAATTCGCATGAAGTAACTACTTCAAAAATGATTAACAGCTAAATGTAAACAATCCAAATAGCATTAAAGCACAAACCTACTCAGCCATGCAAAAGTCTGCCGTGCCATATGTTTTATGTAACAGCTTAAGTTTAAATAAATAAAAGTTGCCATTAAAGTATCAGAAGGGTTATTTTTGTTACAGTCTGCAGAAGCCATTTTCATTTTTCAGCAGGGCTCTGGACAGAATAATGACCATGTGGAAACCCAGAGATGTCTGACTCATGCTTCAGTGAGGGGTCTCTGCAGCCCCACACATGATGTATGAGAAAATGGCTTGAAACCAGGAAGCACTCAGATTATAAGAGCAAATGGACAAATGAATGAGGAGAAGTTTCTTACCTGCAATTTGTTTATTCAGCAACTTGGTTGCCTCCACTTTCAATTTACAGCTCATGTTTTAGCTTTGCTCTCTGTCTTGATACAGCATTGCCAAATTACATTGTCGTTTTTTTTATGAAACCAGTTGTGTGAATGAGTGTATTTAGGCAATTGATTATTCTTTAAATGAATGTGTAATGTCTTTCTAACCAGGAACTGTAGAGGAATGTGTAGCTTTTGGCTGAATCTGCCTCATTTAATTAAATAGATAAAGTAAAATAATTAAAAATGTCTTGTAAGGCTGACAAATGGCTGCTCCACCAATAAACATTTCCTTACACGTTGATGCTAATGATTATTGGATTTATTGTATTGGAGGCGAAGAGGGTTTTTGTAGATATCATCAATCTAAACATCCACACTTCTGGGGTGAAAGTGCAGGTCAAAGTGTTGTGATGGAATTAGTCTGAAATGGCTTTGCCACCTGTATAACAGGACACAACACACCAATAAAGAAGCAACATGTTACATATAGAATAATTTATTTTCCTAAAAATGAAGGCTTTCTCCAGGTATGATACGTGCTTGCAAGTCAGCTGGAGGAGGATGAAACCCACACTTTAGTTATAAATTCTATGACCTGAAGAAGACAAAAGTTAAAGAACAACAGAAAAAAATGTGGTTGAATATTGGTTGCCTTAAACTTTTTTGGATTGACAACCACGCTTTTCATTATCTGTTGGAAAGAGCACTGACCAAAGTACAAATATTTGACAAAATGAATCATCACTGGATGGACTGTTATCAGTGGGGAAACACCTTTGAGGGAACTGCATTGGAAAACCACGCAGTGTCAATGTCACTTCTGTTCAACAGACACAGGTTCCTCTGTTTGCTTTTTCCATTTTTAGTTTGAAAAAAAATGTAATGGACTTGCAAAATGACTCTCCAAAGATCAGACTCTCACAAATGATTTGTGGGTATTTTACAATTGAAATCTTAATCTTGTCTAAATACATTTGACAGTTCATTCTGAAACAGTAGAGGAGATACATCTCTTTACCTTTATCTATATTTAATATGATTAAATCATATGACAAATTATAATTTGACTCCATAAATAATAAATAGATACAAATTAGACACTGTAAGATATATGTTTTGTCTAAAAAAAACACTTTAGAGAACACATTGTAGCATATTTCTAAACCAATTTGACCTTAATCAGTGTTGTTTGCTTTTGGTCGTCCTTCTAGCTCTGCAGCACAGGAACCTGAAAATAGCCAAAGTAGAGAGCAGCAGTACTGTCACTGCAGTCAGCAATAGTAGCAGTACATCTAAACAATAGTATGAGTACCAGGGCATCTTATAGGCCTCTGTTCGCAGATGAGGAGCCCCTTTATGGCGCATCACATATTCCACCCAGAAGATGGCCTGATCCATGAGTGCCATCGGCTGATCTCTGTGCAAACGTGACAATCTCTGCATGTTCTGTCTGTAGCTGTCATGATGGAGCACGTCGTGAATACCTTCCTCAAAACTGTGGCCGTTAACGTCAGCTAGCTGAATGATCTTCCCGGCCCCTCGCTCCTGCAGCCGTAGAAGGTTGTCATACTGGTCGAAGAACAAGGGTATACCGAGCACAGGGACCCCGTGGTAAATGGCTTCTTGGACTCCGTTGGTTCCTCCATGAGCTACAAACACTTTGGTCTGTGGGTGGCCCAGGAGGTCCTTCTGTGGCATCCAGTCCACTATCAAGGTGTTGTTGCCTAAAGTAGAAGGACGCTCCCCTTTATGCCTCCATATCACCTAAATAGAAAAGGAAATCATTAGGAATTTACTGTATACCTGTACACCAGCATATATGCAATATGATGATGTTGACATTGCTGCACCCTGTGTTCTTTATTTACAAAGTCTATTACGTTTATTATATATTTATTTTATATTTATAGCTCCTGACAGACGGGCACCCTTCTGTCAGGGGCTTTTTTGACAAATTCCATGCGGAAAGGTTTTTTATTAATGCCTCTGTCTGTTTCATGATTAATATTGCTTTTAATGTAATGGATTTAACGATGGATTTATTGCTGCCTAAATATCTGTAAGCCTCTCTAGATCAAACAAGTAGCCATTTTAAATTTCAGTTTTTTTAACATGCCATGCTATTGCAAAAGTCAATTAATGAGCATGTGTTACCTTCTGAGGCATCTTGGCAAAGACGCTGGCGATTTCATCAGCAACCTCTTTGGGCAAAGCGTTCACCAAAGTTCCCAGAGTCATGATGATGACTCCGTGCTCCCCAGCACTCTGAACAAACTCCTCCAGGTCAGCTGGCAGAGGTTGAGCTGGTTTGCACTGGAACCCTCCTATGTAGATGACATTTGGCATTGTGGGCCGAGGGAATTCAAACACAAAGTCTGACCTGAACAGCCAAATGTCTGCTTCCTGAAGAAGCGAGATGACGTCACATCCACCCTCTATGTATTTATCACAGATGGCGTCATAGCTCGGCCCCACCAGGAATTTCTGCTGGAACAGTACAATGCCATAGAAAAACATGTTCTTAACCCTCTGGATGAAATTCATTTTGTCCGTTAAGCCTGATCCTGGCACTGGGATATAAGAGAGTGGTGAGGGGGCGATCACAAAGTGGCCCTCTCCACTGGTGATCCAGCGAACATTGAGCACCATGGGCAGTTTGAGATACTTGGCTAGTATGACCCCTGGTGCTACAGCTGGGTCAGTGAGAACAAGATCATATTGGGCATCCATTAAGCTTTTGACCAAATGTTCATCATCAAAGATTTGAGCGAGGGCATCAGTCCACTTTGAATGAGCAATAGAGATCATAGAGAGGAAGTCCTTGGTGAGTTTGAAGAAAGTAAGTGCTGAAGCTCCTTCTCTCTGCACCTGAAAAATGTTTATTTTTAAAGTGGTGAAAAAGCGATCATCTTAATATTTGAATGACTAGATGACCCACGTGGGGCCATATACATGAGCCATAATGACATACCCTCATATTCTCCTTTAGGTACACCTCAAAAAAGTCCTCGAAACCTTCATTCTTTTCCATGGTAATGGATGTGTAGAGAGGAGACTTTTCTGGGATGTACCAGCTGCCGGTTGCCCTCATCACAGTGATGCTGTGTCCCCTGGCATGAAGTTCTTCCAGCAGGATCTTCATATTGATCCAGTGGCTGCCGTCCACAGGGAACACCAGGATGTTTCCTCCATCGCAAGGTGGTGTGAAGGAAATCAGACATACACTGAGGAATACAAATATTCCACACACACAATGCAATGGCATGGTTCCTAAAGTGTAAGAAAGAGATGAACATGAGAAACCTCTTCAGTTTCAACAAGCGAAGAATTGTGCTAAACAATATGGATTTTCGTCAGGTATGTAAAAAGATACAGTTTCTTCTGGTGTAGCAAATGAGAATTTACAGGTGTTTTTCTTTTTCTTTTTTATATAGTATGATACGAACTACAACTTGATAATGTTCCTGAAATTCACTTACCCATGTTCAAGAGTGGGAACAGTAATGCTTTTTGCCTGCAGACTGACAGTTCATCCAACGGTTCCTTATGTAATTGAGGTCAAACTCCAGTCTCAGAGATGATCGGTCCTCATCGGTGAATGAGTTACTGGAATATGGCATGTGTCCAAGTGAAGTAATGATGCATGTTCTGCAGATAACATACAAAGTGATGGTTTCTTCTTCGTCATGTCATCATAGTTGCATTACTTCTTTTAGTAATGTTGTTGAACTGCTGGTAGTGGTAGTGTTCTGGTTTTGTGGATGTGTTTTTCTCCTTCATGAGAGCTTGCGTCAGAAGAACCTGTGACCTCATTCACAAGAGTATTAGAGTGGGTTGTGTAATGTTAATCTACATGAGTTCCATGCATATCATCTTAAAGGTACAAATAAGTACCTGGAGAAACATAAATTGGTTTCCTGGATTCATGTATGAGCTATTATGGCAGTTGAATGTAGGTTGCAGGTCTTAGAACTGAACTCATTGATCCCAGGCATGTGCTCTCATATCAGTACCTTGAGATCAATATTGATTCATGGTTGTAAAGAGAGAAAGAGAGAGAGACGAAAATACTGTAGCTGTTTCGACATGCCTCCCCCTGTTGATTTTGACAGAGAATCATTCATAAGTTAATAAATATTTAGCATTCTGCTAATTTTACATTCATATGTGGATACTCTGATTAATAAGTGTAGTCTTTGATTATTATTTAAAGTAGTGTTGTTGTTGTTGTTTAGCCTTATGAGGCTATTGCATGATCAATTGATTTTTTTTCATGATAAAAAAATGACCCCTTGTCATTTTTAACAGCCCCCTCAGTCACTTCATCCTGGCGCCTGGCCTGGGTGTTGGACTAAAAAGTGTTTTGTAACGTTACTCAGGACTCACTCTAAATGGGATCATCATTTACTAAATGAACATCATGCTGTATTTAATAAGATTTGAAACTAGCGATTGAGACCAAAAACTCATGTTGACAATGTTTACTGAGGTAGATCAAGAGAGAGGTAGAGTCGTTTTTTCATAGATTCTCATACAATAGGACTGAAACCAGAGGAGTCGTCCTCTGACGGCCAGTAGAGAGAATGCATGTTGAAGACACTTTCGCATTGGCTTCACTTTTCAGAACCCGAGGTTGCAGCCTGGTTGGGCTGTTATTAAAATGCTTCTACCCAGCACTAAATACTGGGAAATACCCAGTATTTCCTGCTTTTGTGCTTTTGATATGCTGTTTTCTTTCATGTACATAAGGAAGTCTCTATTTTGTTGAAAATATTAAAGCTAAACTTGGCAAATAAAATTGCTTCATTCCACTTACATCTGTTTTTTTTTAAGTCCCAATAGAAAATCAATTTCACCATACAGCTAACTAAAAATATAAGCTTTCTCCAAGTATGATCTAAAGAAGTGCTTGCAAGTCGACTGGAGGAGGAGGAAAACCCATGACAATATCTTCCATGATAAATTCCATCATCTGTGACCTGAAGAAGGCAAACGTTGAAGAACAACAGAGGAAAAGTAGGTTGAATATCGGCACTGGATGGACTGTTATCATGAGTGGGGAAATATATATTTAGGGAACTCCATTGGAAAACCACAAAGTGGCCCTTTTAACGTGCCCAATATGAACACGTCAATCCAAGTGGAACCTCGTTCAACGTCACCTCTGCTCAACAGACATACATTCCCCTGTTTGCTTTTTCCATTTTCAGAGTGAGAGGAGCAGGTATGCACTTGCCAAATCACTCTCCCATTATGGTGACATCTTCTGTGTGTGTGTGTGTGTGTGTTTTTGTTTAAAATAGAGCTGTTTCCTTGGGGTGGAGATGATGATGATGATGATGATCTCAGTGCGTCATAGCAGGATCCTGCAGCTGACAGATGAAAGGCTTAAAAAACAAATACAACTGCAAGATACACGCAGATGAAGTTTATCTTTCATGTGCCAACCTGCTCAAGGAAGAAACGAAGAGTACTGCAAAGGTGTTTCAGTGATGGATAGCATCTCAGGAATAAATGTCAAATTATTTGTACTTTGTGAGTAAAACCTCTCTTCAGGAGTAGAGACTAACCCTGGTTTAGTTACGTGTGGAGGACTTAGTTTGTTTGTCATTTGCACCCATACAAATACACACAAGCAAACTGACCTTTATTTATTCTTGCTTCCTATACACATCTTGAATTAAAGGACAGATTCAAAATACATAGCTGATTACAGGCTCCATCTTACAATTGCCTTTAAATTTGCCCTCTGTCTTTTTGGTACTTATTTCAATTACACCTTGCACGCTAACTTTATAGACAACACAAGCCTGTTTTATCATGAACAACATACCATCATCCCTGCTCACCACAGGGATTTAATGACACCTGTCACTGTATACAAAAACAAAAAATGTAGAAAAAGAAAATAACTAAACAATTTTACAATGAGATGTGCAGCAAAAACGTAATGTTTGCTCCTTAATATGCACTACTTTTTTTGCCATTTCAAGTCAAATAGCAATCGCAAATGTATTCTGTAGAGATCATACCTATGCTTGTGATATGCAACATTCACTATGAATAGACTTGCACCAATTGCATCTTTTGACTGATCATTTGTTTCATGTTATGCTTGAATAATTGCAAAATTCACAAGTAGCTATAGTTTCCAAACAAATTAAAGTTAATCTACAAGATTTATTGAAGATGGGTCAAAACAAACTTGTCACACCCATGGTGCAATTCACCATAAAGTCATTCATATAAACAACTGTAAACAGGGTGACCTTGTGGACTGTTTATATAAATACCCTACACAGTAATGGAGCCTGCTGCCTCATCTACAGTCTATCAAGCTACTATTAAAAACAATAACTGTGTTGCTTTTGTATCGCTGAAGACTGCCTCAGACGTACAGCATATTTGACTGACGAGTCTAAAAAGTATTTCAGTTGCAGAAGTCCACAGAAAATATAAATAAATTTAAAAAAAGATAAAAACCTGAATGTTCAAGCAGTTAGCATTATCTACAAATGCATAACATCCACTCCATTCTCGACAAAGTCCAGGTCAAGTTTAGCAGCTATTAACAAGGTTAGCCTTTACTTTATTTTCTGCACCATGTCAGTTGAATCATCTGTGAAAGATCAAAAACACCTCAAGGTTTATGATTTCACCATCTTCACGACAAGAGTCAGCGAGCAACCCCTTGCCGGCCTCTGCACGTGTGCTCACAAATGCAAAGTTGCACGCACGTGTGAACACGGTGATTATTTTTCCACCCGTAATGCTCAATCTGTCTTCCATTCTGGACGTGGAGAACGTCACTGTAGAACTGACAGCTCTCTGGAGAGGGCATTCAAATGCACACGTGCATGTGACACACATAGTGAAATAATGATTGGGATGATTGATTAGTGATATCTTATGCATTCATTTCCAATATCTGATTCTTGTAATCCAACAGGTTCTTTATTTTTCTAAGAAGCTAGTTGGACGGCAGTTCTTTGGGTCGTTAACCTTCGAATGGGGAGTCCAGATGTCTTACTGGAGAGTGTTAATAGGCAACAATAAAATAATAGTGTTGATATTAGTCACCACAGTCTATAAAACAGTCATTTATGTTTAAACCTTATGGTGGATGGATGGACCTAATTTTGCATTGTAATCACAAATATTGGTTTTCATAGATCCCATGTTTGCCCTACTTAGCAGACAGAAATATATCACTTATTTAAATATGTTGATAAAAAGATAACGGCACAAAATAGTACATCTGGAATGGATGATTAACATCTTCGTTCACAGTCCGTTCACCCCTCATGCTTATGCAAAAAACAATGTCTCCGAGTCAAACATTCACTTTTAGAAAACAACAAGCTTATTGTAAGGTACCAAAAACTTGAAAAATGATCAGACAAACACAAGCCCACTCAAAGAAAAGTAATCTGTACAGGTGCTATTTTGTATACTCTTCACAGACAACATTGACGTCTGTGGCCAACATTTGCTGGCTAACAAAGAGCAACACAGGAAGAGGAAAGGGCATGTCTGCCGTGAGTCATTCCACATGGGAATAACTTGTTTCTTTCTGGTTAAATTCCACTCTATTGAAACACTTTAATCACTTAACTTTTAGAAAATACCGAAGGCCAAATTTGAAACTCTGCAGCGCTCCAGCTGTCAGACAAGATCAAACCCTTAACTTTGCATTATGCATTGCACACACCAGTAAGCCACCTGGATTGTTGCACAACTGATTGCTGTGCATTCAGCTTCTTCTTTTTCCCCACTGCTTGAGGATGAGGATTATTGTGAAGCTTTCCTTACCCTTATACCATATGCCAAGATTCTATTTATTTAAATGTGCTGCATAAGCTCTCTGGATGTGTTTCCTATGACATAACAAATTCTGGACGGTTCAAACTTCAACCCAGAGTATGTGAGAGGGCATGCACTCTCATAAAAAAAGGAGCAGAGGGATACCTGATATCCATTTCCTGTGCTTACAGTCTGAAGAAAGAAGGTTGTATTTTGTTTACTGTATAAAACATACAGAGAGAGAGAGACATGTATAACTCCACAAACAATCATTTAGGACACAGTCCAAACAATACTTGCACCCTGTAAGACTTTGTGTCATGGGAATCTGTGTAACCCATTAACTGGCTAAAAATCATGTGTGGTGTGTGGGAGAAAGAAGGCACCAGAGGCTCAGGTCAGTTTACAAAATCCAAAGTTATGGTGAAATGTGTTTTGCATGAAACAGGCCTGTGTGTTTAGGCATGAGGACCTCGTGCAGAGCATAGAATAGTTCAGTCACACCTAGTTCAAAGAACTCCGTAACTTCCTAAGGCTTAACGTTTACACTGGAGAGTCTTTTGTAAATATCCATAAACATTGTAAAGGTTAAGGTCATAGCGTAATGTAAGCAGTGGAGAAATCAACTCATGACACCACCACCACACACATACCAAAACCGCCACCACACTAGGCAGCAAAGCATGGGCTATCTTAAATTGTGGCGTTAAAAAAATTGATATAAACTAATTGATTATCAACATATGTCAATTCATGTAAGCAATGACTAAGAGACTTGGATCAGCTGGAGAGTTAGGATGACTAAAATACATTGAAAGAAGCCCCCATGAGGTTGATATTTGTGGTTTTGAGTGAAACATTTTAAAAACTATGAGATTGTTTGGTAAGAAAGTTGTTACGCACATTCAAGCGCCCGTCAGGATAAATTACATTCACTTTGTTAACCCCTGACTTTTCATCTAGCACCACCACCAGGTCAAAATTTTATTTGGTTTATTACCAAATACTTGAAAAACTATTGACATTTCCATCAGCCTCAGCTTTCCTGTGTTTAGCAAATGTTAGCATGTTAACATGATATACTAAGATGGTGAACATGGTATAAACATTATACCTGCTAATAATAATACTAGCCTCTTAGCATTGTCATTGTGGGAATGTTTGCATGCTGATGTTAGCATTTAGCTCAAAGCATAGCCTCAGGGGGCTGCTTGCGTGTATACTTTTTGTTATAATAAGGTTCCAGGAAAGACTCTCTCCAAATACTAGACAGATGAACTGCTGAGTAGTTTAACACAGAGCCAGTCTGAGAAACATATACTACACGACCTCTATGCTCTGTACTCGCCCACCTTTAAATCCCACTCAGGATCACTTTAAGCTGTAATTACACCCCCAGGGCCCAGACTCAGACCTGTTCCTCCCATATAGTATCATAACCTGGACTCCAGTACAATGCCTTTCAACTTTCCAGCCCCAAACTACAGCCAAATAACTGTCTCCCACTCAAAAGGAGTCTCAACTCCATCCTAAGAGAACTATAACTCCCCTGTATCCACGGACCCAATACGTCACATAAAATGTGCAAAAAGATATCAATGTATTTGTTCTCAAATTATTTTCCAGACAGTCCACACAACCTCCCACACTACAGAAACAGAAACCAATGGAGTTTTATTATTCTTCTTTTACATGTTTTTTTGTAGTTACTCCATATACTGTATACAGGATTCACACAACTTCTCAATCAATCAAACCAGGAGTCTACATTATCTCGCTTATGTTGTCCTTATCAGCACACGTGTTGGCTTTAAAAACAGCATGACAAGTCAAGGAAGTTCATTGTGATTGTAGAAAATTGCTTTGCAAATTTGAAAAAACATTTTGCAATATCATGATAAGATCTTATCTTGTCATGATATTGCACGGTGGTGTAGTGGCTAGCACTGTCACCTCATAGCAAGAGGTACCCGGGTTCGATCCCTGATCCCGGGTGGTCCTTCTGTGTGGAGTTTGCACGTTCTCCCCGTGGCAGCGTGGGTTCCCTCCGGGTTCTCCGGCTTCCTCCCACACTCCAAAGACATGCAGCTTAGGTTATTTGGAGACTCGAAATTGCCCGTAGGTGTGAATGTGAGCGTGAATGTTTGTCTGTCTCTATATGTGCCCTGCGATAAACTGGCGACCTGTCCAGGGTGTACCCTGCCTTCGCCCAATGTCAGCTGGGATCGGCTCCAGCGACCCTGAACAGGATAAGCGGTTTGGATAATGGAATGGAATGATAAGATCTTTGTTTTAATAGAAAATAACAGTTAGAAAAGCTTGTATAAAGTGTTACACGCCTCCCTGCCTTTCCTCTGTGTGTGTGTGCAAGCAGTGGTGCATTCATTCATGCCAGTGTTTACTTCAACCACACATGGTCCAATGTGTGACCATCGTTTAGTCGTAAGTCAGTAAGGAAAAGCAAAGAAACGTCAATTCCAAAATCATGTCTACTTCCATTCCCTCCTGTTCAACGAAGTCCATGTTGCATCTCATACAGCCAGCTTGTTTATCTTGTTTTTTGGCCCAGAGTTTGTTTGGCCCACCACACAGCTCAGGAGACAAAGCTTATTACATAAGTGACCCACAACAAATATTAAATATTCACGTTCCTCTAAACCAGTTCACGTTCAAATACACACACATAAATATCCACACATACTGTAGCGTAAGTCCATCACTTACAATAATTATGACATTGAGGTTCAGCTTAGACACTCATTCTTACAGACAAAGGATTGAGCTAAATATCTGTTTCCAGAGGGGAAGCGCTGTTTTACAGTCTGGGATTGACATGTTGGACTTTTTCCTTGACACAGACCAGACTGAGGAAGTGCCACCGTATCTTATCCACAGCAAGTTCAAGTATTCTTCCTCAACTTGAAACAACCTTCATCAACATTGCTAATAAAGTAGCAGAGTTGTTCCTATCCTCGCAGCACTAATCTCTTTTTGTTGTCAATAAATGTCCTTTTGCTGAAAACAAATCACCAGTCTCTAAGTGAAAATTCTCATCCTCATACGCCAAGTCTTGAAGCTCTCTGAGCCTGTGTTAACCTCTGGCTGTTTCTTTCAACAACTTGTGGCTATTTATCATTTGTCTTTGACAACACAAATAAATGATCCTCAAAATGAGAGTCAGACAGAAAACAGACCCATTGTTCTAATGCACTGGCCTTCATTATTGTGTGAATTCATTGAGGTTTCTAGTCATCTATCAAATTACTAAGGCCAGTTTATGTGGTCAGTCAGTCTGAATAGCAGTCAACAGACTGACATCCCTCTGATCTGATGTCTCTGGAATATTATCCTGTCGGCAGACAGAATAATCAGACATCGACATTCGAACAGGCTTGCCAGTGATGTCATTGACCAGATGAACACAAACACTAATGCACAACCCTCACCTTGTTCTGTCTTTTCAGACTTATCCTCTTTCTCTGTTTTTCCACCATCCCATCTACTTGACAGTTTTGTTGATTGATTTAAAGGAAAGGAATTCCCAATTAATCCCCCGCTCATCAGTGTTGGGGCTGCAATAAAAGCGACAGATTGACAGCACTTTAGATGTCTCCGGAGGGTTAGTTTAACATCCAAAACCTGGCACTCTGAAGAGCAGCATCCACTTACACCCACACCCACACTCAGCACGATCCTCTGTGATGATACCAATAGCAACAAGATCCCTGCCCTTGTTGCTTATGGATACTAGTCGGTGCTCTTTAATACACCACCTTCACTGCGCCTCGTAACTGTCAATCTAATTCTGCCAACTGGCGACTGCCAACACACTGCATACACACACACACACACCTCTGCTGTGATGGCAGGCATATTTGTATCAACAGGAAACCCCTGTGTTATTAGAAGCAGTGACAGCTTATTTTTTCCTGTTGCGGAATACTGGGAACATTGTTAAGTAGTGGAAAGAGCACTTTAAGGAACTCCTGAACCCGACCAACATGTCCTCCGAGGAGGCAGAGTTTGAAGGCTCGGAGGAAGACCCATCCATATTCGTGGCAGAGAAGTGGTGAATGAGATTCACCCTAAGATGCTGAAAGCTCTGGACACTTTTGGGCAGTCTTGGCTCACATGCCTTTTTAGTGTCGCGTGGAGGTCTGGGACAGTTCCTATGGAGTGACAGACCGAAGTGGTGGTTTCTGTTTTTAAAAAGGGGGACCGGAGAGTGTGCTCCAATTATTGGGGTATCACACTGATCTACCTCCCACGGCAAGTTCATTCCAGGGTGCTAGTAAGGAGGCTCTGACTGATTGAACCTCAAATCCAGGAGGAGCAATGCGGGCCGTGGCACAGTGGACAAGCTCTTTTGTAGACTTAGAGAGGGCTTACTACCGTGTCCGCGGGGGAGTCCTGTGGGGGTACTGCGGGAAGACAAAGTAGTTGCTACGAGCAATTGGGTCCTTGTTTAACTAAAGTGGTCTTCTATTTCATTCTCAGTGTTTGTGCAGTGGAGGATTCAAGTTTCCACATCACACACAAATTCTGCTCGTACATACACGTATTAAACTTTCCCTCTTCAACAGATAATGTGAAATCTAGTGTCAAACTCTGCACATACATCGTTTGACATAGAGAAGGTCAAGCTTCCAAGTGAAGTAAGTAACAATATGCAAAACACATTGCACAGAACTTGTGGTTTCAATTGTAGCTAGTGGGGCGGACCACTAGTCTCTGGTGAATAACCTCTTAAATTGAGCAGCATCCAAGCATCACATCTGATTAAAAACACTCCATTGTGATGACTCCCTGCTTATATCTGTGAATGACTTTCTTGTTTGTTTTTTTCGTTCTTGAGAATCTGTTGGGCATTTGCTGGATACTTTCCTCGTGCCTTCTCCTGTTTGTATGTATAGTCTGTTATTCGTTTGAAGATTGGCTCCCATTTGATACAATTGTCGATGGTTATGTAAGGCAAGCGGGTCATAGCACACAAGGCCAGAACAGACTGGCCCAGACCAGACTTCAGCTGCTGGGCCCGCTTAGCATCATTACTCATTCATTTTGAAAGATGAAGCAGAAGGGGGAACTATAAGTTTACATCTGGAGAACAACCAAAGCATGTGGGAGTATACATGTTGATTAAAAGAGTCATTTCACTATAGCCACAAAGAAAGGCATGCAATATTGTCTCACTAACCCCAGTCGGTCTCCAGCAATGCAAACAATTTCGGTTTATCTGCTTATCTGGTTATGACATTTCTGATGCCGACCCAATACAGCTAAGGTTAATGGAATTTTTTTGCGGTGCGCACATTGAAACATGTCTTGGTTTGGACAAAGGGCAGCACGTCATTGTCGGCGGTATTCATTGGAACTACTGTCAACAGCAAGGTCTGGGGATTATCCAATATAATGAAGAAATTATTTGTGGAAAGAAACTGCAGAAGAAAAAAAATGTCAGCGTGGATACACACCATTAGATGTAAATTGGGTGAATTGAGACTTTCTATTTTTTTTTTGCTAATCCCTGTTGACACATGACGTCCTTTTTCAAAATGACATATTGATAAACCACAATTCATTCAGTACGTTCATGCTCGCTAACATTTATATCGTCCCCGGTGAGCTCTGACATCATACTAGCACTGACCAACCAAACACTGAAAATGACACCCCATTTATGAGCTTTACGAGCAAATATGAACATGCCAGAAATCATACTCCATCCATGTCACACTGGGTTTTGTTGCAGGCAGTGTTTTTGTTTTTAGCCAGTGAGGTTACGTGACAGTGGAGGTAGAGTATAAGGGGTCCAAGGTTTATTTATTGTGCAAACAGAGCTTTCTGATTACTACAGCCTGTTCTCCCTGTTTGATGTAGTGTGCCACACACAGAGCAAACAGATGTGAGACACATATCCAAACACGCTTAACACAGCAACTCTTCTATTTGTGTTTAATTGATCAGTTTAAAACTTGTATTGCTTTCATGATTTTCTCTTCTCCTTCTGTGCCTATGAATGTCGCTTTTCCTTTATAATCAAAATGCCATTGCTGTTATGAAACTTGTGATGAAACGAATGTGTGATAGAATAAGTACCCTGTACAAAGTCAACCAAGGGTTACAAGGTTCATTTATTGTCATTGTACAACAGGGTTGTGCAACGAAATGCAGTTTGTGGTCTTATTTTGTTATATAAGAAAATCATACAAACAAACGAAACCAAAGTAAATTAAATTTTGGAGGGTGGGGGGTGAATCAAGGAGTCTCACAGCCTCAGGAAAGAAGCTGCTTGGAAGTCTGGTGGTGCTGCAGCTGATACATCTGTATCTCTTGCCAGACGGCAGCAGGTTGAACAGGCTGTTGCTGGGCTGGGTTTTGTCTTTTAGTATCCTTTGGGCTCTTCGCAGGGACATCTTCTCACCAATATCAGTGATGCCCGGTAGATGGCTACTAATGATGTTCTGGGTGATTTCAATCACCCACTGTGGAGCCTTCCTGTCCTGAGCCGTGCGCATTCCATGCCAGTTTGTAATGTTTCCAGTCAGGATGCTTTCCGTTGCTCCTCTGTCACAAGCGTGACTTTAAAAAAGAGGGAGAGGTTCCCTGTCATAAAACTAAACACACACAGACGCCTGCAGGTGACATTCATGTCTGAGCCAGCCCCCTCTCAAACACAAACCCGAGCAGATCTATGTTTGGCAAACCTCAGAGAGAGAAAGAGATGGAATGTTAATGGAGTATCATTGAGTTCAAATGACAAAGTGAAAAAAGTGTGTGTGTGTTGTGTCTGTATGTGTGTGTGTGTGTGTGCGCGCATGTGGTAGCTTGTGTTTTTCAAATCAAAGCTGTGTCTAATTATTTGGATGGCAATCAACAGCACTATCAGCAGTATCATAATTACTCCTTATAAGTCATTTTTACACCCCACAACAGCAACATCAAGCACCATGGGGGGGTCTTAGTGACAGCACTTTGCAGTGTGCCTTTTTTTCAAACTATAAACCAACATAAAGCATTGTGAGAAACAATTAAGTGCCAATCAGGGAAGAAGCTGGGTGATTTACTGTGTTTATTGTAAAAGCCCTGACTTCAGCTCTATAGTCTTGTGGAGTTGCAACACCAGAGCTCTGGAGAAAATTAATCACATCACTATTCCATTTTTTAAAGCATTTATGCTGACCAGAGTTGTGGCGAAATTTACAGTCATTGTGACAAATTACCTCCATGTTGCCAAACTGTCACAACAAAGTGTTTCTTTCCAGCACTGATCTGTATCTGACCTTGATCTCTGTGGCGGGAGCAACCAAAAAAGACAAATCTGTCCTTTGGGGGGATCAGTGGAGCACCACAAAATCTAAGCTTATGCAACAAACAGAGCTAAAACATCCTGCTTTTCAATTGAAGTTAGAAAATGCTTTGGATGTCTCTTTTTCTTGTTCCTCCAGGGTGTATTAGGGTTTTGCATCCCTGCTGTCACTCACTGTCACTGGATTGCACTCTACAAGGTTATGCGAGACAAGAGTGCTAAACATGTCAGCCCCTGAGAACCAGGCCGGAGCAGAGTAGGCCAACTGAGATTCCCTGACTGCTGCGTCCTCTTGATACTATTACTGACAAACTTTTTTATGGGAGGGAACCATAAGACATTCCTCAGTCATCTTGTTCACATCACCTCAGTCTATTCACATCTTGAATACTTTACCTAAGATGGAGTATACAATTATTTTGTTTATGTACACTGCCATCATGACCAGGATTTAAAATCTCAGTGGGATTATATTATTATGGGATAATAAAGGTTAAATAAATAAAATATCTTGTCATTATACAATTTTTTATTTTTTAGTTGTGGAAAAAGCACTGGTGTCAGATCAGTTATCCAATAGAGTTCAGGGATCAGAATCAGTATTGGAGAGAACAATTTGGATCTGTGCATCCCTAGACTGACCTTCGATCATTTAACAATGGAGGAAGATTGTCTTTGTTTTTTGCAAACATTGTCACGGGGCATGATGAGGACTCAGACGCAGACAGTCAGGTGTAGAGAAAAAAAGGTTTTTAATGAACCAAAAACAGGGAATCCAGGGACAAGACAAAAGACAAGGGGGGAAAATCCGGCAGGAAAAGGCAGAACAGGCAGGCTGGAAAACCGGGAACAGGACGAGCAAAACGGGCGGGTTGGACGGGAAACAAACAATGATCTGGCAGTGAGTGAGTGAAAGACAGGGGTTTAAATAGTGAACTAGGCAGAGTGAACAGGTGAGACTAATGAGCTGATGAGGTGAGTGTGACTGGCAGGTGCACTGAATGAACTGATTAGGTGAGTGAGGAGCTACAGAAAGAAACAAAGACACAGAACACACAGGGCAAAGCCTGATCGTGACAGTACCCCCCCTCCAAGGGACGGATTCCAGACGTCCAAAAGAAAAACAAAAAACAAAAACATGAACATCTTCCAAGGGAGGGCGGTGGGGGCCCGGAGGAGGGTTATCACTCCTCCGAGGCCGAGAGTCAGAGTCCACAACCGGGTGGGTGGAGGGGGTCCAGAGGAGGAATGGCCGGCCTGGCAGACTGGGGAGACTGAGGGTCCGGAGGACGGAGCTCTGGAGACTGGGGGTCGGAACTCGAGAGACTCGAGAGACTGGGGGTCGGAACTCGAGAGACTGGGAACCAGGAGGGGGTCGGAACTCGAGAGACTGGGAACTGCACTCGAGAGACTGGGAACTGCACTCGAGAGACTGGGAACTGCACTCGAGAGACTGGGAACTGCACTCGAGAGACTGGGAACTGCACTCGAGAGACTGGGAACTGCACTCGAGAGACTGGGAACTGCACTCGAGAGACTGGGAACTGCACTCGAGAGACTGGGAACTGCACTCGAGAGACTGGGAACTGCACTCGAGAGACTGGGAACTGCACTCGAGAGACTGGGAACCAGGAGGGGAACTGCACTCGAGAGACTGGGAACCAGGAGGGGAACTGCACTCGAGAGACTGGGAACCAGGAGGGGAACTGCACTCGAGAGACTGGGAACCAGGAGGGGAACAGGGCTCGAGAGACTGGAGATCGGACTGGGAACAGGGCTCCAGGGGCTGGAGATCAGACGGGGAACAGGGCTCCAGGGGCTGGAGATCAGACGGGGAACAGGGCTCCAGGGGCTGGAGATCAGACGGGGAACAGGGCTCCAGGGGCTGGAGATCAGACGGGGAACAGGGCTCCAGAGGCTGGAGATCAGACGGGGAACAGGGCTCCAGAGGCTGGAGATCGGACTGGGAACAGGGCTCCAGAGACTGGAGATCGGACTGGGAACAGGGCTCCAGAGACTGGAGATCGGACTGGGAACAGGGCTCCAGAGACTGGAGATCGGACTGGGAACAGGGCTCCAGAGACTGGAGATCGGACTGGGAACAGGGCTCCAGAGACTGGAGATCGGACTGGGAACAGGGCTCCAGAGACTGGAGATCGGACTGGGAACAGGGCTCCAGAGACTGGAGATCGGACTGGGAACAGGGCTCCAGAGACTGGAGATCGGACTGGGAACAGGGCTCCAGGGGCTGGAGATCGGACGGGGAACAGGGCTCCAGGGGCTGGAGATCGGACGGGGAACAGGGCTCCAGGGGCTGGAGATCAGACGGGGAACAGGGCTCCAGGGGCTGGAGATCAGACGGGGAACAGGGCTCCAGGGGCTGGAGATCAGACGGGGAACAGGGCTCCAGGGGCTGGAGATCAGACGGGGAACAGGGCTCCAGGGGCTGGAGATCAGACGGGGAACAGGGCTCCAGGGGCTGGAGATCAGACGGGGAACAGGGCTCCAGGGGCTGGAGATCAGACGGGGAACAGGGCTCCAGGGGCTGGAGATCAGACGGGGAACAGGGCTCCAGGGGCTGGAGATCAGACGGGGAACAGGGCTCCAGGGGCTGGAGATCAGACGGGGAACAGGGCTCCAGGGGCTGGAGATCAGACGGGGAACAGGGTTCCAGGGGCAGGAGATCAGACGGGGAACAGGGCTCCAGGGGCTGGAGATCAGACGGGGAACAGGGCTCCAGGGGCTGGAGATCAGACGGGGAACAGGGCTCCAGGGGCTGGAGATCAGACGGGGAACAGGGCTCCAGGGGCTGGAGATCAGACGGGGAACAGGGCTCCAGGGGCTGGAGATCAGACGGGGAACAGGGCTCCAGGGGCTGGAGATCAGACGGGGAACAGGGCTCCAGGGGCTGGAGATCAGACGGGGAACAGGGCTCCAGGGGCTGGAGATCAGACGGGGAACAGGGCTCCAGGGGCTGGAGATCAGACGGGGAACAGGGCTCCAGGGGCTGGAGATCAGACGGGGAACAGGGCTCCAGGGGCTGGAGATCAGACGGGGAACAGGGCTCCAGGGGCTGGAGATCAGACGGGGAACAGGGCTCCAGGGGCTGGAGATCAGACGGGGAACAGGGCTCCAGGGGCTGGAGATCAGACGGGGAACAGGGCTCCAGGGGCTGGAGATCAGACGGGGAACAGGGCTCCAGGGGCTGGAGATCAGACGGGGAACAGGGCTCCAGGGGCTGGAGATCAGACGGGGAACAGGGCTCCAGGGGCTGGAGATCAGACGGGGAACAGGGCTCCAGGGGCTGGAGATCAGACGGGGAACAGGGCTCCAGGGGCTGGAGATCAGACGGGGAACAGGGCTCCAGGGGCTGGAGATCAGACGGGGAACAGGGCTCCAGGGGCTGGAGATCAGACGGGGAACAGGGCTCCAGGGGCTGGAGATCAGACGGGGAACAGGGCTCCAGGGGCTGGAGATCAGACGGGGAACAGGGCTCCAGGGGCTGGAGATCAGACGGGGAACAGGGCTCCAGGGGCTGGAGATCAGACGGGGAACAGGGCTCCAGGGGCTGGAGATCAGACGGGGAACAGGGCTCCAGGGGCTGGAGATCAGACGGGGAACAGGGCTCCAGGGGCTGGAGATCAGACGGGGAACAGGGCTCCAGGGGCTGGAGATCAGACGGGGAACAGGGCTCCAGGGGCTGGAGATCAGACGGGGAACAGGGCTCCAGGGGCTGGAGATCAGACGGGGAACAGGGCTCCAGGGGCTGGAGATCAGACGGGGAACAGGGCTCCAGGGGCTGGAGATCAGACGGGGAACAGGGCTCCAGGGGCTGGAGATCAGACGGGGAACAGGGCTCCAGGGGCTGGAGATCAGACGGGGAACAGGGCTCCAGGGGCTGGAGATCAGACGGGGAACAGGGCTCCAGGGGCTGGAGATCAGACGGGGAACAGGGCTCCAGGGGCTGGAGATCAGACGGGGAACAGGGCTCCAGGGGCTGGAGATCAGACGGGGAACAGGGCTCCAGGGGCTGGAGATCAGACGGGGAACAGGGCTCCAGGGGCTGGAGATCAGACGGGGAACAGGGCTCCAGGGGCTGGAGATCAGACGGGGAACAGGGCTCCAGGGGCTGGAGATCAGACGGGGAACAGGGCTCCAGGGGCTGGAGATCAGACGGGGAACAGGGCTCCAGTGGCTGGAGATCAGACGGGGAACAGGGCTCCAGTGGCTGGAGATCAGACGGGGAACAGGGCTCCAGTGGCTGGAGATCAGACGGGGAACAGGTCTCCAGGGACTGGAGATGAGGCTCCGGGCAACCGGAGTCCATAGACTGGGGCTCAGGGGGATAGACTGATGACCCAGCGGGGTAAAGGGCTGGAGGTCGTTGCAGCGCGGAGGCGGCAGCGGCCGGGACTGGAGGTCGCTGCGGTTCGGAGACGGCGGAGGCCGGGACTGGAGGTCGCTGCGGTTCGGCGGCGGCCGGGACTGGAGGTCGCTGCGGTTCGGAGACGGCGGCGGCCGGGACTGGAGGTCGCTGCGGTTCGGAGACGGCGGCGGCCGGGACTGGAGGTCGCTGCGGTTCGGAGACGGCGGCGGCCGGGACTGGAGGTCGCTGCGGTTCGGAGACGGCGGCGGCCGGGACTGGAGGTCGCTGCGGTTCGGAGACGGCGGCAGCCCGGACTGGAGGTCGCTGCGGTTCGGAGACGGCGGCGGCCGGGACTGGAGGTCGCTGCGGTTCGGAGACGGCGGCGGCCCGGACTGGAGGTCGCTGCGGTTCGGAGACGGCGGCGGCCCGGACTGGGGATAGCTGCTGCTCCGAGGCGACAGCTGGAGTCGGCTGGATCGCCGACCGGACACAGGGAGCTGGAGTTGGTCGAACCGCCGACCTGACACGGGGAGCTGGAGTCGGCTGCGGCCCAGCGGGAGCGGGGAATAACTGCGGCCCAGCGGGAGAGGGAGTCTGGCCCTTCCTCTGCCTCTGTCTCCTTCAAGGTTTGACTGGGATGTCCATTAGGTCACGGTCTGCCTTCTGGACACCTCGAGGTTCTCCAAAGGCCAGACGGGTTCCCATGAATTGTTGATACCAGTCGGGGAGACGACACTCCATACTGTGGTCTGCTGAGTCCATCTTGGGCCAGATCATTCTGTCACGGGGCATGATGAGGACTCAGACGCAGACAGTCAGGTGTAGAGAAAAAAAGTTTTTTAATGAACCAAAAACAGGGAATCCAGGGACAAGACAAAAGACAAGGGGGGAAAATCCGGCAGGAAAAGGCAGAACAGGCAGGCTGGAAAACCGGGAACAGGACAAGCAAAACGGGCGGGTTGGACGGGAAACAAACACAATGATCTGGCAGTGAGTGAGTGAAAGACAGGGGTTTAAATAGTGAACTAGGCAGAGTGAACAGGTGAGACTAATGAGCTGATGAGGTGAGTGTGACTGGCAGGTGCACTGAATGAACTGATTAGGTGAGTGAGGAGCTACAGAAAGAAACAAAGACACAGAACACACAGGGCAAAGCCTGATCGTGACAAACATGACAAAAACAGACCTCATATCACAGAATTTAGAGGCTATTGGGAAGTGTAGTGAGTACAAAAAGGTTTCGCAGATCAGCTATTGTGTCATCAATATACCTCAGCATTGTCAATTGAGAGCTTATTCTTAATAAACTATGTTAATGTTGTTTTGACTTATTTGATGTGAATTTCTGTTTGAATGGAAACCCTTATTCTGTAAATTGACTAAAGAGTAAATGTGTAGCATTTCCTTCTCAAACATGATTACATGCTACATGCTGAATACACAATACTGACACCAGTACAAAACCGCATTTACGCAAATTAGTTAGTTTGCAATGCTGAATAAGCTTTTGATTGATTAAGGATCGCACACTTCTGAGGCCAACATTGTCTTTATTATCATGATCTCTGGATGATGCCAATGCCTGAATACAAGCAGAGAGCAACATCTTTAGGTCATTCAAACTACATGTGAATCTTGTATGTTACACTGGAATAAGAGGTTAAGCTATAATCGGCTCATTTACCCTTGAAATTCAATCTTAATCTAGGAGATCTCACTGAAAGCTCTTTCCATTCTCCAGTTCCTGACTTTCTTTCCCACGAGTGAATAAGGTAATTCATTGTTTACGCCAGTAAAATCACTAAATTTCCAAATAATGAAGCACTCTTTCCACAGCAGACAATCAATGACTGGAAGTGTGCTTCATGTGTGTGTGCCTGAATATGCATGTGCATAGAAAGGCCAAGGGGATGCCTGCATGCATGAGTGACATCCCATCATTTTGACACTTTTCTTTGAGGGAGTATTCATTATTGGGATTAAAGGAGTTAGAGAACAACACCAATGCCAAACACATGCCGGCAATTTGGCTTCCACATTACTAATAAAATATATTATCAAACCATGAAACAAAATTGATTTATGGTCACTAAGACTTGATTCAGTCTGGTTTTGACCATGTGGTTCCATGATTAGCTGTGCTTTTACCTACATTGACTGTCAGCGGGATTTCGTCTCACATTGATTAAGGGTATTAGGTTAACGTTTACATGAAACAGCCTAAACCAAAGGCATATAGAGGGATTAAATGTTGGATTATCCTCTTTATTTCAAAAAGAATATCTAGACTCAAATACCGACTCGAGTAACATTTGGCTTTTTTTCCCTTCTAAATAAATGTCTCATATTTGGTAACCAGATACCAAAATAATATATATGTATACCACCGTGACTGTATTGCAATACAATGCTGCCTAAACCTCCTTTACATTCTCAATCAGCAGGTCAGCAGTATTTTTGGACAAGATATGAAAGCAATATTGAAAGCAATAACGTGTATGAGTTCATCAAAGCAGGGAGTTATGAAGTTTGGGTGGGAAGAAAGGCCATGCTTCCAGCAGCCGCAGGCAGCTGTAGATCAGTCTCACAATGACATCTGACCTACATGTCTGTGGCTGACAGACGAAGTAAACACTAAAATCTCCAGCTGCCTGGATGTTTGACAGGCATTGAAGTTCCTCCCAGGTTTATCATTCTCCAGAGTTCTTGTCAGGATCCCTGTCAGACCCTACACCTCCCATGGCCACACAGCTGCAGCCACTCCAGCCGATTACCTCCTGCAGCCTGACACACCAGACTCAGGTCCCACTAACGATTCCCCTGGCAATATATAAACTCTGGTCCTGCAGTCTGGGGTTGTCAGGTCGTACCGTCTTTCACCCACTTCAACCCTGTATTCACCTTCTGCCTCTGGTGCTCGTCGGTCTGGGAATCCCCCGTGCCCTCCTTTGTGTTACGGTCTACACACCGCCGCTCTGCCCTCCTTGTGTTAACGGCCTACACACGCCGTCAAGCTGCCAGCTCTCCGGTGTCGAGCCACGGGACTCACACCGTCGATCTGCCTACTCTCTGGTGTCGGACCACGGGCTCCACACCTTTCTGTCCTCTACTCTGGCTAAATAAAGTCTGTTTCACCTACTCTGTCTCCTGTGGTCTTGCGTTTGGGTCCTACCCGTGAACTCCCGTGACAGTTCTCCCTTTATGAACTTCAAATCGCAAACACTAATTACTCTGTGTTGCCTGAGTGATGTAAAAATGTTAGACTTTGGATTGAAACGGTATAGTTCTTCTTATATGAGATGTACATTTTGTTTCTATTCTTTAATGTGTTTCCAATGAAGCCATTGTTCTTTTGTTATTATACAGAAGTGTCTGCAAAATAAATCCAGTAAAATTTCAACAACAAAAGCTGATGTGTGCAAATTTAAACCTGCAACTGTGGTGAAGTTGTGAGCACAATATTGACATGTCAATACCTTGTACAGTAAGTTGATATGGCAGACTGGTTAGCAAACAGTTGCTTATTTGCACATCCAGCAACATTATCATTAATGATAATGTCATGTAGTCATGCTATATTCACTGTCTTTTAGCTGTAAGATATGTGGCTTTTTAGCTGCTGGCTGTGGGCTGTAGGTAGTGTACAGTGTGTTTTGATGGCTATTTTGCTGAAAATAGCTCTGCCTGCTGCGACCGAAAATGATGCTATGACAGTGGTGATACTCTCAATCACTGCATTTTACTTTAAATGCATTTTACCAAAATAAAAGAACAAATTCACAGGAGTTGATAGAACTAGTGTTGAAGAAAGTCTTGCAAAAAACACCTTCACTTCCTACTCTATAGTCATGTTATTTGGGTGTTTGTACTGTGTGAATAATCAAGGAATGTAATGCTCTACAGTGACTTTAGCAGATCATATTTTTCCTACACCACGTGTGACTTTGTGGTGCAGAAAAGAGGGAGACTAAATTTCAAAATGAGTTGCAGTTTCTTTATTCAACATGCTGAAACAGGATATTAAATGTTGATGTTAGCTGTGAGTCACACTTACCGTGAAACTTCTTTTTTTTTATACAAACAATGAAAACTGGCACATTCAGGATGGAGTATGAAAAGGGCAGTTAAAGAAGTTCATACACATTTGGAAGTCAATACATACTAATTTGACAAAAAAAGATATATGTTTTGTTGTGCCTGAGGGTAAGGTAATCACTTGTTGGTACATGTAACTAAAATAAGTGTAAAAGTTAAATTGCCTACAATGACTGAAGATTTAATACATTTTTAACAAATTAAATTTATTTTATTCTCAGAAGCCTTCCTAATCAAAGAATTCACTCGAGACTTGTTTTTAGGTTGTTTATTGTCAAACCATCAGAAGCTGGAATCATATCAAAATTAAAGAAACTTCATCTGCAAACAATTCAGTGGCCATTTCAATAAACGCTTCAACTCTTCAACCTGTAGGCAACTAAATCAAAATAATCTAAATAGTTCTCTCCTGCCAAATGTTGAAACTACGACAAACTAAAATAAGTCTCAGAAACGCCTGAAGTCAGGAGGCCCAACCAATGTCAGTTGCTTTAGCTCTATGGAGCCATTTAGTCTGTGTGTGCTTTGGCCGACCTCACAACATTTTTGCCAGTATGAACTGCACATTTCAGACATTTAGAAAAACACAACTCAACAATGTTGTGCCACGATACAGTTGTGCAGAAATGTAAGGCCCATGTTCTGCACGGCGATCTGCAGTGTCTGCCAGGCTGCTGTTCAGCTAAATCGCTTTTATTTTACCATGTAGAGTCAAAATGGAATATGCAACTCCACAGCCTTCATGTAAAGCTCTGACCCTGAACCAGTTTAAGTGCTAATGAAGATCTGAGGTTTCTGGACCTTCCGTGAGACTAATTGTCCTGCACTCGTTACCATTTTAGCAACATGACAGCACTTTCCATTTGTTGAATTCAAGGCAGTTGTTCTACAAGCGTGTGCCCCGAATGACTTGTTAATCCGCTCAGAGAATTGCAGTAGGAAAGTGGCCATAGTGGTAATGGAGTAAACTTGTCACTGCATTGGAAAACAGTGGACATGTGTTCACTTGCTGGCTCGCTGTGTGTTTCCCTTGGCCAAGACCTCATGCTATGTTGTCCCATCAGGCTATTCCTGTCTGAAATGATTGCTGGCTTTCTCTCCCCCTCTGTTTCTCTCTCTCTCTCTCACACACACACACACACACACGCAAACATGTATACACTATCAAAAACCACATGGCTCCATTTCCAGCTTTCATGTGTGTGAAATGCTGCAATGTGTTGACACGAAGTCTAAGGTTTGCCCACTAAATGAGACACAATCAGTGACTGTGACATTTTAATTAGAAGCATCGCCTTATAAGCATTTACAGTAATAGATAAAAGTATGAATTACTGCCACAATAGATGTGAAAGCATGGTAAGACTCAGCAAGAGCAGGGAACACACAAAGAGATGTACCGCCCAAACATTAGAACAAAGGTGAGTCATGTACAGAACAACACTCACAACAATCAGCTCACACAGTGTCTCACATGTGTAGTGAGGACAAAGACTTACACACCTGTTTAGCTGCAATTCATCATCATTTTATACCAACGCTGAACCCTTTATGACCCATTTATGAAACACGTTTTTAATTATGGGATTTGAGGGCTGAAATATTGTTGTTGCCAGAACAGACTATTACTACAAGATTGATTTTCCTCCCCTAAGGTGAACAAATGATTTGCCTGGACTTGTATTTATTTTATAGTATCTTTCTCTGTCAATTGTCATTTGTTTCAAAAATCGCTTCAGGATACATTTATTATATATATATAATATGATATATAATGTTATCACGACTCACAGCTCGGTGTTTCAGCACACTGCTGTTGCTTTAGTTTTGTGATTTATCTTTACTTTACTAAGTCAGTTTTGATTTTTGACACCTGATGTGGTTTAATTAATTGAAATTGTTTGTCATCCTATTTTAATACCAAACTAAATCATTTGTTAATCACTTGTCTCCTCTCATCTCTCCTTATTTCCCCCTCAGCCTTCCACAGAATGTATTGTAAATGACTCATCAGACTAATGTTAGGAAGAACTGATTTTTTCCATTGAAGCAGCCCTGACAATGAGGTTATGGATATCAAAAACTTCTTCTGAGTCCTCCATAAAAAGGGTGATGATGAGCAGAAGAGTTTTTGCTCTTCTCTTACTCACCACTTCCATTTACTTAATTTCCCGCTGCTGGTGTTATTTTTGTATCCATGACGCCGAAACAAACTGAGATGATTCTGTAAATCAAAGTCATTGAAAGCACGCATCAGCTCTTTAAAACGGTATGGTGACAAGATGGGAACAACACTTCAAAGCAGCGGTTGCTGTTTGTGTTCACATCTGTTTTTGCTTGTATGTGCGTGTTTACTTTGTATTGACTAGAAGCGTCATATCTTCTCACTAATTCAAAAAGTACAGTAATAATTGAGCAATAACTGAATCACAGTTGAGTCTGATTATCATACCATGCCTACACCAGTGTAACTGAATGGAGTGGACTGGCCCTTTAACGTTTTATTTTTATTTTCTTTTTTTCTCTTGCTTAGATTCTTGCTTTCTTGTTTTGGAGGACTTTTAAATGACCATGTCTCAGTAAAGTTATATGTTAAAACAACAACAACAACAACAACAAAAATGTTTAATGAGTAAATGCATAGGTCATGTAAGATGTATAAGAGTCTTTTTCTGCAGTGCAGCAATTCTGCAAGTGCTCATCTTTACTTTTTCCAGGACATACATTTCAATGTCACTTTGTTGTATATTGTGTTTGCTGAAAAACGAAATGTGCAGAAGCTACTTCATTCTCCACTTGCTGTGCTGCTGTCATCAAATTCACCCTTCACCTACTAATTCCTTCATATGCAGTCTGTAGTTTACTGTGTGACATTTGTCAACATGTCAGCGGTCAAAGCAGTGTGGCAGTAACATGTCAGTCACATCCCACCAACCATCTTCTTTATAGTCATCAGCTTAGATCACGTCTACCCTTGCCTACCTAATGTTTGTGTGTGAGTGTGTGCAAGTGTTCCCACCATCGCTGGATGTTTATGCATGCATGAATTTGCCCTGTGATGCATTTCCAATAAACTGCTGGGCTACTAGCGAGGTTAGAGGCCAGTTAATCCCAGCTCCAACCCAAACACCCGTCCAGCTGCTTATCTGAGAGAAAAAGGAGAGACAGTGTGGGTCATGCAGTTAGAAAGAAAGATAGTGAGATGTTGCTCTTCCCTGTGCGTGCATTCACACATCCATCCATGTGTCTGCAGACAACATGCTGTCAGTTAAAAGCTGGGCTGGAGCGCGGCTGTAAAGTGCAGCTCATGTGTGTCCATCCTGACAAAGATAATTAACGCCTCAGTTTTGCGTTAGCAGCCGTAATGAGAGTGGAGGAAAATTGTATCCTGTCATTTCCAGAAAATGTCTTTGTGGGCAGTTCTTTCTCCCTGGAGGTTTACTCACTTCCAGTGGGCTCATTTTCAGATGGAGGGAGGAGCGCTGTCTACTTAGCACAGCTCAATTTCAACTTGTTGATTTGACAATTGGCACAACAGGAAGACGTAGGTAGAAGTGCAGTCAGCGGCGCAGGCGAGAACGTTTCAGCCATATGTTTCCTGTTCCTTCTTTTCTTTACGTAACACCATGTGTTTGAATATTTATAGTAGTTCTGATATGCTCAAACGTTCTTTACTCCCTGTAGTTTCTCACAAATTATAGAGAGTTCATAAGCTCCATGAGAAAATAAAACCATCAGGCTGATAAGTGGCACGGTAAAACAATTGTTCATTTCTTTTGATTGGAAAAAAAGGCCTGCTTTTTAAAGCCAGTGAAGACCTCATTACACAGTAAATCAATCCAGACTATTGTTTATGGCTCCACGGGGGAAATATACCCAAGACTAATAACCACACCATGCTAACCCACTGAAATCAAACAGTATTTGTTGGTTTGGAGAGCTCTATCCATTGCTCACTCTGTTCTCCCCCCATCCCCTTCCCCACATATCCCTTGGTCCCTCTTGCTGTTTCGGGAGGGATCATGTCCAACATTGACGTTTGCTCTTACTCACTCGGCAGCTCTGGGTTTCTCTGCAAGTGAATCACCCCGTTTTGGCTCACGAGCAGCCGCTGACTCTGGTATATGCAACTGCCATTAACCAAAGGGAGTTCCAAAGAGTCACAAAAGGTCACATGATGAAATGAAGGCACACAATCTTCTACAAAACTGTTAAAAGAACAGAGGGCCAGAGCTTCAGGTCTTAAATTCATGTTTCCTTCTCTTTAACAATTAGCTCTTGCCCATCTGGAGCAAAGTTCAGATAGTGTGACGGTTAAAACATGGCAAAACATAATTTTGTTATATACTTCACAAACTTGCAAGGTCTTTCATTACCCTGGTTCAGATTCAAACAAATGGGACATTAAGTACATACAGATCACTAGACAGAGCCAGCTGTGCTCTCAGCGGGACTAAAGCCCGACATGGTTCCCCCTGATATCCTGATTTTACCCCGAGCAAATGTAATACCGAGAAGTCTGGAATCGCTATCAGTCTTTGGGGACGTGTAAGACTGAACTAGAGCAAATTACCAGAGACATTTTCTCTCTGACTCTTCTTTCTCGGTCTCTCTCAGCACTGCCTCCTGTTTGTGACGGATGAGGTCAACTTAGACCGCACAGAAAGAAGCAGAGCTGCCACTGAAGAAAAACAAGAAAAACTGACTTCATTTCTGTACGTGTTCAGAGAATGTCACAGGAACAGGAGGCCTTTGAACTGAAAATCAGTTGTATAATTGAAGGCAGTCTTGAGAAGAAATCTATTTTTTTCTCCCCTCTGTTTCATCACACAATTATAACCAACTTTCTCGTAACAACTTTACTTGTATCGACAATCTAAGTCATACTCCCAAATCTGGATAATATATTTATAATGAATGTGAAATCAGGTTCGACGGTGAACTAAAACAAAAGTGCTGCTGTTTTGTTTTTCGAACCCCAAATAAAGTCTGTGTTTCAACCACATACATAGAGAGAAAGACATTTGTCTCACTGCAGCTACTGGCCAACTCTCTGTGGGTCTTTCTGCTCCTCTCCCCATGTGAAATCCTGAGATTTTTCTTCAGAGCTGTAATCCTACACAACAGGACAAAATAGCTCATTGTTTGGGACAATAGCTCAGTCACAAGCTCATAGTGTGCTTAGTCCAGATATGCAGCTATAATCCCCTCTGGACAACACCTGGATCCTATAAACTAGCGAATAGTGCCCGTCACAAGGTCATTTGTTTTTCCCACATTCATATAGTAACAATTTGTGAATTGTGTGACCACAAACTGATATTATCACTCTTAGAAATGTAAATAATGAGCCATTTCTAAATCACACACACTCAGTGAGTAATATGAAATTACTTATTGTGAAGACACTTTAAATTGTCATCATGCGATTCATCTTCAAGACCGGAATCTTTGGGTTTAGTGCCATGTGTTTACGAGGTGTAATGCCATTTGTTTAAACAGAAACTAGCAATTCAATATTAATTGTAATTATCTGAGATATACATCTTAATTGTTTCAATGTCTATGCTTCTAGATATTTATGATAAGAGCAGATTTTGGTATTTTTGTCATAAAACGGTCAATAACATGGTGTAACACGACGTATATTTTTAGTTCCTATACTTTTGCTCCATATAATGTGAGCGCTCATGGCTCAGCAAAATAATGTCTGCATCTGGATAAAGTCTCTCCGTCCTCTAAACAAAACAACATGTATGTAACAATAGCTTTGGCCACCTTGTTTAACTTTGCTCATGGAGTATTGTATTTGCGTCCTCTACTGTATTACAGCAATTTATTATTATTATAATAGCCATTGTGATGTTTTTCTTTATATTGAGTAATGTATCACGCCTCAACACTCTTTGGATGTGAAAGCCTCGAAGAGCTTGTAGGCTAAATAATCTGTCACATGTCAGGAATTTGGAAAGTCACTTTTTCCCTGCAGGCTTGCTCCTCATTACTAATCTATGATATTATAAACACTTTAGCTTTTTTCTATTATAAAGATTTTTGATTCACAGGTGATATGACTCACCAGAAGCAACTCTTGGCAGAAGTATAAAAAAAGACCTCTCAGCCTCTCCAGTTGCCACTCCAGGAAAATTACGTTAGGAGCAACAATTAAATGGATAAATAGTGAGAGTAGATATTATAATTATAGATTTATATTGTTGTATTACATATACAAATGGGTATAATTGGTAAAAGTGAGTGCAAGCAAGCTTGCAAACGTCACTGTCACCTGCATGAGCCAATGCCCAAATCCAGAGCATCATTTTTTGGGAGGCATAACTGTTTAAATAAAAGCACAAATTATTTCAAAATAATAAATGTTTGAAATAATGCCCACAGACAATATTTGGTATTTTAAAATAATAAAAAAACGATGAAAATGTAAGTAGGCTACTGCACAGTTTTTTGCACTCTCTACACATGTCCACACAAACTAAAATCCAGTTCCCCTGAAGTTTCAAATCTGGATGCACTTAGGAAAACCAAGAGCCGTTTACAATCAAAATGCTGTTTAGATGTCTCAGTCATCCGAACTGGCACATTGCCACCTCTACCATGTCAGAGTTGGATGAGCTGAATAATTGATTTTGCAGGTTCTAGAGAAGCTTATTAAGGGTTCGTAACTATTCAACTGTCATTTTTAATTTGTCAGCACAGCAGCATCGGTATGAAAAGAGTCCCAACTTATTGCCTTGCAGCGCTTTAATACATATTGATGCTTTCATTTTTCCGCTTTGACTTTTCAAGTGTAGTCTCCCGTTTTCTGTTGTTGATGAGGATGTTAAATGTGGTTAAGGAATGACATTCAATGAAATCAACAGAGAAAAGATATAAATTGCGGCATTTATATAGCCACCAATTAGACATGAAGGTGCTGGTCTGACCATCGGCAGCAATTTGGGGTTCAGTGTCTCGCCCAAGGACACTTTGACATGTGGAGCTGAGGATCGAACCGCCAACCTTGTGATAAGAAGATGGCCTGGTCTACCTCCCAAACCACAGCTGCCCAATAAGATGTACACCTGACAGCCTGCCAAGCGTTTCCCTCAACAGGAGAGTTTCACAGAGCGTCTGGAGTCTTAATCCTCATTGTCATCAACATTATCAAAATGGACTCCACCTCACTTGTAATATTGCCTTCATAATAAATATGCCAGTAATTTGGCAGATTTATTTGACTCATCTTATTGTACAAACTATCACAAACGACTATCATATGGTTCAAGTTAAAATTCAGAAGATCTATCTACATATTTCAATGTAGACATTGTGTTTCTCGAGAAGACTGCCATCTCACAATACTTTTTTCCATAATGGTTTTCTTTAATACAATCTCCAACTCTCCAGATGTTCAGTATTATATCCTTATTCGTTCCAAGTTCCAACCAAGCACAATCTTCACTGGTGAGGACTTAAAGAATGACTGATTGTGAGGATGTATCAGTTCAACACCACAGCCTGGGTCTTTGGTAATGTCCTGAAAACCAGTCAGAGTACAAAGCAGAGCTGGTGCTCAGTGGCCAACGTGAAACTGACTTTTTCTTCACTCTTTGTCTTTATATATACACATAAATAGTCAGACACCCATCGACTTAATTATGGAATTTCTTTAAATTACTGTCCAACAAGTGATTTCACTGTGATCAACTCTGACTAAAACCAGTGATGACTCATGTCTGGTTAATTACTCACTTAATAAAGCAAGTTCTGGGATTTAAGTCAACGAGGAAACTTACATTATTGGGAAAATCAAAACCACTTTTAATTTGCTGGATACATTAGAAACGACACTCTGGTAGTGTTTGCAACATGTGGATTCAAACAAGCCATGACCACATGAAATCCTGTTCTATGTGCACGGAAGGAAAGCTCTTACAAGCTCACATTGTTTAATGCGACTGACCCCAAGCAAGCCCTGTCATGTGTGTGGACTTTTAGCTTTTGAAAAAAAGTGTGTGTGTGTGTGTGCAGCAGGTGAGGACTGATCTTACAGTAACCGAGCCCCACCCAGAACCTTTCTGCCCTCATAAAGGAACTCCTTATACCTTTGAGATGTTGATGTTGAAAGAACTCTTTTCAAGACAGCCAGAAAGAAAAAAACAAAAGATGACACTGATGCTTAAACTAATAATGGCTACAACCTTTTTATGTAACTTTTCTGTGTAATTAAATAGCAAACGTACAACAGATAACAGTGGTGAAAAGTGTAAACTGACTTTTCTGTCATCTAAACCTGTAAACCTGATTCATTCAAATCCTTTCTGGATATTTTCTACACACATTTACCGAAGAACTTAGAGACAATGCCCTCAAAAACATCTGCAAATATCTGTTTTACACATTGCAGGCATAACTTACTCTAAAATTAAAAGAGGAAATGTAAAATGATGTTAAATCTACTGAATCCAGTTGTCCTTTATGTTGCTGCTGACTGCTCCGCTGTTTCATTCAGCCTAATGAATCTGCTATCCTGCTCTTCCCCCTACTGTACAATTATGGGATTTCAACCTGAAGCCTACATTGTATGCTGTGGGCTGAAGTTATAAGTCAATAGTTTTAAATAATAGTTTGTATCTTTATTTATATGTGTCTAAACTTCAAACTACAACAAGAATAATTTCTTTTTGACCTTGTGCATGAAACTCAAATGGACACATCGGCCACTTTTTGATCAACAAAACTATTCTTAGCTTACTGTACAAAAAGTAACACATTGTAAGAATAGCCATCGCTGCTCCCTCCTCTGTTACATACTTCAATAATATCCATACTGCTGCCTTGATTACGTTAATTCAAGGTCAGCAGTCCAATTAGCCTCTATTATATGTGCATCGATCTTTCTTTATATTCTAACAGCCAGGCCATAATCTCAATTAATTACCTTTGGAGTCTGTTTCTGTCGAATATGCTTCAAAACAGACCCAAGGGGAAACAACATGAAAGCTGCTTGCTTTCAAAAACTGAAAGTATTGATTAAAGCCTCTGATGTTCGCGCAGCATTGAAGGCAATCGAGCAAAAGAGTGGTTGTAACAAAATGTGCATTGCATTTTAAAGACGTTCAAATAGCTGGGTATTCATGTGCATTGATCTTCCTCAGGCAAGCTCCCTGATGTTCTGACTCCAGGTTGCTTTTATTGTAGGCATATGTTAAGGTCAAGCATGACCAGAATACTCTGCTATAGCCCTGGGCAATAAATACACTGCTGGGCCCCAAGTAACCCCACTCTCTCCCCCTGCGCTCTCCAATTAATACAGATGTTCTATGCAGGAGTAGCCTGCTACCTGTCCCCAGATAAATAGATTATTTTAGGATTATGCAACATACAAGCACAAAGTGCAGTTCAGTGATAAATATCCTGGAACTCTTTTAAAAAGCCTACAGAACCTCAAGCAGGACTCAATCTTCTCATGTTAGCTGATTTTGTGCCTTAGTAGTGCACATTCCCGACAAACGTATGACATTACCATAAATCGTTCGACACAGTGTAAATTTTAAGCTTTTTGTTTTGTTTTTTAATAAAGGCTCACTGCTTCAATTCAGAAGTAGTTACAAACAGTTGCTTTGCAGAATACCAGAGCATGTGGAAATACTCTCTAATAAAGAGGCCAGCACGTATCTCACAGAGATGGTGAGCAGAAAGTTGTCTCCATTTATAAGCTATGTAAAACAAAACAAAAAAGCAGTTGTAAATTAGGCGCTAAGTGTGTCTCCGCCCACCGCTGGACAAACCGGAAGTTTAGCTGTTGTTGTCACACTGGAAGAAAATGGCTGCTGCTCCGACTTTTTTTCAATGAAGACACTGATATTTCAACTTAATTTGGTTTTCTTGCATTGGAGCTACAGTCGACCGCTATGCAATCGAGAAGGCAAGTCCATCCTGTTCGTTGAGGTTGACGTCGCTTGGTCGGTTTGTGTCTCAGACGACGTAACATCATTAGCGTAGCTGGTAACTTACAGCTTGCACACCAGGAACGAGCTAGCATGCTAACGTTAGCCGCGTTAGCCCCAACGGTCAGGCATCAACGAGCTTGTTGCTACTCAGCCACTATGTTGACTGAGCTCACAGTCATCGCACATCCACAACCTGAGCCACACAGTTGTGTCGACTCGGAGACATGTTGTGCATGTAGTCACTCTGCTGGAGCATTTAAAGTACACGCAAAGCATGAAACAACTGAGATTAAACAGTTTCGCCTGTCAGTCATCTTTGGCATTTGATCGAGTGCCATCCAGGCTATTTGGCTCTGCACTGTCCTGTCACCACACCGAGAGCGTCTGTGTTGATCCATCTTGTTTTCTGCGTTCGTGTGACCGTGCTGCGTGCATTAAGCCGTCTGTGTTGTTGTGCAGGGTGTGAATGGTCACTTTAGGAAGGTGACAGTGTGGGGCAGAAAGGACAGCATCGTCTACCCTCACTCGCATTGGAGCTGGCGGTGGACCACAATGGTAAGTTTCATCTCTTCCTATATGTCGTATATGCAGTGGACATCCACAGTGGTGTTTCGTAGGGTACCAGGGCTTGTTCTCCTCTCTACCAATGAGGGAGTTTCCATTGTGACTTATCTGTTCCTCTTTGCTCTTATTCCCCAAAGCAACAAGTTTTGGAATATGCATTGGATCGAGCCGAGGTGAAGAAAAAAGTTCTTTCAGTCTTGTGTGTTTGTATGAAGAGAAATGAATAGCATGTACTCCCATGTATCCCTGTGCACGCATTTACATGCACTATGTTAGTTAAGCACCATCTGTCTCATCGTCCACTAATACGGTGTGTTCTCTGTTATTCAGTACATTGTTGAAAGTGCTCGACAGCGACCAGCCAAAAGAAGAATTTCATCCGGCGGGAGGAAGAGTTTGTATCAGAAGCTCTATGAGCTGTACATAGAGGAATGTGAGAAAGAGCCGGAGTTAAAGGTTTGTGTTGTGCAACTTGACTCTCTGTTATGACTAGGTAGTTATGGGCATGCATTAAAACCTTGTTCATGCCAGTCTGTTGGGAAACATGGGGTTTTCAGGACATTAAACTATTGATAATGCTTTTTAAACATGCAAGCATGTTCCAAGTACATCAACCTGCAAGAATAGTCTTGTTTTTTTAACTAATAGGCTCAGAACAGAGTGTCAAAGTTAGCTCCTGTGTTGTTTATGCTTAACAACTGCAAGAGGGAACTAAATGGCTGTTAAGTAGTAATGCTGTCAGATCTATTGGTGTTTGATTAGTAATTGTAAATGCTGTACATCAACATCAAGAATATGAAGTCAACATTTGTCATGTCTTATAAGTAATCATTATTGCCGTTTAATGATTTACTGAAAAACACAACAATTTGCAGTCCTTGTGAGTTACGTTTTAACGGCATCATGTGGATGAAATGCAATAACACAGATGAGCCGTGGTTATAACATCTTGAGATTTGTATTGCTATTATGGAGGATTTCTCTCTTATGTGTGTTTTTTTTTGTTTTTCCTGAAGAATTTGAGGAGAAATGTGAATTTACTGGAGAAGCTGGTGTCTCAGGAGTCCGTATCATGTCTGGTGGTCAACCTGTACCCTGGGAATGAAGGCTATTCTTTAATGCTCAGGGGCAAAAATGGATCTGGTAAGAGAAGACAACGAAGCAAGTAGCTACGTCCATCCAGTTGTGTTTTTCTGATCCGTGTTCCACAATCGTCTCATCTGTAACAGTCGTGTTTTGTGTTGCTTTCTAGATTCTGAAACCATCCGTCTGCCATATGAAGAGGGAGAACTCCTGGAGTACCTAGATGCGGAGGAGTTGCCTCCTATTCTGGTGGATCTGTTGGAGAAATCGCAGGTGTGTATGTGTTTATGCACATATACAAATGTACATTATGCACAAATCATTTGACCATTGAATGTGAGGTAGTAATGCAGGTATTGTGACGCATACTCAAAAGCTTCAGACAGGTTTTATATGTATGTCTTGATGTATAACGAGATGTTAAAATAGTTTCTAATTGCTTTTTTTTCTCAGTTATTTTGCAATTATCTGTTGATTGACGTCCGCCATGTGCAATTTGTCTCAGGTGAACATCTTCCATTGTGGCTGTGTAATAGTAGAGGTGAGAGACTACAGGCAGTCTGGTAGTACCAAGATGCCCACCTATCAGAGCAGACACATCCTGCTGCGGCCAACCATGCAGGTAAACCAGTAGAATACATGGTAATCCTCTCACAAAGTGTAAAACAAATACTAATACTGTTTGATTATGACCTGGAATGAGGGAAAAAGAAACTTACCTTTAACGTAGAAAGCTGAGTTTTATCTGTATTTTTGCCCTGCAGACTCTGACCTGTGATGTCCATGCCATGACCAGTGACCACCACAAGTGGACGCAGGTAAAGTGTCTCTATCTCAATGAGAAACAGAAGGTTTCTTGATTTGCCCTTTGCCTTGGCTAATAAACATGTACTTCACCAGCATAGCAATAAGCATCAGCACATTGCACAGGTGTTTTCTGTAGCCTCTGTTTGTTTTTTGTTTTTTTGCTTTAGGATGACAAATTACAGCTGGAGAGTCAGTTGATTTTGGCCACAGCTGAACCTCTGTGCCTGGACCCCTCCATTTCTGTCACCTGCACAGCCAACCGCCTGCTCTACAACAAACAGAAAATGAACACTCGCTCCATGAAACGGTACTGAACACGCTCACTTTGAGTCCAGTCACGCACGCGAAGGAAATGCTCATTTGTGTTTCTTTTCTTTCTGAAATGGAAGACATGGAAATGAAAAGAACAAGTCGGCGAATGAAGCGAAAGCCTTGATCATTTTAACACGTGTACCTCATTTGTATCGTAGGTGTTTCAAGAGGCACTCTCGAGCTGCCCTGAACAGGCAGCAGGAGCTTTCCCATCTGCCACCACAGCTACGACTCTACGACTACCTGCAGCGGAGGAAGGAGAGGAAACCTGCTCCTGCCGCCGACCTTAAGATCTCAAAGATCGGAAACGTAAGTAGTCGACATGCCCACGATTTAACGATGTGTGTAGTGTACATACTTAGAGATGAAGGTGACTGAGGCTGTTTACTATTTGGTTGATTTTCTCTCACATGATTGTTACCTAATCATCCACCCGCCAGTCTATCTATTACAACACAGATCACATTGAAATAAAACTTGAGGAAATGTGTTCAGTCATGTTAAAACATAGTCTTATGTCATAGTGATCATCATCAGTTCTGCCGCTTTTCTCTTCAGGCCTATTGTTTACTACCGTTGAGAAAAAGTCTGTTAGCCTACTCCAGCATAGGTCAACGCATGCTGTCATAGTGCTCATACCTCTCTTTCTCTGCGACGGTCGGTGCTTCTCGGCGGTCATCACTTGCAGTGTGTTGACATGTGGAAGCAGAGCAACTGCCAACTAACTGTACCGAAGGAAATTGATGTAAGTAGCCCAGTGGTCCTCTATAACACGGTCACTTAAACACTTGAGCCAACACCACTTAAAACCCACTCAACTCATAGCCTGGCAGCGATAATGTCGGGCATAACGAACCAGATGGAATTGGTTGGTGTGTTGCTTTAGGTGGAAAAGTATGCTGTGGTGGAGAGATCTCTGCAGTTGGAGGACTCTCAGCCCACTACTGTGATCTGGCCTGCTGAGGTAAGTGTGACAGCAGCATTAACACTCCGAGGGTACAGAACAATGCTGGCTGTTTGCTGTTATTAATAAGAAGAGAGTAGCTGTGTGTAATGCTTTATAGGGGAAAAATGTCCCCCCCAGCATTAGTTCTCAAATGGGTGTTTGTTTAGTGTCAACAATGAGAAAAGTGTGAACGCAGAAAAGATAGCTCCCATGTGAATGGTCAACCTTAAACAGGTTCATTTTTGATGAACCATGAAACAACCACAAAATTGCATAAACATTCTTCATCCCTTATGTAGGTCAGTGAGTCCACGGGTAATATTTTCTGGGTGCTGGGCCCTAAGACAGTTGGTGCTAGGCCAGCTGCTAAAGTGAGCATTACTGTTTGTGACTACCTGTTGAACACGTTTCCCCGTGCGTTATCCCCTGCGTCTCTTCTCTCTCCTTCCTCTTCAAACATTGTCATTAGAGAAAGTCAAGAAAGTTCACGGAAACCAAGTCGGCACTACTTTTTACATCTTTGATGTGCTCAGTTTTCTAACAGCACTTTTCAGTAACATTTCTATGAGTCGTGCAAATCTGTTTCATTCAGTTGTCCGTGTCCACTTTCTTGACACAGGAAGTTGTAGATGACTACACATTTGAGTGTGAAGTTGGGGGCCAACCCCAGATGACCAAGGTGTCTATCTTCCAGTCGATGGGAGACCCGCTGGTGTATGGGAAGATCTACTGTGCTAAAGAACCAAAAGCCGAAGAGGACAGCTCAGATCTAAAGCTCATACATTCCCCGTAAGGACGCTCTGTGATACAAACTCAGTATACGAGACTGAATTTGAAAAGCCAGCCTGAATTCACTAGTCCTCGTCTTTTTGTCTCATTCACAGCTTCCTCATAGGCTCCAAGATAGATGCAGATCGGTGAGTCATCGTGTTTTGCTTTTGTTGAGAAGCTAATCCTGTCAAACGATCTGCTTTTTAGGGATATGCTGTTGGGAGAGCGTGCTATAAATGATGTGTTATGTCTGTTTCATAGGTTTCTGACTCAGTACAAAGGAGTGTATGAGAGCGATGTGAAGTGTGAGGTCAAGATGTCCCATAACTCAGGCAGCGTGGGACAGGGGCCTCTCTCCCCGAGCAAAGATGAGGTAAGTTCTGCCTTGCTTTGATGTAGGAACAGTTTGAGGTTGCTCCAAATTTTCGAAATTTCCTTTTGAATAGAGTTTGAAAATACTTGACACCTCAACGGATTCAGCGTACAGGGGTGCTTCATCTTACTTTATCTGATTTTGTTTTGCCGAAAGAAGAAAGGATTCAAATCCTTCAATAAATGAACTTTTGCAAAGTTGCATTTTGAAGTATATTTAATGAACACAAACTGGTTTACATGTCATCTGCAGGGTGATGGTGTTTCTCCACTAGTCCAGCTGTCTGTTTTAGGAAAAGGAGTGAAGCACCGCCCCCCTCCCATCAAACTGCCTTCTGGATCAGGCAACAGCTCCTCAGGTACACCTGCTATGTTTGACAAAGATGAATGGGCGAACATGTGGTGGCCCTGCATAATCCCTGAGAGCAGGCTGGTAGAACACAGATACACGAAGAAGGGGAAAAAGGGGAAATAGCCCCATTTGTGTGAAGCAATTTGAATGAACCACGTTCACTCCCTTTCTCGTGGGGTTAGCTGGAAGGGATTCTGGAGATTGTAGAAAATCAGAACCCAAAGTAAACAAGACGGATTGGGGGGAAAAAGGGTGCAACCAAACCGTAAATGTCAAAACAAAATCTCTGGACTGCATCAAACATCATAGTCTGATTACCTTTATCCAAGGTCTGGTGTGGAACACAAATGCCCCAAAAACAACTGAGACAAGACTATAAAGTTATTGAAGTTAAACAGTCATATGGTTATATAGTGATATTCAACGTGACAGGCTCGCTTTAGGTTTGCCTTCTAACCGGGATGGATCCAGATCGATTCAGATCGCTTGTGATATTGAAAAGGGAACCGTACATATTTCAACTCTTTTTTTTTTTTTTTTTTTCTCAGGTAATCTATACAGTTCACAAACCACCAGTGGTCTACTCAAGTGTCCTACGCCCCCTCTAGCCAAAAGCCAGTTTCTGAATAGGAAGCACTCCATGGAGCTGAGCCAGGTGGGCCTGCTGTCACCCGCCTCCCTCTCCCCCATGGGCTCCACTCAGAGTAAGTACAGCTGAGTCCAACTAACTGTTGTGCGAACACATTGTACCGGATTGTCTTGCGTGAGCTCTTGTCCAGCCTCCAAGTCTGGACATTGTTTTGGCAAATTATGAAAAATTACCTTGACAAGGTTCCAGGTCTTGAGAAATATGGAAGAGCACGGAACGTATAAAACCACAGGGACGTATCTGATACCTGACAAGTACACAGAATACTGCATCAGTACGAGCACAACAGCATTATGTATTCTGACAAAAAAAATGCTGTTTAGCAAATTGCCAGATAAAGAGGTGAAGTTTTGACATGAAAGAGACTCTTCAGCTGTTATTTCATGTAGCTATTGTTGTAAGTTTGCAGAAAAATGTATCATCTAATCAAGCACTGAATTGTTAACCTACACCTCACAAAATATATTAGTTATCACCGGCTGAAAGTACCCCTCTCTTTCTTCTGCATAATTTTGTCTGTTGACCCACTGTCCCTCCTTTTTAGGATCGGGGACCCCCAAGCCATCCACCCCCACACCCACCAACACGCCATGCTCGACGCCGCACCCCGCCGACTCCCTCTCCGCTCCTCTCTCGTTGACCCCGACCCCGTCAGACCCTCCCATGCTTCAGAGCCAGTCGCAGCCCGCCCCCCTCCTCACGCCCTTCGCCCAGCAGCAACTAGCTCTAAGCCAGCCGCTGCCCATCATGACCATTCCCCTGCCCACCATGGGTACGTCCATCACCACGGGTACCACCTCGTCGCAGGTCATGGCCAACCCGGCGGGGCTCAATTTCATCAACGTGGTCGGCTCCGTTTGGTAGGGATTAAATAGTCTCTGGTGCCTCTCTGTCCCTTGCTAGTCACTGTCACTCTTCATGACCATCCTGTACTGTTTGTGTAGCAGTCCTCAGACCTTGATGAGTGGCTCCAACCCCATGCTGGGTCCAGGCCTTAACTTGAGTGGAATCCTTCCACCCGGAGGACTGATGCCCACCATGCAGTCCGCAGCACAGGCTGGTAAGAGATTTCAGTACTTATTGGAGCCTTGATTCTTAAAGGCCTGTATAACATACAGCGTATCAGAAAGCGTCACAGGCCCTCAACAATTTTCGGACCCAGTCCAACTTCTCATCCAAATAATCTTATTATATAACGGGGAAAATTGGAAGTAGTAGTTCAAAGAGAGATCCACCGTCGTTGACTGGCTCGAGGAAGCTGTAATAGTGAGAGGTTTACAATGTGCTGTAGAATATTAATGTATGTTCAAGTCCAGTAAAAGAGGCCCAGTAGGTCGAGTGAAAAAGTCCAGAGATAAGTTGATACGGTAAGGAAACTTGTGTTTAGTCTGCTGAATGTAACTCTGCTTTGTGTTCCAGGGAGTCATTTTGGCCTGAACAACAGTGCTGGGTTGAGACCACTGAACCTGCTGCAGGTATGATTGTGTTCCAGTCAGTCTGTAGCGCTGCTAGTAGCATGCACTGGGTATTTGCACCTCTGTTATCACACCTGGAATAGTGAGGAGCTGTGTGTGTGTGTGTGTGTGTGTGTGTGTGTGTGTGTGTGTGTGTGTGTGTGTGTGTGTGTGTGTGTGTGTGTGTGTGTGTGTGTGTGTGTGTGTGTGTGTGTGTGTGTGTGTGTGTGTGTTATACATCTCCAGATCCCCACTGGTCCTCTCATCTTTAACTCTCTGCAGCAGCAGCAGTTGTCTCAGTTCTCACCACAGCAGAGTCAGTCGGCCACCTCCAGCCCTCAACAGCAGGGGGAGACGGTGAGACACACAATTACATTTGCATACACTCACACACACACACTCACATAGTCAATTGTGTTAATTAGAAAATTAAACATCAGAGTTTAACAATGTTTATGTTGAACCAAAGTCAGTCAAAAATCATTAGAGACTTCACAAGACTAGGCCATATGGCCAGAAGTCTAACAGTAAGCTACTCCTAAAAGAAGGCAGAGGAAGGATGTATGGTCCAAGAGGACAAAGATGTGTATTGAAAAATAATATAATTAACTTGAGAACAAGAGTTTAAGCTGAAGCCAAGACTTAGTCACAATGGAAGATCTGTCGAGACGCTCTTCATCGTACTAGAGCAAGGTTGAACAAATCTGCGAGGAATAATGGGAGAAACGCCCAGAATCCACCAGTGCCAAGGTGACGCTGACATATTCAAGAGAATGCTGTAGCAGACGCTGCCAAAACACCTCATAACCACCTCATAACTGGGACTTCAGACGAGAACGAGAAAAATCATCTTTTAAAATAGTTATAAACCAAAGCTTGTGCTGTTGAAGGAAAAAGGGTTTAAATCTTTGAACTTCTCAAAAACAGCAAAAAGGTTGTTTTATTTATTTATTAACTTTCTTTTAAGTATTTCAATAGAAAATACAGTTGACTAGTTGAACATTGTGGTGACGCACTCTACACATTACCCTTTTTGCCTTTGCCTGCTTTTGCAGGGGGACCAGGGGTCAGATCAAAGTTTAGGAAACCAGCAAACAGCGGTCATCAACCTGGGAGTCGGAGGCTTCATGTCTTCACAGGCAGCAGGTACGACCCACACACACACACACACACACAGAGACACCCAAATACACACACACACACACACACACACACACACAGAGACACCCAAATACACACACACACACACACACAGAGACACCCAAATACACATTCACAGCACACAAAGTCCTCTAAAACATTTCTCTCTGTTCAGTCCGTTAACCTGTTTCAAAAAGAATTGACATCATGCCACTAACTAGTACTAATAAGATAAGATGTTCTAATGTATTCATGATTGTCATTGCTGTATATTAGAACTCATAGTCTGTAACTGAACATGATCATTGTACTGAAGTTAGCCATTGTTCCTGTCAATGGAGCATGTAACAACTGACAGGAGGGACTCAACTTCCCCTTCTTCTCTGCTACGTTCTCTCTTCTTTTTTTTCTTTTTTTTTTTTACTTCTGTTGTTTTTTACCCCCACCCTTACTTCTTTCCCTACTGCACTGCCTTCCTCTCCTTTTCAACTTGCCCTCCTCACTCACGTCTGTCCGTCTCACCCCATTCCTGCTATTTGCCCTTAATCTACTTAATAATGTCCATGCACACGGTCCTTTACCTGTGCTGTTGGCTTCCCTGTTTCCTCTGTTTGTCTTCTCTTTCTTTCATCTCATCTCTCTCCTTATTCTGTGGTTATGCATCACTGAAACTGCGACCCCCCCCCCCCCCTTTCTCCCCCTCACATTCATCCCCCTTCTGGCTATATGTCTGTTTTTCTCACTCCATACTTTACTCCATTCCTTCTCCTGCTTCTCTCCCTCTTGCCACCACATCCTTCCTTCTGGGGTTCCCTCTCTCCCTCCTCCCCCCTTAGTGCTGTCCCAGTTGGGCTGTGGGCTGGACGGGTCTGGGCCCCCGCTGCCTTCTCCAAGGCTTCAGCAGCAGCACCAGCCACAGATCCAAGTAATACAGCAACTTTAACATCTATATACACACACATACATACAATGTAAGATTATTACAGATGACAGAATAGGACTAGTTTCATCAGACAACTCTCCGTGCCTTCATTTAGCAGGCAGGTATATGTTGTGCTACATTATAAACGGTCAGGGAATTAGGCCAATTTCTAAAAAAGACAAACATTTCTTAATATTTCTTCATACATAAGCATCATTATTCAGACCTGAGTAAAATTAGATTTTAAAAAGAACTTCACAATCAACTGTGTCCTGTATGTCACAGAATAAAATACAAGTATGGCTCCTTGGAAGCTGAATTTTATGGAAAACATTTGGTATAACCAAACACGACAGATTAACGGAAACATATTTATTCTAAATATTTACTATTTTCTTCAAATTTGTTTTATATACAATAACAAATCTTATTCAAAAACTGAGAATATATTCTCAGTTTTACTTTAAATGACAATTTACAGGTGAAGCGACATTATCCCCAGGTTTGATTTTCATCCAGACTTTTCTGTTCTCCATTCACTCCATCTTGTGTTGTCTGTTTGGTTGGTGTGTTGTTTGACAAAGATCACAGCAGTCCCAGTACTCCCAGCAAACCCACACACCACAGCTTGTGGCACTTCCAATGGCAGCAACTAACAGCGTGTCGAACTGGGAGGCATGTTGTCGCAAAGCTTTTAGCGACAGGATATGACATATTGTCACCGGGTACAGTGGGTACTGCTGAAATGCTGACTGCATCATGAAGGAATAGAGATGATAGACTGTGAGCATGATTGTTGAGGTGTTTAAAGATTATTGGTTTTTTTGCCCAGTTGAAGTTGCTGACTTACTCCGTGCAGAAAGCACGGTTGCTACCTGCATGTCTGTTTTCGCCAGGACCACAGGCAATCATTTGTGTCCCCTGAACATCACTGGTGCTGCTTGACTGTATCCCGCCTCACCCCCCTCTCCCCCCCAACACACCCAAACCTGTCCCAAATCTTTATCTCTTTCTTCTTCTCCCTCCCCTCCGCAACCCATTAACCACTCTTCTGTGTTTCTCCGCACACTCTTGTATGTCGTAGCAGGCTTTAGTTCAGCTTCACTAACCCATGGCACTGATGGATAGTTATAGTTCTATGACACAAAGCATCCAGCTGATCAGCTAAGACATCATTTGAGGGAGTCTGCCAGTGAATGGGTTTTTTTTTTTTTTTTTTATACCTAAGATTCACTGATGGAAACATGCATTATGCTGCTTGCAGTAACATACTGAAATCTCCCCTGATGTTTTTTGTTTTTCCATCTTTTTTTCTGCACTTGCACAGTTGCAATTCTTGCAGCACCAAATGCAGCAGCAGCAGCAGCAAATGGCTATGGGAGCAGCAGCTCCTCAGGGGGGAGCACCACGGCAACATACCGCCAGCCAACCAAGAAGTAAGAGGAAGAGGAGCATGCCACAGCCCCTCCCGAAGTCATGACAGACTAAAATCACACTAAACAAACAAAAACCTTCCCCCAGCAACACCAGGACATGAATGATCCATACTGTGCTCTTTGTCTGCCTCACTGTGGAGACTGCAGACAAAAAAAAAAAAGACTTTTTTTGTCCTTTTCTGTGTGTCTTTTTCTAGCTGACAAATTTGTATGTAAAGGTTGTCAGAGGTTTTGGAGAACCAAAACTGTGTCCACCATAGGGGAGGTGGTTTTAAGACCAGGGAGCCCTACACTTAAAGAACCTTTAGTGATATTTTTTTGAAATGAAACAGAATAAGATGGTTCTCGTAGGTGGCAGGCTCTCACAATAACACATCGCCCCTTCAGGAAGACCTTTCACCACGGGGGCTGAAAGGATTACGAATACACATTCTTAGAGGATTTCTCATGAGCGTGTCTTGACTCTCCTGCCTCTGCTTGGTCGACACCGGCAGACACTGCCCTTTAAGCGCGGATCCCAGTGAGCTTTTTTTTTTGACACCAAATCCTCCATATAACCATTACATGTGAAAATGCAAATCTAATCTTGGAGTAGTGCCTGGGGCAGCTCTCTACCTCTCAAGTCTGTTGGAAGTCTTTCTTCTGTTAGCCATCCAGGCACAGGGCTCAACCGAGGACTCAAGATGAACATGCAAGACGGTGTATCTGCTTTTGTACAGCACATTTTGAAAAAAAAAAGAAGGTATTTCCTTTTAATTAGTTCAGGAGCCATGAGCGTATTCTTATGAGACATCAATTGAGTGTGTATGTGAGACATTTCTGTACACTGAGAAATAATTTTTTAAGCAGTCTTTGTCAGCAGTTTTATTGTTATTAAAAAAAAAAAAAAAGAATATATATTGACAGTGGAAAATACAGCTTTTAGATATATAAAAAAAAAAAAAAAAAGCGTCTGAGGCTCTTTATTGTGCCGTCTTCACACTGTGTATCACTTTGTCGAGGAGTTTCTGGATCTCTCTCTGTCTCGCTGTTGCTCTGTTGATGCACTCCTGAAGCTTCTCTCCCGACAGGCACGTCCCACCTGAGCCAGAGGGAAAGATTGTGAGCAGAGATGTTTTCCTTCCATTCAACCTCATCGTACACTTTATATGATTCATTTTGGAGTCTTGTACTTGTTGAACGTAGTCTATAAAACTTTAAAATGTATTTCTACTTTTAAAGTAGAGAACATATAGGCAGCTTTACTTAGACTTTTTAACCTGTATTGGCTGCTATTTCTGACTCTAAAACTACGAAAGAAGTTTATAATAAATCAAAAGATGAACTGGGCTAATTGTAGAAAATGTAACATTTGTATTCTTAAACCAAAAACTGTGTGGGGCACATCAGCTTCTTCAGCTCTGCATTTTTAACAATGGGGAGTTCCTGCTGAGTTTTTTTCCTTTTATGAAGTCAATAAGAAATGTGATTCACACAGAGTAGACGCTCCACAGGAAGAGGCGAATCTTTACGGACTGTGTTTCTGACCTGGTTTATGTACAATGCAGAGTCGATCTTCATCATCTGTCACCACAGTGAGGTGAGCGGTCGACAGACTCTCCTCCTCAGCTGTGGGGTCTACGATCAGTATGGAGCTGCACAGAGAGCAGGTCAGGGTTACAAAAGTTATGAACACAGAATCGAGTTTTTAATCTGGCTAGACAAACAAATCCACTGACTTACTCATCAAAGACACAAAAAGAGGCGCCGACTGGATGTTTGTGAATATGCAGCCCACGTCTCTTTTCTAAATTCACCACTGGTGAACTCGTCTCTGTGCTGATGGTGACCTCTGGGAGTTGTGCTGTGGGGAGCAGGTAGACTGTTAATATATGAATATAATATATGAAAAGCAGCTTCCAAAACAGCTAATTTTTTGTATAGAGCACATACTGTTCTTCAGGGCAGCCAGCAGGGCAACGATGCAAGCATCCAACAAGTTCCCATCGTAGTCGAGACACATCAGGTCACAGTAGAGCACCCAGCAGAGCTACAAGCAGAGTCGGCAGAATCAGGACCAATGACCCAACTTTTCACAACAATCACAGTCCCAACGGCTCCAGTTTCACATGCATGGATTTACCTTCCCTCTTTCAATGCACAACTCCTCTGTTTGTATCACCCCAGAGCTGCAACACATGTGGGTTAATAAAAGCAGAAGCAGACATTTAGAGAGTTAGCAGACACGTGATGGTGCTGTGAAATGAAAACTACAATGTGTGTAAAAGTCTGTCACACCTTTGTATTACATCAGCGATGAACTGGCTGGCAGCCTGTGCCTGCTCTCCCGGTGGACCGGGCCGGAACTGAGAGGAACACAGCGGCGGCAGGTCCACGTTGGGCACTAAGAAGGATGGACAGTGTTGGTTTGTTTATTTACTTGGATCGCCTTTAGTGTACCTTGCCTTAAAGCAACAGTTAACACCATCGTGCTGTACTTACCTATGTAACCTTTACCTGGTGCCTCCACTGTTGGGTTCGTCAGCTCCTGCGGATGAAGAAACAAGAAATCAGAGAACATTTGGGTCACCTGGTCCAGATTCATTCAAATCAGGTTTTTAAACTGCTGTGTTCATGATCTTTTTACCGCTTTGATGCCACAGATGACTGTGGTGTTTCCGACCTTTACCAGGGCTGAGCCATCTGCTGTGGATATGGACCCTGAACAGAGCAGTCAGACAGAGAAAATCATCCTTATAATAATAATAATTCATAATGTATACTGTAGATAACAATCAACGCTGTGTCTCACCTATGTTTAGTGTTGTGGTTCTGAATTCTGACAGCTCCCGTCCATCAGGGCGACAGTTCTCTTTCTGAAAAGGGAGCATTTGAGTGTTAAATAACTGCTGACATTGACATTATTAATAAATCGTAACAAGTCACTCTGCAGAACAAGCTTGTGTCAACTACAGTGTTTCAATCACTGACCAGAAAGCTCCTGTGGTACTCCAGAGGCTCAGCAACTCTGGGAGTGCACAAGTGAACAGGGAAGGGAGGAAAGGGAGAGTAGATATTAGCTTACAGAGACAGAAACTGTTATGAATACATGTATCCGATGTGACAGATCCGCTGATATATGACAGATATCAGTTACAAACTCCTGTGATCAGATCAGTAATAGCAGGGCAGCGAGAAATGCCTCATTGCATAAGCTAGTTATTGTTTCTGTGGTGTGACGCTATTAGCTAACTATCGAGCAGTGAGACTTAACTGTACGTAGCTTACACTGTTACATTAGCTGCATTGCTCATCAGCAGAACAGAACACACGTCTTTAACACGTCTGAATGAAGTGTGCTCGTTTCCCTAAAATCAGCCAATGATCAGATCTGATAAGAATAATGTCATATCTAAAGATTTAACATATAAATAGTGTTACTTTCGGTGTAATCGCTAGAGTTTGTCAGCCTTACTTGAAACCAGCCGCCATGATGTTTTGATTAACCACGTGGGTGAGTACTACGGTAGCCGGCAGGAGGAAGCGCGCAGGCGATACAATTCGATTTTGATTTAAATAGATTTTCTTACTATCTTTATCATGTTAATTGTGCTTGATATCAGTCAAAAATAATGTATTTGATATTTGTTCTTAACTCACTGAAATATAAATTTTCTATAACCGCAACAATGAGAGACTACCTACATTTTTACCTACTAATAATCGAGTTATTTCAGTCGTTCCCCCTCCTGTCCACTAGGTGGCAGTGTGGCCGCTGCAGGCTACCGTAGCGCTGCTCGGTGCTCTCTTGCCTCAAACTGATGATGTGTATCGAGAAATTCCTGCTACTTCCGCGTCGCCGCTGTGTTCAGTTTTGATTGGAAGTGGAAAATAGAAGCACTCTTATAGAGTGATTCCACCTTTAAAAGCTTGTGTTTTTCTTGTATATCCAGGGAACGTAGGGTCTGTCAGTTGGTGCAGGCTAATTTATGGAAAAATGGATTTCCTCTGTGAAATAGTTCAAGCCTTGGTGGCATTGGCAGCTCTATGTTTTATTGTGGTAAGTAGTTATGATATATTCTCTGTGTGATTTTTCCATAATAAGTCCTGAAGCAATGTATTCATTCTCCTGTACCTTCCTCTAATTACGTTTGATTGTAAACACAACAGTTGTTAACATTAATCTCGAGGAAATCTTGACCTAAATGCTCCAAAGCAGCAACAAGATAACGTTAGTCCTCTAAAATGTGGAAAACAATAACTAACCCTGCAATAATAAAAAAAGGCAGTCGTTTGGTGCTACAACAACAAAATTCCCAAACACAGATTATATCAAACGAATGATACAGAAATTCAAAGCCCAGGAATTAAAAATATATTAAGGAAACAAACTGTAAATGGAATTAAAAATATATTAAGAAAACAAACTGTAAATAGAATATAACAAAAAGCAGGTGTAATGCATGAAACTGAAGCATGACACACAATAACAACACTAGAAGTTCATTAGACTGCTGTGTCTCTGCTACAATACAGACTTTAGTTTAAATTCTGACATTCAGATTTAGTTATCGAAGGTGTGACACACTATACAAATAGTACATGTTCTAAAGTATAGAATACATTTACACAGTTCCCGTCAATTATGTTAAAAATGTCTTTACACTTGTGTTTAAAAACTCTGAAAACTACCTGACAGCAAGAGTAACAAGAGTGCCATTTGCTCCCTTTTCAGGTGCTCATTGTAGCACACGTCACTGCCGAGATGGTGAACCTGACGCGCCACGAGAAGGAGAAATACTTCCTCACCGCGTCGGGAGAGAAGGAGCTTTTCCCCAGCCTGCATGATCCCCATTCCAGGGAGCTCTCGGTGGTGATCCCGGCCTACAACGAGGAACTTCGAAGTGAGAGTCTTTGTCTGTTGATGTCCCATCAGTTTTCTGCTTTACTTGAATGAAGTCCGAGCTGACTGTAAAAAAAAGACAGTTGGGAAATAGCTATGTAATTGCATCACAATGCATATTGACAGGATACATGAGGAATGTACATGATGGGGCACATTACAAGTCTTATATCTGGTTGCTGCTTCAGAATTCCTCTAGCTGAAAGCCAATGAGTGCACAGTTTACTCCACGTCGAATGATGCACCAGCAATTGACAAGCATTAAGTTAAATTGGTGCAGTAATCCCATTCTCTCAGGCTTTATGTCACTGCACACCTGCAGTAGAATATAGGCGCTAAAATGCGTGTGAATGTTTCATTACAGTGCCGGTGATGTTGGATGAAGCTACGGAGTACTTGGAAAACAGACAGGTAAGTGCTCAGCCTCATGTGGGCAACGATGAACTAAATCGTAATCATCACTTCTTTATTGTGAAGGATAAGTTTGGATCTGAAAATGTTTCAATTGATGATAAAATGAAAGGCAGATGCAGTTTTATCATCTCCTGAAAGAAGGCTCTGATGGCTGGATCCGTTATTCTCAAAGTGACCAGTAGGTGGCAGCATTCAACATGGAATGTTAACATCCCTCGTGTTATTTCCTTACTGCAGAAACAGCAGCCCTCTTTTACCTATGAGGTCATCGTGGTTGACGATGGCAGCAAAGACAAAACCACAGAGGTGATAATTTTAAAACTTTGTTACTTTGTTACTAAGAGTGTTTAGTGTTTTGCTGAGCCAGACGTTTCAAAGTGATACCAATAGAGATTTATTTTTTTTGCTGTTTTGCCGTCCTGCCAGGGTGCGTTGCGCTACAGTAGGAAGTACGGTGCGGATAAAGTGCGGATCCTGACACTGGTGAAGAACAGGGGGAAAGGAGGAGCTGTGCGGATGGTGAGCCTGTAGATACTCGGCTACAATACGTCTCAATGCAGCACAAAAGTATGGATTGTGTATTTGTGTTGATTCTACTGTGTCGTGTTGTTTCTCTTAAAGGGAACTCTGAGCTCCAGAGGGAAAGTCATTCTGATGGCAGATGCTGACGGAGCCACAAAGTTTTCTGACATTGAGAAAGTGGAGGCTGGACTTAATGCCCTCAACCCTAAACCGGTGTGTTGTGGTGCTGCTGTTCAGTTTGTTTGTTTTGTGAGGTGGTTAGTGTGTGGCCATCCTAAAAAGGTCTGTCTCTACATTTAGGAGAACATGGCAATTTCCTGTGGTTCCAGAGCTCACCTGGAGGATGACTCGGTAGCACAGGTAACTGTCTGTCTGTCATTTTTTGTAGTATTATAGACTGTGTCCGTCTAACCATTAAATAACCGCTGTTGTGTGTCTCTGATACAGCGGTCTATGTTTCGTACATTCCTCATGTATGGCTTTCACTTCCTGGTGTGGTTCCTTTGCGTGAGAGGGATCAAGGACACACAGTGCGGATTCAAGCTTTTCACACGTGAGGCTGCGCTCAAGACCTTCTCTTCTCTCCATGTGGAGCAATGGTAAGGACTCGCACTCCACCAGGCACGCTTAACGACTTAGTGTAGTGATGCGATCACGGCCGTCATGTGCATTCTGTGTTAAAAGAGTAAGCCTGTTGAGCTGCTCGTGCTGGATCTTTGAAAACAATAGGGTAAGTTGTCCCGCCCTAAGAGGTGCAACAAACTAACAGGAGAGTGAAGGAAGATGTCAATTAAGCCCTCACACACACACACACACACACACACACACAGCCCTGAGAAGAGGGGCCTTTCCCACTGCCCAGTTTGCACATCCTCGATTCCTCGCCTCGCTTGGTTATAACTCTGTATTTGATGATCTCTGTCAGATGAGCATCTATTAATATTAAAATCCCAACATGGCATCATGTGGCAAGAATGTACCGATAGATCTAGAGATGGATAGATAGATATAATCGTTATAATAATTTGACCATAGCAGCTGTTGGCACTTGCAAATATGTCATGATTATAGCTGTTTTTTTGTGATTAGAGAGGCTGCATATTGTTTGAACATGAATTTTAATCTGTTGTGCACTTTCATCTTTCTTTTTTTTTTTCTCACAGGGCTTTTGATGTGGAGCTCCTGTATATTGCCCAGTGTTTTAAAATCCCCATAGCAGAGGTGGCGGTCAACTGGACTGAAATAGAAGGTAGGATTTTCATGGAATATGTGGACATGAGTCCTCGCGCTGTGCTGTCCTATAAATATCTCTGTTGGATGCTTTTCTTTTTCTGTGATTGGCTGATTTTATGTATCTGCCAGTTATGTTTTGTTTGTATTCACATTTTGTTGATAATTGCATATTGTAGGCGGTTTTGTTCTCTTTTGTTCGTCATGTATCTGTGTTTTAGACTTGACTTTTACTTTGTAAGTGTTGCTTCCCTGTCAGTGCTTCACTCAATTACTACAACTACTACTTAGACTACTAAGTGATTAAGTCTTTACTGATGGACTTATTGGACTATCAGCAGTCAGCAGACCTGGCTTAGTATTTATTGAAATCCCTTTGCGTTTGCTCTGCCAGGGTCCAAGCTGGTCCCATTTTGGAGCTGGCTGCAGATGGGACGAGACCTGATTTTCATTCGCCTGCGCTACTTCACCAGAGCCTGGAAACTGCAGTCACCACGGAAGACTGACTAGCCAATCAGACAACGCCCTGGTGTCACAGAGACAGCCTATGATAGGGCCATCAAACCTTTGGATGAGGTGGGATGAACAACTGTGTCCGTCATTCACTGTAATCAAGAACAAAGTGCATCATCTTTTCCCTCTCCAGATGTCATCGGGTGTGAAGTGTTGACACAGTTGTGAGTTCTTCATGGGCCCTGCCTTTTTTTTTTTTGCTATTTGGATTTCGGCTTGTGATGGCCGTTGTTACATGCACATCTCTGTTTATTTTGTGGCCAATCGGCTGTAAGTGAGAGAGCCTTGTAGTGAAATGTGGAGGACCTGTGTGTCATGATTCGGATGAGTAGAATATTATATAATATTATATGAGTATATATTAGTTACTATATGAGATTTTCAAAAGGGAGAGGTTGTATTTTTAAAGGAAACATGACCGTGGATTGATGGGCTGTATGACTTGAACCAAAATAAAAATGTCAATGATTTATGATTTAATGATCGTTATTAACCTACAAACTACAGCTGCAACAATCAGTCGATTAATCGATTAGTCGGTCAGCAGAAATGTAACTATTTTGATAATTGATCAATCGTTAAAGTTATTTTTCTTGCAAACATTTGAGCATTCTATATTCTCACACTCAATTTGCTGCCATCTTTGGTCTTACATTGGGTGAAATTAAAATTATGTTTTTTTTTTACTGTTAATCGGATAAGAAAATGTATTTAATGTTGTCACCATAGTCAGTAATCCATGAAGCCCTACTACAGGCAGGGAAAAAAACAACAGACTTTACATATTACTTTTTGAAACGGAAATGATTTCTCACAGGAAGAAAAGAGAGAATTAATGTCAATATAAAAAAGCACAGATTTGGCTTCTCTGACTGACACTCTGTGGGAGGCTCTTTGAGATTCGGGGAGAACCAACGGTAAAAACATGATCACCTAGTGGGCCGCCTCTGATCTGGGAGCAGCTAGAAAACTTGAGAATCAATCATAAGGTGAGATGAAGCCAGTAGATGCACTTTAACTAGTGTACTGTGTGATCTACATGTCCCCATGTGTTCTAAGCCATAGCTGCAGACTTCTGGACCAGTAACAGCTGTGCTTGAAAATAAATCTGATATATTTTTCTAAATCTTTAAGCTTAAGGACTTATTTCCAGTGTTACTTGTTTGTTTAAAAATAGCAGTAATTTCTCATGGAGCTCATGAGTTGCTTCACTGTTTAACATTTAAAACTGTGGTATGTGGTATCCCGTCTCTTCTTTGCACAGTCACACACAAAGCCTCACACTGCTAATGTCATCTTTCTCTTAAGTGCTTGATGTCTAACTGCAAAATGTGTCAGATGCACCATCTTAGCGCTCACTGTTTCCCAAACTGGGGATCAGACATCCTTCGGAAGGAACTAGGCCCAGGAGCAGATCAGTTAAATATTATTTCGAGAAATCTGCAGGATCTGACCCAACTTGCTGTTTATAGAATTGGTATAAAATTAGATTTAACAACTAAAATCATCAGATGAAGTTGGCTAGGGGTCATCATCACGAGTTTGGCCTTTCCCTGGCAAGAAAGAGAGCGGGGAAACCCTTTATTACTAAAGCCTTTGCCTGTCTCCTAAACCTCATGTGAAGATCTTGGAAAGCGTCCAGCAAGCGTTTTTGCGGTCTGAGCAAATGAAGTTCTTCATAGTGCTGTTTTCTTATGCAAGCCGGAGGTCTATGGCTCTGCAAAGATGCGGATGTCGCTCAGGGGCCCCGGGGCGCGCATCCTGTTTGTGCCCTGCCTGCTAGTCTGTCTGTCTGCCCTCTGCCGCCAGACAAGACACAGAGAGCCGATGAGCCATACTCTGGCTGCGGTTTCCTGCCTGGAGGCAGCGCTTCAGTTAAAAAGGTGACGCAATTTACATGAAAGGGGTATTTCACTGATCTACCCGAGTCACTGCGGGAAGAAGTTTTCACCTTAACTTGTGTGTGATGTCCCTATAACCATTAATTGAAAGACTGGAAGCCAAATAAATACTCTGAGAGCACACGTATTGATGGGTTGTTTTCTTATGTGCTCGTTTAGAGCGCTCCTCGTTCTGCCCCTGAGAACCTCCTCGCGTCTTCCTTGAGTACCCGGACTAGTTTTTGGAAATACCTGGCTTTGATCGACCACCACCTATATTTGTGACACACGGCAGTTTTATCCTGATCAAAATCATACGTTTTTTTTGGCCAGGGTTCCCAGAGTGCTTTCACCTCGTGCCTGGAGGATTGTTGCGTTCCGCAGCAGTTGCTGTAAACTGAAAATGTCAAACTTGTAGACTCGCTGTCGCCAGCCGGGCTTGCGTCATTAACTGGACTAGCCACGGCACTCCCGATAAAGGATCGTATCCATCCGCAATGCCAAAGACCTCATATGGCTCCCAACAATAGATATTAAAACAACTTCCCTTATATGAAGAGGAAAACAAAAGCTTGATTTGCGGTCTGTGCATGTGCGCGCGTGCACATTAATGTAATAGTGCAATAGCCGAAATAGTTATTTAATGGTATTTTCATGAATCCCAGTTAAACACGGCTCCCATCACCTATCTTTTGGCAACCTGATATCTAAAGGTAAAAGATAACTCATGGAATGGATGCTTCACTTCTATTATCATTGCACCTTCATCCTATTATTATTAAACAATAACCTGTAGGCCTACATAAGAAAATAACCAAACATGAATGAAAGACTAAAAAACTAACCGGATCTTAACTTTAAGAATGATTCAGGTATGATACACAAAGAAATAACAGTATAGACTATTGTAGCAATTGTTTTGAATGAATGTCTATGTCATTTATAAGTATTAGTCTGAAGGGGAACAGGTGTTATTGTTTTATTCCCTGGCCTCCGTTAGAGCCAGTGACCAGGAGACCGATGGCTCAGGTGGGGCTACGAGCGCACGTGCATGCAGCTGCGGTGCCTGAATCTGAAGTCCCTGATATTCTGTGAAAGTTCCAGGAGGGGGAAGGCGGAGGGATCTTACATGCAGGCGCTGCGGTTCCAGCCAAGCTGACGCCGCCGAGGCTGTGTGGCGCTCGACTGGGGCTGCTGGAGGAGCGGAGGCTCCGGGCTCTTCAAACCTGCATCAAGGCGGCCGCAGACTGCCAGGACATACCGGAAGGTAGTGTGGCTGTACCTTCACAATACAAGCGGAGAATTCAATAGTTTGTAGTTGAAATATGAGCGATGACCTGCTCGAGCTTTGTTGGGCTGAGATATATGGAGTTTGCCTCTGGAAAATAAATGGGAGTGGTGAGTTATGTATTAAGTATTTGCAAAATAAAAATATAGAAACATTGATTGTTTCATCTCAACTAACCTAGACCCGATTGGTGCTCTTTAAATATGCTTATTTAATGTGCGTTTTACTGACACATTCTAAATATAGAAAATGGATAAATATTGATTCCTAGTATAAAATTGATTTACTTTCTTCTGTGTTGAAGCAATAAGCACTGGAGCACACAATGGTGAATGGAATAACACGAATGTAAAAATAATTTTATACAAGGAATCAATATTCATTCATCAATTTATATATCTACTGTAAATATTCAAACAGATTATGAAAATAAGTTATGAAAAACATATCTTGCACTTCTTTATGCAACAACATTTGTCTATTACCATCTAATGGGGGTCTACACATAGGCTATATGTAAAATCATAGTCTATAACAGATTGAATTGTTGAATTTACTTTTTTTTGTGTTCTAACTTGTTTTAGTATCTCCTCTGGTACCAAACACATTTTTTGTTTTTGAACTTATGACATAATTTAAGACACGAGCATCTCTAGGCTACTTTCGTTTTCCTCTGTCACCTTGCAACGCAAAGGCGACATTTAGTCAATAACGCTTTTATTTTGAAATGTTCAACTGGATGTAATTTGTATTGTGACTGACTTGACACTTCAAAGTCAACACACACGCTTATACAGACACACACGCACGCGCGCGCGCGCGCAAACACACAGACACACACCTTCGCTGCTCCAGTGTGCTGGCTCGACTTACTACAGACTGGCTCTCCACACGCACACGGCTGTCTGTGGTGCACTTGTCATCACAACAGAGGTGAGTAAATAAACACCTTATATATTTCCACTCCAATTTGCTGTTTTATATCTGTTCTGGTGGATTTGTTGGTAAGTTGAAAATGTAAGATGCTTGTTGTGAAATACTCGTAGTAATATGCTCACGGGTACTGAGGCACAACTTTTTTTGGATTCAAAGTTGTACTACTTTATATATTATTTTCATATATTGGCAGAACTGGGGTTAAACAAATATAGGCTAATGGTATACCTGAGAATAAATCGATAATCAATAGATAGCTCTAGGCTACTATTTTGAGCACAAATATTAAAGTGTTGTTTCTGTTCTCTTTGGTACTTAATTTAACTGACTGGTTGAATGTATGACATGTTATCAAGGATGATTTTGGTTGCCGAGCTTATGATCACGTGTTGTAGTTTACCGTCAAGGTGTTTCGTTTATAGGTGAGTGAAGATCCTGGATTGTTTTATTCGCAGCAAAATGACTCAATGTAATCGTAGTAAAGGGAAGCTGGCGTGTTTACTTTTTAGGGAAGGGGTGTCCTGGTGATAAAGCATTAGGTAATTAGCCTATCTGAGCCTGCAGACTGAGTGACGCCAGGCTCCATAAAGCACCAGCGGCAGACTGATGCCGCATTGAGCTCGTGCGCTTTTGCTGTCATTGTAAACCTCAGCTGTCTTGGTTTTGTTTTTTCCTGAGGGAAATCAGCTTTGGTCATATATAACCATATAGGACATAATGCTGATTGACATTTCTTATTACCTGTGTGTATTTTGAGATCCATCTTATTGGAAAGCCACAGAGTCTCGGAAACACGAACGAGGTTCTGTTGTGTATTTTAGAATAATCAGGCGTCCAAGCCAACAACTGTGGTTAAAAGAGTTTTTAGTTTACCGTTTATAAACGCTTTGCATGCCTAGAGTGTTTTTTTCTTAATCTGCATTAGATGAGCATAAACAAACAGGCGTGAATGAAGAGCAGAGCGAGCAAACGAGCGGTTATAATCTGACATGCAAAAGTGATCTATGACATTACTACAAACACTTTGTGTCACACATGATAGCCTTCTCCGTACCACCAGACGTTCTGCTACAAGTAGATCACCACCATAAACTTACAGACATACTTTGCTGTATATTTGGGAAAGTTTGAGTGATTTATCAGTAAAGTGGGGCTGCTGGAGTGATGCGCTCTAAAGAGTTTATTTTGGGACTCAAAAGGTAACCTACATATATTGGAGTAGAGTAGATATGTTGTCTGTTTCTGTCCAGCTTAAAAGTAGGTGGTATAGAAGAAAGAAAGAAAGAAAGACACAAAAACAGGGAGAGCTCTCCCTCCCTCCCTCCCCCTCTCCTGTCCTGTGATGTGTTCTGGCCAGACAGTATGGCTCCTGGGCGTCAGTGGCATGATCATAGAAACAGAGGCCAGAAAGGACATTCCTCATTGTTGGTGAGTCTAGAAATGAGCTTGGCCATCTTGCCCTGCTCTTTCTGAAACGGTATGGCATGCATTTTCTCCGTAGAAAAATAACAACCTTGTTGTTGTGGGAGATCAGTTTGATACAGCCATGGTCTATGTATCATTGTCCTATGATCCAGCCTCCTTATCATGGAAGTACACCTCTAATGCCCAGATTGTTAAATATGAGTAGGTTTTGCTCATGTGGTGATCAGTCTTTGATTTCACTGTGCTAAATCCCCTTTACAATTTAATCCCATGGTCTCTTTTCTACCTAACCACTGAACTACTTCTCCAACCATGCATTTGTTTCAGCTAAATTAGCAGTTAATACTCTCTCTCTCTTCTCTTGCCAGATGATTGAAACTTGACCTGGATTTCCGACTGTGAGGAATAACCTTCCCTGCAGGAGGCTTCAAATCTAGAGCTGCCGGATCCCTTCTGTGCCAACACAGATATTTTAGATTTAGAGTGTGTGCTGCACTTGGGAAGTTCAATTCCTCCACTGGTGCTGCTCTGTTTGCACAGACTTACCACGATACCTCTTTTACCCGTTGCTCCGTCCTGGCTTCTTATTATTGGACTCCTCACTCCTGTCCTCAGGGGAACTATTATCCCTTTAACGGCATCCATCACCTCATCTCGCCACCCATTTACCCATCTCATAATGAACTCCTCTACATCCATTACATCCCTATTCTCCTTCACCAGCCCAGCGGTGAAGCGCCTGCTCGGCTGGAAACAAGGGGATGAGGAGGAGAAGTGGGCGGAAAAGGCTGTGGACTCTCTAGTGAAGAAACTAAAGAAGAAGAAGGGGGCAATGGAGGAGCTGGAAAGAGCCCTCAGCTGTCCTGGTCAGCCCAGTGAGTATCAGCCTCAAATGTCCAGTTGTGGTCTAGTCCAGCAGATCCCAATCTGGAGGTCAGAACCCATCCGGGGGGGTCACAAGATAAACATGAGGGGCGATAAGATGATTATTAGGAAAGAAGACAAAACATAGTTCTGCTAGACAAAATAATGTAATTTTTTGGACTTTAATGTCCATTGTTTTGCCGATGTCTTGTGAAAAACTTGATACTTGTACCTCTCTGGGCCTGTAAGAATTATTTGAATGAAACAATTTGCTTTGCTGCTTTACTTCAGGGGTCATAAGGTAAAGATGTTGGGAACCAGTCAATAAAGAGGATGTTTCATACCTGTGAGCTCATAGGTTTCACACTATTATGAGCTCTCATCATGACAATAAATGATTAAACAAACAACAGAAGTTTAAACACAATCTGCAGATTTACTCTAGGTGTTTGATTCCTTCAGGCAAGTGTGTGACGATTCCTCGGTCGCTGGACGGGAGGCTGCAGGTGTCCCATAGGAAGGGGCTGCCCCATGTCATCTACTGCAGGGTGTGGCGCTGGCCTGACCTGCAGTCCCACCACGAGCTGAAAGCCTTGGAGTGCTGCGAGTTTGCTTTCAGCTCCAAGCAGAAGGACATCTGTGTCAACCCTTACCACTACAGGCGCGTGGAGACTCCAGGTAAACACATTATCAGAGAACATCTTCTGAGTTTGCTGTAAAATAATACGGTCATTGTTGATTTTTTTATATCATGACAGTAATTCTTTTGTGGGTTCCCAAACGGAGACAGGACATTTGATCTGATACAGTGTTCCCAGGGCAAAAGGATTTGCAGTAATATGATCTTTCATAACAGCATCTGGTCTTGCTCTGGGTCCCTTTGTCTCTGCTCACTCCCTCACGACCTTGTTCTTTCCTTTCTCTTGTCTCCTCCCAGTGCTTCCCCCGGTTCTGGTCCCACGCCACAGCGAGTTCAACCCTCAACACAGTTTACTGGCAAAGTTCAGGAACGCCTCCCTGCACAGTGAGCCTCTGATGCCCCAGAACGCCACCTACCCAGACTCCTTCCCCACGCTGCCCTGCTCCTCCTCCTTCTCCTCCTCCTCTACTTCCTCCCTCATCCAGTCTCCCACCTCACAGAGTTACCCCAACTCCCCCAACAGCTCTGCAGAGCCTGGCAGTCCGTATCACATCACAGGTAGGAACCAAAACGAGCAAGCTGATACTCCAAGTGTGACGGTCTATGTGAGATAGCAGGGAAACACCTGTCATGCCAGCAGGTTTCTGACTTTATTCATGCCCTCGAATCTCTCAACCTCTGAGTGCACATCGACTACTTTTTATCCTGTCCCTGTAATTTGTGACGTGCTCTTCCAGCAGAGACTCCCCCACCTCCATACAGCATGATGGAGACAAGCCCTCCAGATGATGTGAAGCCCAGCAACTCCACAGAAACCCTCAAACTCACGTTTTCCTCTCCGCACAGAGGTAACTTCAGTTCACACAAGATGAGATATGCAGAAGATAGAAAAGCATACAATTTAAGTAGTATTTACGGCTAATAAATAACAAGCACTATACCAGGAGATGATATATATATATGTGTCAGATAGAGATGTTGTTATACTATTTATACTGAGGCATTAATATCTCCAGTTGTACGTTTGCCACTATAGGCAATGTGTAGAATTGTTTGCATCCATCTGATAAAGTATCCGTCATGAAATGTACCATGGCCTATTTTATCCTTAATGCCCACCTCTAAGTCAACCCTTCATTGTGCTCCTGTTTAGATTTACGGCCTGTATGTTACGAGGAACCAGAGTACTGGTGTTCAGTGGCTTACTACGAGCTCAACAACCGGGTGGGGGAGACTTTCCACGCGTCATCCCGCAGCGTCTTGGTGGACGGCTTCACAGACCCATCCAACAACAAGAACCGCTTCTGCCTCGGCCTGCTATCCAATGTCAACCGCAACTCCACCATCGAACACACACGCAGGCACATAGGCAAAGGTAGGCTGGACGACTCGTGCAGGTAATTCATATCAGAACACAGGCGTCAAAGCAAGAATTCAGGGGAAGGTTGTTTGATAGGTGTCCACTGAGTGCGTGTCTTTTGTAAGCTATTGCTTGCACTCAGCTTGTCTCCTTGTACTGAATCTTTCAGCCCATTTTTTGTCTCATGATAAAAGAGTTTAGAGAGCCTTGCCTTTGTTGGAGCGAGAGACACCAAGCCTCTCTAGGTTCCAGTAAGCAGTGCACTTTGTGGTTTTGAATGATAGGGGTTACAAAAAGGGTCGAGGGCAGTTGGTCCCTAACTCACAGACACTACTCAGACATTCCTTATTTACAAGCAGATTCCATTGTGGTTTTGCTCTATACAATGTGAAAACAACACCGCATTTTTGGTCTGTAAACAACAAAGTGATAGAATATATCTTTGATGTTTTCCTGGATAAAAGCTGCTCTGACGTTACGAGCGTTTGCACCACAGTAAAAGGACCTCTTATTAGTTTTTAACATAAATCTCGTTATTTCACGATTTTCTCCTCCATTCCTCTAAGGTTTACACCTGTACTATGTGGGCGGCGAGGTGTATGCAGAGTGTCTGAGCGACAGCAGCATCTTCGTCCAGAGCCGCAACTGTAATTTCCAGCATGGCTTCCACGCCACCACTGTGTGCAAGATCCCCAGCGGCTGCAGCCTCAAGATCTTCAACAACCAGCTGTTTGCCCAGCTCCTCGCCCAGTCGGTTAACCACGGCTTTGAGGTCGTTTATGAGCTCACTAAGATGTGCACCATCCGCATGAGCTTTGTTAAGGTACTGAGCTTTCTTGGTGAATTAAACAATTGAGATTAGGCGACATGTAGCCAGAGAAATGCAGTCGGTGATCATCCTTTTGCTTGATACCTATATGGCTTAATAAGAAAAGTTCAATATCCACTCCAGGTTTCTCAACGTAACTTAATAAGCTGTTATTTTGGACTTAATGTGCTGTTGAGCATGTCAAATCCTACTGTACACAAGGTGGGATCACCCACTCATTTAATAGTTAACTGAACTGTCAACATGAGCAGCTGAGATTTACTGTTGTGTGTTCTCATCAGGGTTGGGGCGCTGAATACCACCGTCAAGATGTGACCAGCACCCCCTGCTGGATCGAGGTACATCTGCACGGGCCCCTGCAGTGGCTGGACAAAGTGCTCACACAGATGGGGTCCCCCCACAACCCTATTTCTTCAGTGTCATAACATGGACACACGTGTGTGTGTGTGCTGTTGGTCCTCCACACAGGTAGTCCTAGATTCTGTATGTTCTACTATGTCCAGGTTTTCTGTCCTATGGGCCCTCTCTTGACATCTCAAACTAAATTACAAAAATCTGTGTTACCCACAGCTTTGTCACATCATGCCACATAACTGAAACACATGAGTGATTGAATATAATTTACAGCTCATGTAGTTAAATGATCAAGTGTTCCTTAATCTCAGCAAGACTGCGATAAGGTATTTATCATCTCTCCGTCTGTCTTTGGGACATTAACTGCACTCCAAGACAAGAAAAAACAAGATACATTTGAAGGTACTCAAATACGAGTGTTATTACGTGTTGTAAATGTTATTACGGTTGTATGTATTCTATTTCCATGTTTTAACTGTTTGACTGTTTGCTTTTTACTTGTTCCATTAAAGTTGTTTTAAGAAGAAGACATTTCTCAATATTAGCTTAATAATTTTACTCTCATATTCACAGCAGAACATACACTTCAACTTAAAAACACGGGATCAACATACAGTAGCGTACAGCACAACATAGCTAGCATGATCAATATAAATCCAACCAAACTTGATTTGTTTTCCTTTTTGTATACAGTTAGTGTGGTAAAAACAAGTCCTGAAAGTGCCTCCAACAGGGCTCCAAACATGCATCACACAATTGATTGTCACATATAACAACACGTTCATGTTCAAGAGACAACATTAGGCTAAAAACAAAGTGAATAATTCGGACTGAAAGGTATTACACACACTCAAAAACACAAAGAAACGGCCATGTTCTTTTTTTCCAGCAATGGAAAAGACGAGAGGCTCACATTGAGCTCACAATATTTATTCAGTTAAACTGAGACTTCGACATCTGAATAACTTTGACAAAACGATCGCAATCCAATGCCGTCATTATTATTGTCACATGAAGACGGGGGACTCATAAAAGTGAAAAGAAATAGCACCAGACATGGCCAGAAAGTCATGCCTTTTGAGGCATCACGATTTAGATCAGTTCACCTAGTTTAGTCCACCAGCCTCACCATGTTGTTCTTTCTTCTGCATGGCTGTCTGGCTGGAGAAAGTCATGTTCACAGTACACGGTTACGCACCATTTACGCATGACGTGCCAGTGTTTCTTCAGTGCTCTCTGTGCAAAAACACTGACGGGCCGGCGTCAACAGCTCGGGAACTGCTGCTGTGTTTGGCTGCGGCTCTGTGTGGCAAGGAGCTGCTGCTGCTGCTGCAGGAAGCTGATCACCTCGGGACTTCTGAGCAGTGACTGAAGGAAACGCACACATTCAAATATCAGAGCAAAAATACAAAAACAGATATTTCTCTAGATGCAAAGCCTACTTTAGGGAAGATGAGCGCCTTACATTAAAAAGTGATGTCTCCCACAATAGCTTTCAAACACGTTAATTTAAGATACTAAGCAGATGCAAGTCATTTGGATAATGTGTTCAGCCATGCTGCTGAGCATGGAAACATTTAAGGATCCCATACTACGAGAAATAAGACAGATAATAACACTAAGAATGAGGACATGCATACATGCATACACATTAAAGGAAAAAGGTAACGAATGCAGATGCTGTCTTGAAAGTAGGGGGCATTCTCCAGACATAGATTGAGTCCACATATCCCCTTAAAGGGAAGGGGTCCCTGAATAGTTTAAGTATGAAAATAACGCACATCCTATGCCAAGCTACACAGGCTGTTCTGGAGGCTCTTGGTGGCCCTTACATCTGGGGTTTCATCATGGCACGACAGTCAATGTGTCCAGTTATGACTCACCAGTCTCTTCTGGTTGAGGACCTGCTCGATCAGGGAGGGTCTGGCTGGCCGGTCACCGACGGCACCCAGACGCTGTTTGTTCACGGACACAGGCCGCTCCTCTGAGTTTTCCTGATTGACAGATGCAAATACACAAAAACACGCAATTAACTGGGAGAGTTTTGTTTGTATTGTTGTTCAGTAAACCTCTCAAATTAATTTCTTCTTCAGTCATCTGTCTAAAATATCGAGATGTGGAGACGGTTTGTAATAAAAGTCTAGTTTGTATGGTTTGTATGGACTCTGTCACACCATGATGGTGGGTTTAAATGAAAGTATCTATATCTGAATCTTACGTCAATTTTTCCACTGGACATGGCCTGATCACTCTTCTTCTTCTTGTACTTGTCTTTGTACATCTTGTTGCGGTGTTTTTTGCACATCCAGGGCTTCCTCTGCTTCGCCACCTGCGTTGTGGTCTCCGTGCACCCCTCATATGTGCACTGTTTGGGTGCGTTGTCGCCCTCCGAGGTCTCCTCGTCGTTGAGTTCCTCCGGGCTGGCGGCGCTGTCCCTGGGATCCGAGGTGTCCAGAACGTCGCTCTCCTCGTCCATATCGTCCATGTCGTAAGAGGAGACGTTGTTCTCCGGTTCGTGCGGCGTTATCACATTCCTGCTGTCGACTACTCCGCTCTTACTCACGTAGTACCTTTGCCCGTCTTTGGTGAACAACAGAGTCGAGTCTTTGTCTTTGTTTGCTGATGCTGAGTTGTCATCTTCACTCATGATCGCGGTTGTAGCAGCAGCAGCTAGCTAGCTAGCTACCTATCAAACCTCTGCAGTCAGCTCACGTTACAACGCCTAGCTAGTTACCTCACAAGCTGCCCCTCCAGTTTACTATACTGTCCAGTTTGAGAATGCGGTGTGTCATAAATACATACTTTAATTAAATCGTAGGACTTCTTGTCGCCTACCATTCAACTTCCATAGATTTCAAATGTCACTGTTTTCGTTTACAATAATTTTCTTCTTCGCTGCATTGGCTCCATTTGACACATAGCGACCCCTAGTGGCCAACACGCAACGCATGCGCCTTTGTGCTCTTTTTTTGGTGGTAATAACGTCCTTTGCAATCTAACAGGACGAATTTTGCATGCATCATTAAATTGATTAGTTTTAATTAATTCAAATAATAATAATGCCGACCAAACACCTAGGGTTGCTACCTCCTGCGGCCTCATGCGCGGGGAACACAAGGAAATAAAGAGTAAATAAGAGTAAAGCACAGTTATTATAAAGGATTAGTCTTTCCTTACTGTATGTCCGTTTTTTATGCAACAATGGAGAAGTCATAATAAGTTTCCATTAAATAAATAGGTCTGAGAAAGTTGCCTTATCATCCCCACTGTATCCCGAGCACCTGCCCTGTCAAGTACAGAACATGTTTGATCCATCGTCTCTGGCTTCAACTGTTGTGGGATTCACAACTATCAAGTACCCCTCTAGTCAAGTGCCACCCCTGCAGATAACTGTTAACAATAGCAAAAAAAAAACCTGAGTGGGAGGATGTGCTTTTTCAAAACAAGGCAAATTTACAATTCATTAAATCCGTCTGCAGCAAACTCAGAGATTTGGGGACCTTTCGTGGTCCATTGCCACATGAATTGTCTACTGTCTGTCTGTTTTAAAGTTTTAAAATCGAACTAACTAAACACATGAAACCATAGTAAAACACAGAGAATTTGTTTTTGAAACCAATTTTAATTATTACTATTATTATTAATACACCATTGTTGAACAGAGGTACAAGTATTGGTATTGCAACAGATTGTAATACTGTAGTGCAGCTGTGAGAGCACTTTGGTAAACCACATGTGCCGGAATGAGTGGATTTCAACAGCTAGACAAATTCCTACTGATCTGGTCAATATGGTGGCACATTACTGTGTTTGTGTTGTGATAAGAATAAATACAGACAAGTTCGACCATTGAAGATCATCCCTAAAAATCGAAAGGAAATCGCTCTTCTTATACTCCTGTGGCTTCTCCTGTCCGTTATCTCACATCAATTACTGGAAATCCCTTTTTCGGTTGCTGTTGCAAAGGAAGTGACATCATTCCCAGTGTTTGACACGAAGCAAAGGTGATGGACTCTTCTTCTCTAGATTTGTCTGAGTACATCCATCTAAGTGGGACATCAGGTTGAAATGGTCTTTTTCAACACATTTATATTGTTGTTTTTTTCTTCGACTGACTGATAGACATGTATGAATTTTTATTTTTTTTTTACATTTTTCATAAACTCATTACTAGTAAATAAATATACTGTATTGTGAACTATCAAAATAAATGAAATTATGTTATTTACATAACATATAAACAATACTTCATCACAGAACCATTTTTTATTTAAGAATAGGCTACTGTATGTCTGTCATGCTTTCATCTGAATAAATGAAGTCATGAATGAGGTTGTACAGAGCTGAAATGAATCATCTCCTGTCCTTTTAACTGTACTGCTTTCCAGGAGTACTGCTGGTTCTCTGGCAACTGTCGTTCTCAATTTGACTGCACCTAGACTTTGTGCAAATAGGCAGCCCTCATGAACTGCTAATTGTATTCATTTACCACCTAAAACAATTCTCCAAACCCATACAAACCGGTACACCTATGGCTGCAACAATGATACCTTTCCTAACTGCTGGAATATGTGGATGAAATATGACTTTAGTGTTTAAGTATGAAAAATACATAAACCAGGCTTCATATGTGTACATGAGCATTGCAAAATATCAAGATTAATATTATATAAATTCAGAATGATTGTGAAACTGTGCGCATGAAGACAAAATGTGAGTTTGCTACACAAGCACCCAAATGCTGCTGAATTTTGTGTACCAAGATGTCATGTATGAAGCAGTTAACACAATTATATGGAGAGATCAAATGCACCATTATTGTCTTAATAGCAGTCTCTGTAAAATGTAAACTCTAAAACTGCAATCCAACAGCACAGGAAGGCAATGCCAATACTGTGTGGTGCACAGAATTATAGCACAAATGCTGTCTTTCATCATTTATCTGAACACTGTATCTAACACATTGGTAAGAAAAACACTCCTCTACACATTGTAGCTCTCAATTCCCCACATTAACCTACGTTAGCCTACTTCAACATTTCTGAGCTCTACTTCTACACACTTTTCCATTATTGTCGTTCCTGCTAGCTCTTAGGACAATCCAACAAAGAAGTATTCTTCATGAAAAAGGGAAATACATATTAAAAAAATGCAGTAACTAAATAATGAATAAATAAGGTTCAATAAAACATGAACATTGGTCCATATTCTCATATTGCCTTGTAGAGCTGCTCCGTCATAAGGAAGTTTCCATGTTGAGCCCGGATCATCACAGAAGGGTAAACGATACTGTCGCCCCTTTCTCGCTCCTTGAGCTCTTCAACATGTGCTCAGATGAGAGAACGTTTAAAAATAAATAAATAAAAAAGTATTTCGCCTCATTCCACCGTTTCCCTCTTCTTCATGGTCTCTGTTTCTTGTTGCCTCTTTCTCTCAACCTCTCAACCCACTTTTTCATCTATCCACCCTTTGATCGATCACTCCTCCAGGTTGGAAAGATATATTCAGCGGAGCTCAAAGTTCTCTGAGTTGTTTTTTGTTGTTGTTGTTCCTCCCTCCACGGTTTTCCCCTGTTCACCCCCAGCCTTAGAAAAGAGACTAAGGGGAGGCTGACGTCTCTGTCTCTTCCTCCTCCTCCTCCTCCTCCTCCTCCTACATATAGAGGGAGGAGCTGGATGAGGATTTTCCCTCCTTGCTGCTTCTTCCTCCTCCTCCTCTCTAGAAGGGGCGAGATGGGGGAGTAGAAGATACTGGCTGAGCTGATGGAGATGTCATCAGAGTCAGATGGGAGGCTGAGGTTCGGGGAAGGGTCAGAGCAAGTGTCAGGGGTCAGAGAGGGAGGGGCCATGGGCAGGCCAGGGAGGCAACTGGGGGGCTCCGCCCGTAGTGATTTTGCTGTTGATGTTGTTACTGTTGTCACTGTTAGCATCATCTGCAAAGGCAGTGGCTTCACATTCGGGTGGCGTCCTCGTCTGAGAACCTGCCCCTCCTTATCAAGAGGGGTGGCCTGAATGAGGGAGGAACAGGAGAACATTATGATTATACCCAATACCGGGATCTGGTCACACAGTAATCCAATATGGAGGACCAGGAGAGCCTTGCACATGTTATTTAAGTTATTAATTGATATTAAATTGGACAGTGAGAAGAGGGATAAACAAAAGCAAAAATTGTATTAAAATACAAAATATATTAAATCAAAACCTAAATGAAAAGCTTTGATTCAACATCCCAGTTCTTAAATTATGTTTAATGAGCACCTGAAACTAGATTAATAGATCAAATTGTTGCGTATATTTATGCATTCATTTGTTATTAATTAATCTTGTCTGTGTACTGTAGATATCAGCCAGTACAATTATAACTATGAACCTTTAGAAACATGTACTTCTAGGTCCTCCATAAATCAATGGTAGATAAAGTCACACAACAGGAGTTGGGTAGTGGGACCTTAATAGCAAGCGTGGGTATTTCTAGAGGCAGCCAGGTAGGGAGCATGACATCGATCAAAACAATCACTTAAATTGGCAGGGAACAAGCAAGCGAACAGGGTTAACATCACTTTGTACATGTTCAACAGAGGGATTTAGGACACACGTCCACAAAGGTAATTTTAAGGGGAACTTGTACTTCCTTATTGACACACTCAGAAATCCAGGAGACACTGGTATACAATGACACAACATAGAGGACGCGGCATTAGCAAAAGACGGACGACAAGGATGTGTTTACACAGACGAATGGGAAGGAGCAGAAAGCCCAGCACAAAGACCACAGAGCAGGGGCGGAGCTGTCAAGGCAGCACAGCAGCAGCCAGTCAGCTTCACGCAGTGAGGAGGGAGGCAGCAATTTCAGAGACACTATTGTCCTTTGTTTTGTTGTGAAAATCTACCGGGTTTAATCTCTATGGAAACCTGGCGTACCTTGTCCAGTACATGGCCGGGTGCTGGTAGAAATCCAACGACCCAGATCTCTGCATAGAAAAGCTGTCATCCAACTGAATACAAAGAGAAACCGGCACAATCAATCTAAACACCAGTTCACTTGACAACAGAACAAGCTTCAAACTAACTTTGGAGGCACAAAAAAAAACGAATTTCAAAATAAGTTGCAGAAAACTATAGAACTCTGTATAAACCAATTCAACAACAACTTTAGATATGTCGGACCAGTTGGTTTATGGGTTCTGTAGATTGTAGTAGTGGTGACTTACAGAAATGACTGACACTCCTGCAGTGGTGTCGTTGCCCTTCGGACTGGTGTTGAAGTGCTTCTTTATCTTCCCTGCTACTGACAACTGATGATCGTTCTCACATAGACCCTCATCCTGTATCAAGCAAGGCGAGAGGAGAGGAAAAAAAATCAGCGCTTATGGGAAGATATTGCGACTCAATAGATGCGAGCTCAATTAACGCTGTACTTACAGTGACCCAAGGGTGCTCTAGCACCTGGAGGGCCGTGTATCTCTGATCCACCTCCACCTCCAGCATGGATCGAATCAGCTCCTTCAGCAGCAAACAAAACATTGGTGAGTCAAGTCAGTTTTGTTCACAACACACACAAACAGATGATGTCCTTACTAACATAGATATTCACCTTGGCTGTCTCTGACACGTTGTCCCAGTACGGTAGGGGAAATTCTAGCTGTCCCATTAGTATCTGATCAAAAAGCACTTCCTGATCGTCACTGCTCCTGCAAACAAAACATTTCCACGTGTGCCTTCATGAGTAAAATACTTCTCTGATCAACAATGTTCACAGGAGTAAAGAAGCCATTAGGGGAACTCATACACAACTCTGAATGTGACATTATGCAAGTAAAAAGTCATTTTTACTCGGTGGTGTATAGCGCTTGCTTTTAGCTTACCCTCGAAAGGGTGGGAAACCACACAGCAGGATGTAGGTGATGACTCCAGCTGCCCAGATGTCCACCTTAAGGCCATACCTGCACAAAGACAAAGATATATCATGACTAAGCTGTATCAAAGATAAGCTGTAACCTACAGCCTAACTGCATGAAGACATGACTCATACATTGGCCGTGGCCTGTGCGTCATTCCTCTATTTTGTACCCAACTCTGCTACTGATGCTCTTACCCTGTTTCTGAGATGATTTCAGGTGCTACATATGTCGGGGTCCCGCAGACAGTGTAGAGGGGGCCGTCCACCACAGTCGCCAAACCAAAGTCTCCAAGTTTCAGGCTTTTGCTGCCGTCCGCATGCTCATACACCTAAGCGCATAAAAAAATGGTTGCATTGTTGTCTGTTACAAGGTGCTAGGGGGCACCAAAGTCACAAATTTGCAAATCCTACACATAGTGGCTTTAGACGAGTATGCGCTTCCTTTGACTTTCAATCAGCAATTACACCAAATTTATAGTAGCACCTTTTAATAAAGTATGACTGCAAACAAACCTTAAAGCCGGTATAATACATATTATAATATTTAAAGTTGCTCAGGCGTTTCAGCGTCGTTTAACTCGAAATTGACAAACAAACAAAACTAAATTGCTTTGGGTTTATGGCTCACAACTCCTTCCACAAGTCTGGCCCGACCATCGCATGTAAAATAGGACTCTGGGTGGTAGACGGTGCAAAGGAGGGGATGAAGAACAGCATTTGAGGGAAGAGGATGAGAAGACAACCAGGAGGTCGACAGAAGGGAGAAGGAGGGACGGAATGCACATGCAAAGAAAGCTGGAGAAGGAGTGAGCGGGAGGTGTGAGGGCAGCAGGGATGAGTCATCTGTCTCCTCTGTGAGAGTCCAGAGTGAGTGATATTACTTCACTGTTCATTCAGACAAGAGGGAGGCTATACTGCGGCAAGATATATGACCATGTCCACAGTGAAATCACATGCAGAGCCACTCCGCGTGAACTCACCAGTAGGTTTTCTGGTTTGATGTCTCTGTGCACAATGTTGAGGCTGTGGAGGTATTTGATTGCGTTGGCCAGATTGTAGAGCATGCCGCTGGCGTCTCTCTCAGTGTACCTGTTGGCAGAGGTGATGGCATCGAACAGATCTCCCCCCTGCAGAAAGAAAAAATCATGATTGGCGGGCGGGTTGTCAGTATTAGGAACAAACTCACAGGAGTTCTGTTTGGCGTTTTCACGCACAGAACCTGACAGGTTCACTTCCAAGTTTTCACAGTTGCTCATCTTTTTCTGCTGAGAGGAGTTTTTGGCTAGAAAGTTGAGCGAGCGTTTTCGTTTGCTTAGCAGCTAGAGCGGTAAACTGTGTCCTTATTCCTTACCTTGGTTGAAGCATCTCCTCCTCCCCTCTGTCTTTGATATTTCCCTTTCATTTTAATATTTTCCTTTAATTTCACCTTCTCCTCTTTCCTCGCTTTTTCCTCAGTTCTTAGCACATATTTTTCACTTTGTGTGAATCTTCCCCTCCTCTCTCTCCCTCTCTCTCTCTCTGAGAGGACTAAGTGGAACAAAAGCTTAAAATAGTGCTGAATCTCTCTAACTCTCAGGTTTTTCAGCACAGACTCAGACTCACTGTCGGCATCCAGCCTGCGTAGGGACAATTATTTAAACATGAGCGCTGTCACCTTATCACCACTTCTCTACCCCCACTGTGTGGTCAAAAGTATGTTGACACTCAGACATTATACTTGTATGTGATTGTAGAACATCTAACTTCCAAAGGCTTAAACATTAATGTGCTGCTATAACATCCTCCATTCTTCTTTGGAGGCTTTTCCACACGATTTTGGAGCCTGGCTGCTGGGAGCTTTTTTCCCCATTCAGCTGAAAGGGCATTAATGAGGTCAGCTGCGGGTGTTGGGGGATGAAGCCTGGCTCACTGGTGGCATCCCAAAGGTGTCGGATGGGGTCAAGGTCAGGCCTCTGTACAAGCCAGTTATGTTCTTCCATGCCATATCGAAAAACTATTTCTTTATGGGCCTTGTCATGTTGAAGCAAAAACAGTTGCCAAAAAGTTGGAAGCATACTATTGTCTAAAATATAAAGTTTTTCCTTAATTGAAACTATGGGACCGATCAACAGCACCAGGCAGAAGAACACAAAACTATGTGTATATTTTTGGCTATATTTTGAGCCATCTCTCTCGTTGCTCTTACCCTTTGCTTCCCCTTTCAATGCATCCATCTGTCTCTCTCTCTCTCTCTCTGTCCCTGCCACTCTGGCAGAGACTCTCTCCACCTCATTCATCAACAGCCTCCTCTCGATCCTCCTACTTTGGACAGGCTCACACGTACACACACTCCTTCCACAGATTGCCTCTCATCTATATTCTGTAGTACTCTACACCACAACATGAACAGATGGATTACACTCCTGGCTCATGAATTATGCACAAACATTTCTTGACTCAGAGAGCGAGAGAGAATAAAGAATGCGAACACACGAGCGGTTCGGGCCACAGACCGATTCTCTCAATCCCACAGTGTCACTGTTTGGAATTCATCATTTGCTTCACCAGCTGAATGTTGCAGATTGGTCTGCTGTTTCTGCCGCCCTGGTCTTGTCTGTTGCTCTCAAGTTGGAGATAATGATCACCAACATGTATTAATAATACATCTATCCATTATGTTAGCATGGCCAAATATTCATAGCAGATGATGCACAAACATGAACATGTAAGTACGGTATGCAAACAGGGCTACACACCTTGACCAGCTCCATGACCAGATAGAGTTCGCTGTAAGTGTCCACTTCCTCTATGAGCAGGACGATGTTTGGATGTTTGACCCTGCGGAGGATGGCCACCTCGTTCTGGATCATGTGCTCCTAGAAATAAGAATTGAAATTGAGTTCAGCCAAGTGAAAGAAATTTGTTGAAACACTAAAGTGGATCCTCATCTTCAAAAGAGCTACTTTTGTGCATATATTTTAGCAGTTTTGAATACAAGTAATCTTTTTCTGTCTACATGAGTAACATTTAAGCCAAGCAACAGTATTCCTACTTGGGTGGGGTGGCCTTGCACAGGACCCTTTGGCCTTTGGAGTCATGGTTTACCTTGCCTCTGCATTTGCCCTTGTTGATGATCTTCAGAGCGTACTCCCGTCCTGTGGAGTGCTCCACACATTCTCGGACGACTGCAAAGTTTCCATCGCCTAACATGCGTCCCACCTTGTAGCGGTCCGATATGTAGGACGGCACAGCTGGAACCTCATCGACTAGAACTTCAGCTGCAGAGAGGAAGAAGGAGGTTTAGAGTGGCTGAGGGACTCAAGTTTACACTGTTTTTCAAGCTGATAAAGATTCATTGTATACACACAGGTTTAATAGGTAATTAGGTCATTAGGGGGAACATAAGAGCCTTGTTAAAAGCTATTGCATATCCTGCTAATAACAATGAATTCATTAATATTGAACAGGACACAAAGGTTAGATTAGTAAACGTATTTGCTGATTATTAATACATTAATAAATGGATCCAACAGTAAAGAAAAAGTAAAGGGACTGATATAGAACAAATAAATACAAATAACACAGATACGTGAAAATATATAGAATATTAAAATTAGATTCAAACATACAGTCGACCCTTTATCAGTTATAAATCATTTTTCTAACTAATTTCAAAGCCAATGACTCAACATAAAAGAATACAATTCTCGTTACAACCTTTACAATATTTACCAGCACGTCATTGTTTGTAGTGTCACAGAGTTTTATGGAGTCAGAGAGGTGAAGAAAAACACCAGAGGAGGGGAACAGTGTGAGAAACAGAGGTGATGAGAACAGGATGTACAACACAGAGATGGGAGAGAGAGAGATGCATCAAAGGTCATGAAAATGATTCAGACATGCATGATATTTGCGAGTACATCGCCTTTTCCCACTGACGGACAGATGGGGGTATTCTTGTCGCGATCATTTTCCTCACCTTCAGTATCAGGTCCATCCCTGTCTTCCACTGAGCTGGACACTTTAGAGGAAGACAGAGAGGTGGAAGAACCCTGGGACCCCTGCAGAGAGAGAGGGAGGGAGACAGAGAGCAGGATGTCAACTATTTAAACCTTTATTATTACACAAAGTAGTTTGTAATCCACTCAACACGCAACAAAACAGCATGAAACAGTTCCTTCTGCTACAATCCCAGCCAAAACAAAATCTAACTTATGTCCAAAAATAGACAAAAGCACATTGTGTGACTCATCTCATCCTGAGAACATCCTTAAATCTGTCTTTGTGTTTGCATGTCTGTTCCTGCTGTATACTGCTGCCCTGTGTTGTGTGTACAGATTTACTTAAGCTACTGAGCTGAATATAAACCGGCTACTTATTCAGCAAACAACCTGTGTGTGTCCACGGTGGACAGAGAATCGAATCCCAATAAGCTCCTCTCTATTCACATAACTTTAAGTCATTCCTAACTGTCCCGTCCTTCAATAACACCTCAAAACAAAGGTTTTGATGACCGTAATAAAGGCGGATGAATACTGCCTTTCATGTGGTTAGGGATTAGGAGGTCATTAAGGGGAAAGAGATGCAGCGTCTGCATCTATCTAAAGACAAAAACTCATTACACCCTCCACCTCGTAACCTTCTGTCTGGTTGTCATGGAAGCACCGAGGGCAGGGCGCGAGGATCTAGTCGGGACTGTAAATGAGAATCTACTCATCTCTCATTTCTGTCTTTCCTCCGCTCCTCTACTGTCCATCTTTCTCTTCTCTTCGACTCCAAAACTTGGCTTCACATTATCTTACTACATTTGAACAATGTGATAATGCTTCGCTTGGAAGATGAACATAATTCTCACTTTCCTTCGTCTCCTCTCTCCGGCTTCTCAGTCAGTCCTGAGGACACAGATGTGCAAAATCTTTGTGGTCTGAGAGGTTTCCAGCGCTCGAATAAATCCTGCAGGTGCAGCTGGCACTGGCCAGCGAGTGAATTGGACACCATCATAATTCCTCTAAAATATAAGCTTGACGATGTGAATTATTAACATGTGCAGTTTGCACTGTAAATGGTCTGCGCTGTGTGTGTGATGTGCGAGCCAATCTATGTGCATCAGAGAGCAGTGCATTAGCGGTTAGTTGGTGAATAATGTTGTCTGATGATGTATTTTACTTTCATTATTTCAGTGCAGGTGTAGTTTTTATGATGCTCTCTCGTGGTGAATATATACCACATCAGTCCTGAGTCCTTCGAAGAGAGGAGATCTAAAGAGTGTTGCTGAATTAATGGATGCTGCCTATTGTTATAATAGTAACCTAGAAAACAATTGTAACAAGGAAAAAGGTGAAGTGTAAAAGGGTGCCAAATTTGGCATCAACAATTGCTATTATGAAAAACTGTGTCAAATTAAATCTGATAACATGCTTCTGCTTTTTCAACAAAAGTGCAGATCAACATTTATTCAATTAAAATGCTTGCTGAGAACTAGAAATACCCTCTTATATCTATGCTATCCAGTCAGACTGTGATACAGACTGGAGAGTTCGCTGTCATGGCAGAAATAGGAGACGGCCCGTCATAATGACTTAGAAATTAAAAATATTTACAAAGCCGAGCGGCCCTACATCTCAGCTCAAGTAACTGCCAGCTCGTTTACTCATCTCTACTGCTGTGACCTGAAAGCCGCCCAGGTGAATGTAGCAGTGAGTCAGGCTATTTGGTTTATGTAATGTTGTTTTTGCTCGGGCACTCATCCTGGAACAGGAAAACCCACTTAACACTCATAAAGCCAATGACCCTCCTGTGCTTTATCTACAAAACACCCTTCATCTGCTCCTTTATTCTCTCATCCCGACTCCAACATTTACCTCTCTTGTGCCCTTATCCCACATCCAGCCCTGTCCTCTGCTCGCTTTCTCATGTTGAACTCCTATCTCTCTCTTCCTGCCACCGAGGGAAACAAAATACTGTTGCTATGGAAACTGCTCACGGAGAAGAGAGAGGCAGCTTATGAGACTTCCAGAGTGGAGACAGAAGCCTATATATGGCCATTTCCTGTCTGCGGTCTGGGAGGTAGGTTTGCCCTTCTATGAACATTGTGTCTCTCCTTCCTGTGTGAAAAACTACGAGACAGATGGAGTGACAGACAGAGCGAGAAGAGACTGTGAGGCAGAGAGAGACGGAGAAACCAAGAGACTGTGGGAAAGATGTATGGAGTCTGGTCTGGTTGATATTGATCATTTTATATATATATATATATATATATATACACATACATGGCAGGAACTGTCTTGTTATTGTTCCAGCTTTCTCCCTGTTGCACAACACAACATACACTATTCCTAGCTCGACATCTCTTCACTTTTGCTCTGGCTATGACTCACACCACAAAAACAAAGCAAAAAGACACATACACACCGACAAACCTTTTACATCATGACTGGAACCACTGCTCTTCAAACCGGCACGGGCAACACTCAGCGACTGAATACTGATCAGCGCATGAATGTGAATTAAACAGGAAGTCCATGAGTGACCTTAAACATGGGGCATCATCTCAGACGTCAAACAGCAGACATATTTAAAAAGTCAGTCGACTGTAGAATTCAGCATTAAAAATGCACCACAACATTTACAAAAACGACTAAAGAGTAATGCTAGCTTCATCCTCGATGACCCTGTTTGAATTTGATTACAACACAAATCCTGAAGCCGTCTTCCTCTCTGTGCCTCAGGCTGAGAGAGCCAAACCTCCTCTACAGCAGCATTTTTTGTCATTTTCACTGTCACGCAATATCCAGCAGAAGCAAGATTTACTGTTGTTTGCGTCGGTGGAAAAACGTCTAATAAGATTTGATAGAAATAGGGTACTTTGTTTTGTCCCAAGTTCCCACTCTACCTCTCATAAGGACACACGGTACAGGAGATAATACGTCTTGGCTCTTATTTTGGTGTCTAGACGGATAGGAAACATAATCAATTTGACTCTCATCTGAAGAGATCACCAGTGTTAGGGGATTCAGTCTTTCTGCTCTGCCAGGGAAGTTTTCTAATCACAATCCTTATGGACCGCAATCCTGCAGAATCACAGACACGTGATTAAATGCTTCACGGGGAGTAAAAAAACAGGAGACTTGGTCTCTCTAAGACAGAAAAAAAACCATCCAGAATAGACTGGGGAGATGAACGCTCCACTGGGACTGAGTTTGTGTTGTAATCTCTTCTCTGCTCTGCTGAATACAGACACGAGTTTAACAAAGGAGAACCGACCATCGTCATCATAATCATCCTACATCTACTGGAAATGATCTCCGTTTGTTTTTGCATGTCATGACACATGAGAATTACTGTTAATCAACACACACGAGGGGCACGAGAAGAAAAACACAATATCAAAATGAAATGACAATGAATTTAATGACATCAACAAATGGAAATTAATACATTAAAGAAAGAGCAAATAAAGTACAAACAGAAACAAATGAGCCAAGAAGAGCTGGCGGCCTTACATGACAAAATCACAGTATGTAAATGATGGACGAGGTTATCAAATATAATTAGCCTGTGATAAAGCACACAGACGATTTTCACATTTACATCTTACATGTATGTAAATGGGAGTGCAAACAAATATCCTGAAGCCCTCTGCAAAAAGCAATGTTACCGATTAAAGATATGGAAAGCCAGATTTGAATTATTTGTGAATAATTTAAAGAATAAAATGTTAAAAATTGCAGCGATTTCAAATTCTTCCACCGTTTCCTCATGCGCTGCAGCCAGTCCTTTTGGCAGATACACTGTAGCAACAGAAATTGGCCAAGCCTTCTAATGACATCAACACGACAGGAAATCAGACACATAATACAACCGAATAACAAATACAATCTTTAGTAACAACACACGATGAGATGAGACAATAATTAACAACTTCATAAAACACACCTTCAGTCTGCTCTCTCATTCTCTGTCACACACACACACACATACATACACACGTTCACACATAATTTAATTATGAATCACCCAACACAAAATATGGACGATAATGAGAGATGGAGCATGCAATTCAAAGGATTATGGAAGTGAATGACTCAACGGTGAGAGGAGGATGTAGGTGACATACTACGGTTGACAATTATCACTTTCTTTCTCTCATATGCTAATACAAACAGCTATCTGACTGTATCACAGCTGTTATATCGGCATCACAGACCTTCTGTTTGTCCTGCTTTCAATCTGTCGGTCACTGTGCTCAGAGTATTGTCTCTTTTCTTTTAATGATTTCTTTCCCTGTCTGTGTTTTTCACATCTGATGGAGGAAACAGACAACAGGGAAGAGATGTGACCACAGCAGCTCATTTGAGTTATCTGTACCTGCTTAACGGACATTGACAGAAAACAAAATGCAGGGTGTGTGTCGGTATGTTTAAATTAAAAAGCTACTGCAAAGCAATATGAAAATGGTGAGACAAGTGGCCCTAAAATGACTCTAAGAAGCAAAGGAGAAGCAGGAGATGGATGGCATCCTGAATGCAGACCAGTCTTTCATGCTTCGGTTGCAAATGCATTCAAATTGGTCACACCAGCGTTTACCAAATGTATAAAACGCATAGCATGTGTAAATGTGCATCAAGCTGTTATCCACTGCCTGTGCACAAATGGGGATGTCATGTACAAAAGTGTTTTTTCCTGAAGCATACATGAGCGTATAAGTGATTTTGTGTTTCCCTTGTATGTGTGCAAGGGAAATGGAAAAGCCACAGTGCAATGCAATGTCTGTGTATTCTGCTCAGGGAAATGGGTTAGGATGGTCTGAGCTGTGCGAGCAACCTACATCAGGCAGCAAAGTGCCTATAAGTGTTTAAATGCAGGGTCCAGCGAGGTGAACTATTCAAATGCTATACTCATAGTAGGTTGCTGAGGCTCTGTGGCTGCAGAGGAAATGGATTTATGGTAGCTTTCAATGCGTTGTAGGGCTGACATTTCAAAAATATTTTAGTCAACTTTGAGCCCCAGATGTTCTTTGAAGAACCCGGATGTTAAAAATTCAAGTTCTATTTGAAGGAAAAGGGTCATTTCTGAGTCATGGTGTGATCAGATTGAGTTATGCATTTTAGGTGTTATGGTGAGAAAGGTACTTCCTTGCCATTGTTAGCACAACAATAAAATGATTTGGGTGTGTGTATTCAATATTTGTGATTATTCATGCCTGTTTACACAGAGGGGACATAGAGGGAGAGGAACTGTGCAAATATAGTGTCAGAAACTTGGCGCCTACTTCCCCAAGAAGCTTAGACTTAATCTAGAAGGGAAATGATGGACTATTATTTCTCCCTGTGAAGTTAATACCCTTTCATATGGGGAAATGAGAGAGGGGTTGCAGAGCTGGGTGGCTGGGGGGGGGGGGAAGTGACAATCGGTGACAGATGGAGTGAAATAGAAATTAGAAACTGTTTGGGAGAGAAGGTACAGAAACTGAATCTCTAACTGGGCGGATAGAAAAAGTAAGAAGTGGCGAGAGAGAATTACACCATATAGCTGAAGAGTGTGAAATACACGCTTGTGAAACTATAAAACTAGAATTTAACGGCAGTATCACTGAGGTCAGGATTGCACTACATAGCTAATTTATGATGGCTGATGAGAAAAGTGGACAGAAGCAAAAGGACATGTAGTGTGGTTCAATGTGGAGAGGATGGGGCAATGTTTCTTTTCCTTTTTCTCATTACATCTGGTTAGCCCTCCGTCACCTCTCTAACCCCGAGTTAAATAAGGAAATAACAGAGCAGCAGAAACTGGGTGCTGTAAATGTCTCCATTCAGAGAGAAGTAGACAGAAAGAAAGAGAGTGTGTTCATAAATGTGTGCACTTGCCAATTTATCTCCCTTTCAACGCTGAGATCTATGGTGATGACCCATTTCTATTATACAGAAGACTGTGGAAGTTCCAGTGCACCTTGTTCTGTTCTCAGTAGCTACAACCCAAATCTGATGTGTCCCTGATCTGTCCCTGGCTGACCTTCATATCACATCAATGTAACCTCATCACCGATGGGCCAGACTCGCCACCATCCATTAATTCTTCCTGGCAAATGTAGCACCAGACAGAAGCTCCTGAGCCCAAGAGATTCATTCTTTATGCTATGCTGATTTTAGCCTACACACACTCATTTACGTACAGAAATAATTCACATACCACTCAATATTCTGTGTCCTATTAAAAGGATATTGACTCCAACAGCATTCTTGCCTTTCGTTCCCTAAAAAAATGGTTTGTCCCAGCTCCAATAAATAGCAAAATAAATCATAGCTGCACCCCTGCTGTCAGGTAGAAAAGTATATGGTTGAGAAAACACAAGACACGTGCATCCGGTAGCCCAAATGAATACGGGACAGGTTCACGTACAGTGCTGTGTCTGTATGCGAATGTAAGAGGGTGAGGTGAACCGAGCCTGCGAGTGTTGGTGTAAGAGGGAGAAGGAACCTAAATCAGCAGCAGGCTTAGAGTTCCTGCAAATCAAAAGAGCTGCTGCAAGAAAACAGGGACTGATCAGGATTTGAGGCTGATATTAAAAGCTCACCATCGTCACTGTCACAGACTGGATTAACAAATACTTTGATCTTGAACACACACACACACACCCTGCACGTGAACCATAGGAATGTTGGAATTCAAGGTTTTTCCGTTTGAGTTGCATGCTCCCTCTCTGCACAGCAGTATTCTCTCTATAGTCACTACCAGCTTTACAGGGTACATTGTGTGTTTGCATCCCTGATCCTCTTCCTCCCCTGTTAGCTCGAGCAAACACATTATGATTATTAGATGTTTTAACAAGGATTGTTTTTTAGACCCAGGTCAATGACAGAATAAATGATAAAAAGATGTCTGAAATAATCTGATTTACTAGTATAAAATGTGTTTCTAAAATTGTTTTCACAAAAGGACTTGTACAAAATGACAGTACTTGAAAAAAAATGTATCCTAGATCAGCAGTTGGTACTGATTGGGTCTTTTTTTTTTTCCTTCTGCTTGGTGTCTATGCAAACCAATTTTTCTCAGATTAAAAACAGACATGAAGATTGTAGCAGGCCGCTCACAAAGCCAACAATCAGTCTCCTTTTTAGATCACATATTGCACAATTTACTGACTGACAGACCTCTAAAAGTCAGTGATAGCATCCGTCATTGTTTAGCTACCAAAGGCAAATAGAGTTCTCCACGGGGAACAGAGAGCGATGGGTCAGCGTTTGTGGGAACGTGACAGAAAATCACCGTAAAATGAGGAATTGCCCTTGAAAATCGATTAACACTGGATAAGAGTTGTAACATTAGAGAAACCTAACATGAGTCTGCCATTCTTGGAATCCCAGAGCACCACTGTGTGAGGTCAAAGGTCGACGCCAAACCCCCTTTCTGAGACACTAAAGACGTTGGGATGTTGTGGTTTCTTCGTATGTCTAGCGACTCTAAGATGTAGTCGGCCTATGCTCAGTCACAGATTTGTCCTTTTCCTGAGAACATAGAGGGAATGTGTTATAGATTTAATGTCACTAAATGTTATGGGTGACTGTTTGTGTGTGTGTGTGTGTGTGTGTGTGTGTGTATGCTTGTCTTACCCGGTGTTGGCTGAGGCTGCCTGGGCTGGTCGGGGACGGGCTGGGAGATTCTCCCGAATGAGGAGTGGACAGCTGACTGGCCAGCATCCCGTTCACTGGAAGGAGAAAACGAGAGAGAAAATGGAGCAGGGTGCGTGAGATGGGGGAGAAATATTGAAATAGGTGATCCTTTTAATGTGAATGCATGTTATCTAGTACAGTTTTATTTCTGAGTGTGTAGCAGCAGCCCACACTTCCGCCCTCAGCATCTCCCCATTCACATGAATGAGGTGGAGGAGGAAGAGGGGGAGTAAGAGACAAAAGAGCACTGAAGTCCACACTGCTCTTTTTTTTCTCACTTCAGCCAGAATACAGTTCCTGTTTCTCCAAATCTCCCTGAAACAAGCCACTTAAACCTGAACCTCAAACATATGTGCTTTGAATAATTACAGCATGTCCCAGGCTTCAAGTGATTGGCTGGAAGTCAACACACAACACCAGGCTGTCCTCATTTTTAACCAGATCCTTTATTCTTTGCACTTCTGACCTCAGCTTGGTCTAATTTTTCCAGCTGCAGCACAGCACAACAACCCAGCGGCATCACCTCATTAAACAAGAACGTTAGATTAATCAACGCTGCACCCGAATCCGGTGTGTGGTCATGCACAAGCCAAATTCCAAAAAAAGCCTAACAGCATCATTAACTTGCACACAGTACATGAGCTGGTTTTTGGTCTTACTGAAAACCTGGATTATTGTCTCTTGGCAAAAATACACTGCTTTACCTCAAGCCAACTCAAGGCTGTCCTAACTGACATACAGGTCAATGAAACTGCAGTAATTGGAGAATACAAAATGGTAACAGAAACCGCAGAGTGGGGCCAACTGAAGGTATATGTAATGTATTTGTTTTGGGTTTTTTTTGTGTGGGGGGGGGGGAGAAGCTCCTCTTCCTACAGGAGTCCCATCAAGAGTTCTGAAAATCAGCTTTGATGGTCTGAATGATTGAACTTCAACTTGTTAAATGTATGATGTGACTTCTAGGGTGGTGAAAGGTATTCCACTAAGGTGGGGCAACTAATGCAACTCCTCCATAGTATTAAGAGAAAATAAATCTTAATAAAAAGAGATCCACTATAGAGTTAAAAAAAAAAAATCACCACATCCATTGTATTTATTTTCAGATATTCTCATCAATTACTGCCATTTTCGAGCCATATGAACAGTATTTCATTTTCCGTCCCCACCACATAACAATTTCAGAGACCATCCTTCTTGATGCAGCAGTGAAACCAGTGGAGGACAAGTGGTCCAACCTTCACTGTAGGCTATAATGTTTATTCCCTGCCGAGATCAAAGAACTTTCTGAATTATTCAAGACAAAGGAGATAAAGCCCACAGCAGACCGATAGCACAAAATAGCACCGGCTGCCACTGCATTAGGAGGCTGTTCGTATATTTCTAAACGGGGCCATGAACAATTAAATAAAGAAACCTGCTATTGCTCAACCAATTCCTGGACATCTTCATTGATGAAATTCGGCATCAGCGTTACGCACACGGACAGACACTCCTCCCGGTTACACAACGGTTAGTGTTAACGATTAAAGACGGTCTGGCATTAACCTCAGAGGCTACTACAAAGTCAATGAAAGCCAAAGTCACATCCGTGGAGAAAACATACATCTACAAAGCCTATATCGACATACGATCCGAGAAGGAACACATGAAGTTCACACTGTCAGGGCGCCGTTTACGGTAAAAAAAAAAAAAAAAAAACGATGGAAATACGGTGTTTTCGGTTCCTACCTTCCACTTCCAGCATGATGAAAAACACAGTGATAATCCAAGAGGGGGTTTAAGACAAGAAGAAAAAGAACAGCACCTCTGCGCGCGCTTCGTCCGAGTGTGATAGTAAACCGGTTAATGGGAAAGACGGAGCAGAGCTGAACACTACACGGGGAGGCGAAGAGGCTGCTTGCGCAAACGCTGACGCGCACCGGGGACAGAGAGAGAGCGAGAGCAAGAGAGAGAGAGAGGGAGAGGGAGAGAAAGAAATAGCATCTATGATTTAGATATTTTAGATTTTCTACCACCATGAAGACAGAAATGCATTGAGATTTGTGTTGGTAGACGGAGAGTTTGGTGCAGAAAGAGAGAATATGCTGTTTTATAGAGAGAGTCGATCAAGAAGACAGGGATGGTGGAGAGGGATAAGGTGATGGATTCTGAAGGCTCTGGTATTCCTTCCCCAAAGAAACATCCTCAAGAAACAAATGCCGCTATTGTAACTGAAATAGCAATAGAGGGACAGGCTCTTTAATTCGGGGCTTTTCTTTTGCAGTTATCTGGCCAAGACGTGGAGTTTAGCAAAGCAGCTTGAAGGTTAAATGCAGAAAGATCATCTGAAACATCAGTGGTCGGCCTACATGCTTTAGCAAAGATCAACCAAGAGTTTGAAGGAGCTGCAGTGGTCGAGCCATGTAATGCTTTTTTTTCTAGATTAATTTCTAAATCAACAGTCAAAACTATAACAATTTGACAAGAATGCAATGCAGCCATTTTGGCTTCTTTACCACCTGCCGTGTATGGCTGCATGAAGATTCACAAGGAAGCTGTGCTTGCAATGAATATGGAAACAGACCTCATGTCAGCCGTCCAGCTGTGCGATGTGCTGGAGGATACACAGGCTACATGTTGTGAATTGAAATTCAAAAAAGAAGAGCAAAAGCCTCAAACTGTTTGTGGAATATATTGCGTCGATATGCAGCTGAATTAGGCCACTAGCGACCAAACAGGAGTTCTATTATTTTTTTATGCCAAAGAAATGAGCTGGTATTTTTTCTTCTTTTCCATCTTAACACATAATAACCCCAATAAATGAATCATTATCATCATCATCGTGCTCCGTATCACATGTGTATCTTATCACACAATTATTTTAAGAACCACACCTCATCATACACATCCTGTATAGTAAAAATGGAACATGTATAGTGACAAACACAACTGGTTCTTGACACATGATAACAGATAGAAGTTTGTGCATGCTCGATAATCGCTGATAATAAAAAGAAATTAGCCTTTTGACACATGTTTGGGGCAATTGTTTCTATGAGATAGGCCAAACACAGTCAAACATCGCACATTTATAACGGCTGAAAGTAATGAGATTGTTTTTTTGTTTTTTTTATATTTCATAAACACAAAGCTGCCTGGAGGCAAGTCATTATCTTGCCTTTAGTGCAAATATCAATACCAGAATTTGTCTCTATTGCAGCCTGTTAGTTGGTTATTTGTTACGCTTATCTGTTTTCAGAAAGTATATTTGTACCCTTCATGAGTGGGGGTGAAGGCTGCAGGCATCATGGGATTGCAGTTCAGAGTGTCACAGCTAGCAGCAGCTGGTCCTCTGGAGATACTCTGGATTGATGTGTGGGTTCGGCCGCCCTGCACACTTCCCCATCGAGTCTCAGCCGTCATACGGAGTTGCTCATGACAGAAAGGGAAAAAGGTGAGACCCCGAAGTATCAGAAGTGAATCTTGCTGACACCATCTGCACTTCTCCGTTAATTTTAGCTGACATGAAGCATCAGAGGAGACCCAGAGACAGATGGCGATACAGGGAGAGAAAGTATGGATGAGCGCAAATTGTTTTCTCACATTATTTCGGGTCTGCATAGGCACTCAGCCGGGGTTGTGAGATCATCACAGAATGAAGCTCGAGTGATGACAATGTCAGGCTGACACACAGCAACCTGCCCACGTACACACACAAACCTGAGAAAACATAATATATTTAACTTGCGAGGGGGTGAATACCTTTTATAAGCACTGTATACATCATTATTTTACATCTAATTTTACAGAATAAGATCCTCCGTCTGTCTTCTTTGTGTGCTCCTATGAGTACGTGACTGTCTGTCTGTCCGTCCCTCACACACTCTTCTGCCCCTCAGTGGTGTCACGGTCAAAGCTTCAAAACACACACAACATGAGGAGCAGCCAGACACGCAGAAGGACACCAGGTGGTGTTTGACAGCACACGTGTTGTGTTACATGCTCTTTAACTTCATCTCCCTCGCTCCACATCTTCTCTGAGTGCCTCCTTCGACCCAGATTATTAGATGTGATAAAGAATGTTATTAATGCTAGCTGAATGGAAATTGCATGTGGGACTTTGAGGCTGTGTTTTTTTACCTGTATGAATACCTGCAGCAGCGTTTAAAACGAATGGCGATTTCTATTGTGCTCTCTCTCCGAGTACAAGAAATAACAAAATCCTATCAAAATCAATAAATAGACAGAGCTTTCTTGTCTGGCGTCCAACTTTTAATTTCGTCGCCAAGATCTCAGATAAAAAGGTTTTGAGTGTAGCTGAAGTTAAATAACTGACAGTCATCACATTTTGAATAATTAATCATCTTTCAGCTAAGTGCATTATTCAGTAGAGTTAATGGGTTTAAAGCCCTACATTATTATTTTATTGAATACAATGAACACAGTGATGCAAACCAGACTGAACTGTTTTAGCTGGAGATTAGATTGGAGTGTCGTCAATTAAAGTTAATATCTATCTTGTCTGCAAAAGATGAACCTGTTGTTAGTGTGCTGTAAAGTGCATTAGACCACCTTAAGAGTTGCCATTTCCTCTCGGTGATTTCAACTTTGATCATCGAGGTTTTAGCTCGAGGACATCAACAAAATCTGTTTTATTACCGATTAATCTATTAATTATCTTTTTGATGAATTCAATTAATAATCAAGTCACAAGTCAAGAAAATGCCAACAATAGTTCTGGCAGATGTTTTGTGTGATAATAAATAGCAAATAAGTCGAAATGTAAAGTTAAACACCAAATCAGAATACAACCGTAACAGTGAATCTATGAATTTGGTGTTATTTCTCTCATCTGTATGAACAGATATCTTACCCGTGTGAGATTTCTGTCTTTTCAGTGGTGAGACAGGACTCTAGTGAGGCCTTCTTGTGAACATATAACAGAATGGGCACCTCTAAGAGCCAAACGTCACACAGTATCAGCTGTTGTTGACTATTAGCATAGGATAAATTGTCCTAAAAGGAAGGGGGCATGGTGTGTTTTTAAGGTGGAATAAACAACAACTCCTCAGATGATATTGACTGTTAGTTAACATTAGAGTACAAAAACAGGCAGTGTCGATCAGGGTCAAACAGCAGATCAATCAATTATCTCTCATTTCCTCCGGTCGCTCCACCGTGACCTCGACACATAAGGGATGATGTGTCAGGGGATGAATACAGTCAACAACAGTCAACAGCAATCTGGGAACATCTGATGATGTTAAGTAGCGGAAGCGGCGCCAGAAGGGCAACATTTCTCAGACGTTATCGCGTCGGGACAGTCTGACTCAGGGACCAGCTAGGATCGAGCGTCAGTCAGCTACGTTCTCCACTGCAGGCCATTTCACAGGAAGTCACGACCATATATGGCTGTGACAGACTATTGTGTCTGTAGCTACATGATCCTACTGTGCTATGTTTCCATGGCAACCAAGACGAGTCAGTCTTTTGTTTCCTCCTCAGTCTCTTATTCTCTCTCTATCTATCTCTCTCTGTCTCTCTCTCTCTCCCTCTCTCTATCTCTCTCTCTCTGTCTCTCTCTCGCGCTCTCTCTCTATCCTTCTCTCTCTCTCTCTCTGTCTGTCTGTCTGTCTCTCTTTCTCTATCCCTCTCTATCTCTATTTCTATATCTCTCTCTCTCTTTGTCTGTCTGTCTGTCTCTCTCTCTCTCTCACACACACACACACACACACACACACATCAGTATACATCTTCATTCCAGACTTGTTTCAGCCAACAAGATCAGATAGCGTATGACTCACTCTCATAACCTTTTCCCCAAAGTTTTCCAGCCATCCCCGTGCAGAACTTTCTCTGTTCACCCCAGCTGTTGATGATCTCCTCCCCTCACCTTTTCCTCCACAGCTCGACACAAAACATAGAAACAACTGTTGGTTTGCATTCTGCAATGCTGCATGGTGTGTGTCCGTGCATGCTTGTGAGCTTCAGCAGCAGGTGGAATGACTTCCTCTAGGGGAGTTTCTGTATGTTGCATCACCCATCGAATCATCCCCAACACAAAAAAAGGTCTCTGTGCACTCAAATCCCAAAATAATAGCAGGAAGGATGAAAAGTCAAGTGTGCTTTGCATAAATAGGCATTTTACACACAGCCAAAGCTCAAGCTTTGCAATCACGAAGATCACCAAGTCCTCACCAGCTTTGAGCCAGACACACACACACACACACTTACACACACACACACACACACACACACACACACACATGAGCTAGATACAATTGTTAGAATCAATGCTCTATTTTATTTGGGTCTGTTTTTGTGCTCTGCTGTTGCTTTTTTGAGCCATTCATAAAAGCATCATTATCAGGCACAAACAAAGTGGCAGGTAGCAGTGCAAGCTCCCACCATTTTATTACATTTCATTAGTATGGCAGGTGAAGAACGGCTTGTGTGGAGCTGCAGGATTGAGTCACCAACCCCTTTCCCTCTACTTCCCTTCTCATCTTAACTCCCCCTCTTTTTTTTACCTCTCTCGTCCTGTCTTTTTCTCCACTCCCTTGATAAATCATTCTCATTTGAATTCATATTCAGAAGACACAGCTCACACACACACACACACACACACACACACAGTAAACACAGCCAGACACTCCGCAGAGCTCTGATATCATTGCAGTATTTACTCATACTGTTTTCATTTGCTGCGACGTTGATTAAGTAATAAGCTAGAAAATACTAAGCAATCACATGAGGAAGTATACAAACAACTCCCAACTGTGTCCATCAGGTCTGTGAGACTGCACACACTCCTCCTCATGCACGCACACACCGATGCAAGGTTACCTAAAGGACAATGACACCATGCCGAACTCCATTAACAAATGGGTTCCTTGAGAGAAAGAGGAGACAAGATGAAGAAAGTAACTTACTGGATGCAGGGGACTTGCTGCGTTGTGATTGGATGACAGTCCTGGGGGAGCCTCGGGTCAGAGAGGCAGTCATCTTCCCATAGGTCACTGACTTCATGATACGACACTCTAAAAAGCACAAAGAGAGGAGAGACAGGTGTTATTCATCGACTCAAATAGTCGACAAAACCTACCGTATACGTTTTGGAAAAGCTTACAAATTCTGGATCTTTAGTGTTTAAATCTAAATCCAAACAAGGTAGAGACTGAACTGCGACAAGTGAAGGAAGAGAAAACTGCTGTTGGCACAAACAAAATGATGCACCGTGACATAACATTGTGTTTTGACACACACTTAAATGAAAAACTTTCACAAAATAACAATTGAAACACGTGTCTGAATGAAAATGCACATTTTATGGATTTCTAACCAACTATTGTTTTAATAGTTTTGATTGGTTTTGACCTTTTGTCATGCAAGAGAACACCAAACCACTAATGTACCAACACAGCTGTAATTGGTTTTACCTTCAGGTCCCCTGCAAAAATGAGTTCTGACCTTCGCTGGGCTCGCTTTCCAAACGCAATTATTGTGATGTTTCAGGAGTGACAGCTCTGACTCACGGAGGTCTGATATTTTAAATACACACACATCCTGATCGATGAGCCATGTACACACACCCTCCCTGCCTGCTTCAACCCCAAAACGTTGCTCCTCGCCTGTTCATTAACCCAGCCCCATTATAGCTCATTCCCATTTTAGACCAGCGAGAAGGTGAAATTGTGTGTGTGTGTGTGTGTGTGTGTGTGTGTGTGAATGAGAGCTTGGGTGTGTGTTATTTGCTTGTGTGGCAGTTGTTGTGGCCCTGTGATTAATGTACAATGCGGAGTGTTAACATGATGACAGTGTGCCAGAGCTGAGGCAGAGACGATAATTATATAGTGATGCTGAGAGGAGGCGAAGTTGTCTGCAGCTCTGACTCTGACTGTCTCACTGTCTGCTGCGTTTGTCGCTCTACTTCCCCATCTGACTATTTCTCTGCCTCGAGCCTCCTGGGCTCTGCCTCTTGCTCTCTGTCGCCCAGAGCAAGAGAAGGTGTCAAAATGTGCTCTCTTGTCTTCAGGGACAGTGTGTGTGTGTGCGTGTGCGTGTGTGTGCATGTGTGTGCATTTTGTATCAATGACAATCTGGAGACAAAAATCTATTCACACACTGTGTGGGGACAAAAATCGAGTCCCCCACAAGATACATTTTTATAAATTTGAAAATAAGCATTTACCTTTGGGTTAAGCTTAAGACTTTGCTTTTGGTGACAGTCATATACATACAGGTACATACATGAAATTAAACCTCTGCATTTAACTCATCGCTACACAAATTTTGGCTACGATCGATACTTTTTTAAAAATCCTTAAAAATGTACTCTTAGTTTTGGTTTTTATTACATTGATGCCATTGTAAAGACTTACATTACTTTCTCACTTCACTGGAAGTTAGTCTTGCAGAGCCAAACCTATCTCCAACGTGACCTGCTGACCTGTCTCACCGCTAAAGAAAAGTCTTGCTTCACACACATCATTCTGGTATTGTGGGAAAACATACTCTTGTATGTTTATATTGCTTTAAACCAATCACAAACCCATGCGTTAGGAGGGTAGAATATGGGTATATGTCTGCCATTGGATGCTTATCTCACGGTGCATTCTCCTCTCCTTTTTTTTGCAAGAGCACCATCGCTGCATCCCGGGCTTTGCGCCGCCCAAGGAGATTGTGATTGGTTTAAAGAAATATAAACATACCAGAGTATTTTTCTCTCCGATACCAGAATGATAATGCGTCTTTGGTGTAAGTTTAAGTATAATTTGTAGCCTGAAGCCAAATACGGAGTAAATAAATTGTGTAATATTTTGAAAACTGAAGGCCATAAAAGATAAACAGGGTGTCTCCTCTCACTTCAGAAAATAAAATGTTAGCCACAATTGGTGGAGCCCATGCGACCTTGTCAAACCATTATGAAGTATTCTGCCATGAAATGCAGACTTGTACTTTAAATGCTTCAAGAAAATAGCCTTTATATCCTTCAAAGCAGACACAAACACAAACAGCAGGGAAAACAGAGGACGTGGTTGCTGTACTGAGAAGAAGATAACAAAAAATGATATAGTGGAGGCAGCTAACCATTATAGTTTGCAACTGAAAAAAGAGTAGTGGGAAAGAGAGGGAGGAAAAAAGAGAAAGAGAGACAACAAGGGGAAAGAGGGGAAGGATGGTGACCCAGGTGGGGTGAATATTATTTAATGGATGAAGGGATGAAGGGGAAACAAATGAATTGAATAAACCTTTGAACAAAAGCCAGAGCACACTAACTCATGTAGCAGACAGGAAGCAAGATGAGAGGGTGAGAATACAAATGAGCACTAAATGGCAGGAGTATTCAGACGGCGATGCAGAGGTGGGGAGACAGACAGAGAAACACAGATGGGTAAAGCGAGGACAGGACGTCTCCTCAGCAGACCTCGGCGGGGAGACTGGCAGAGAAGAGGAAGAGGAACAACAAGGTTAGACGATGGCTTAAGTGCAGCAGAGGATAAGAGAGGAGAGGAGGAGTGGAGAGAGACAACAGAGCGTAATAAACTGGACAGCCAACACAGACCTCTGCCACCTGAACCAGAGAGACACGTCTGTACAGGGTAGACAAGGACTACTGTGAGACTGAAAAGATGTGATGGATGTGGATAAACAAAGAGGGAAAGAAAAAAGAAGTCACCTTGGAGAGTAAAGAAGATTCAAATTGACTCAATAAAAATTCAACAAATAGAAATAAAATGAAAACTAGTGCACATTTTTACATGCATTTCCTTTTTATTTAATTTACTGTGTTATAACGAATGGGAAAAAAACATACTTATTACGCTTTTGTCTTTAATAACTGAATTGTCTTAAATTGTAACTTTTTCATGTCGCATTAAAATGTTTTTCATTTAATTATAACACAAAATATACACACAAAATAAGGGAATACATAAAGCAATGTGTATTGTATTCCACGTTATATCTTAGTTTGATTTGTTTTCATTTAATAATTTAAAATCTTTCATATTTTGGCTAATAAACAGAAAGTAGCACATTGATTTGGCCTTCATACACAGTTATACAATTTGCTACCGTACTAAAATAAAAGGGTTGTAGGGTAATAAAGTTTCTCGATTGATAAGGGTTTTAAAAACAGAACTTGCACACAAACATCTTAATGAATACATTATAGTCTGAACTTGGAAACAGGAAATGGAAGATTTGTCAATTACAAGAAGTCCTGCAGATTCATTTTTTGAGAAGTGTGGCAGCGTGGACAACCTTTTAATCATCAAAATGTTGCCGAATGCACTGAACTAGAAGGTAATGTAAAACCACATTCTTGAAACTAATACTCCCTAATTTTTAGAATTATTGAAACGACAGAATAATGTATCACAAAAAGTCAACTATTTTATCACAATGTGATTGCAATAAATTACCAAATGCTCAACTCCAGAAAACAGCATGCAAAAACAACAACATTAAGAAAACACAGCTGGGGGCAGGAAGAAATAATGGAAGTCAGATGTGAAATGTCAGCATGGAAATGTCAGACCACCTACTAGTAGCCTCACCACTCTCATCCAACATCAAGTCGTCTTGGTAGCGGAACTTCTCCGGTCCGCACGCCACAAAAACGTCCTCATCGCCAAAGAAGTCTTGCAGACATGACACCTGGAAACAAAGACACGCGGATGAGTTCAATCATTTTTTATTCAACATTAAATTCACTTCCAAGTCATAATGCAAGTCAATTGAGCACACTTGCTCTTTTTCACTCCAGTGGCATCGTTCTACGTTTAGGGGCTGAATGCTTTGTTCAAAGAAAACCTCAACTGCTCATTTTGTTGACGGAAAGAAGAGGTTCATGCAGCAATAGTTTCCCAGCTGGTCGGCAGATTTATAAACGACAATTCTTGAGTTAGACTTCTATCTTCTTTACTTCAAAGCTACTGATGCTCTGCACAAGTATACACTGCATACTAGAATACACACACTAACACACTGCTCTGAGCATGCTCACAACATTGACTTTCCCTTGACATGCACTGAGCCCAAGGACACAGATAAGGAACACCAGAGGAGTCTGTCTGTGCATGCTTGTTGTTGTGAGTCTGTGAATATCCGTGTGCATGCCTCACATGTCCCCCGAGCTCCAGCACGGTGTTGTTTCTGCACTTTATCAGTCTTTCAGCGACTATAATGAGACCTTGCTGACTCACTAATTTGCTGATTCGCTGCAGCACCGGACATCCAGAGCGAGCAAGTGGGGGGTCTGTTCCCTGAGGACTAGCATCTTATGAATGGTAATGAGTAACAAAGGAAAGAAACTAAAAGACGAGGGAGGGAGGGAGCATTTGTGAGCTACACAAAGTGGTACGAGAGAAAGGGCATGAGGCAGAGAGGAGTTTAGAGATTAGAGAATTTAGAGATTACTTTTGAATAAGTACAGCGCTGACTCACAAGAATAAAAAACGCTGTCTTAATGAATCACTGTCATTCTTTGACAGACTCCATACTCTTAAGCTAACATCAAACAGTGCCATGCTGACAGGCACTGATTCATTCAATCATTCATACACCTTCAAACTAAGCTCTTAACATTCTTTCCACACAAGACATGTGTTGTTTTAATCTATAAACTCACCCTTAATCAGCAATGGGATGTTTATTATGAGAAACGGGCTAAGAAACACGCTGCTCTTCATTGTTTTCTATTTGATTAACTCAACAGCTAATTCCATGTCTGATCCAAACTCTGCATGATTTTCTCAAACAACTTTAATTACACCCCACAGGCTACCATCACATTTCAATCCCAAGCCATTAATATTCCAAATCATATCTCGCCATAGGCAACGGTAGTCAGAAAGGGATTTAAGGGAAGACAACAGTACTATGACGAATCTCCAACCAAAAACCTATTAGAAGCAATTACAATTTAGGCTGCATGCAGGTCTAGCACCGCCTGGAGTTAACACTCAAACAAAAAGCTACCTTCATTGCCTTTTCATGGCAATTAACATCCAAGAATCCATTTAGACTCCTAATAGCCACAGATCAACAGCCCAAAAAGAGTCACAGCTGATATAACAGCATCATCAACGAAATACCCAATAAACAGCGAAGAGGCAGTTCTCTGTGTGTGTGTGTGTGTGTGTGTGTGTGTGGAGATGGGAGTCATACTCCTTTACCCCCCACGGTCTCTAAATGGACCGACGGGGGTACAAAAAACAAGTTTAATCTTAGACACAGACTCTGTGGAGAAGGGATCCATTTCATTTAACTTTTCAAATCAAGGCTTGTGTGTGTGTGTGTGTGTGTGTGTGTGTGTGTGTGTGTTCTGCGTACATTCGAGCACACGTCACATGACAACATATGTTTCTGCACAGGCACATATGGATACGTGTGTGTGTGTGTGTGTGTGTGTGTGTGGAAGCGATATTATTCTAGTTTCATAACAGAGTGCATATTGCCTTGTTCCCTGACATCCCCTGACAGCGTGCTGGTGCTTATTTGAGGGGCGAGCGGCTCCACTTCCTAACAAGGTGGCAGTGATACAGATGCTGGTGCTGTTAACGTTTGCCCAGTGTGTCAGCACTGATGGGTAGCCATGGGCACGTCAAGAGTGCTGTTTTGTTTAGTTTTTTTTTACTGTATTTTCACGTTATTTTCATTTTTATATCGATTGCTGTTGCATAGTATCTGTTGTTTTTCCACTTTATCTGTTGGAAGCTTGTAGAAAAGCTGGTTTTAAATACGATGTGTTTAAATGGAAGGGTATAATCATCCATTTTAAGCTTGTGGTCTTTTGAAAGGCCCATGACTTTTATTCACAGCAGGATGTGTGTTTGCTGCTGTGAGTCAGTCTGAACACGTCCTCAGGCCTCGGCTGCTGCTGCTGCTGCTGCTGCTAGAGTCAACCAAGAGGAGGTTGCCCAAAATGAGGTCCTTTGAAGCTGCTTTACCACGAGATAGAAACTGTAGCCCACCGGTCATGTCGGGTAAACAGGGAGGAAATAACACATGCAGAATATAATCAGAAGGATGAGGACAGAGAGAGTGGCAGTGTCTTTGTCTAAGGCAGCTTCTAAGCACTTTTAAGCTGAGGGTCAACTAATATGGAGCATCACACGAACAGATACTGTATATTGAGAGGGGTGTGAAAAGTATGGTTGCCATGGTGATAACGCCCTCCAGGCGTTGGTGCATGGCTGGTGCGTGCCACTGACTGCACAACGGGCACACTGTGATAGAGCTCCATCATTCATATTTGATCTACTATGTGCACGACACTCTACAGAACTGTGTCATTCACAGAAATCCACACACAGACACATGCAAGTGGCTCGTGGCCTAGTTTGTATCGAAATGCTCGTGCAGTATATGTCCAGAGGGAGAAGAAGAGCAGACAGATGGACCAATGAATGATGGGGAGGAGACAGAGCTGGTAGAGGTGAAAAGAGAGTGGGGAGGGGGGGGGGGGTCATCAAATACAGTCAACGATGAAACCAACTAGCCGAATCCCCCGAGTTAGAGGGGAAACAAACAGAGAGAGGGAAACGAGCAACAGAGGAGGGCATCTATTCCTGACTGCCGCTCAGAGCCCTTCTCTGAGCCTGATGACAAAACACGCCGCTTTGATGTCTCTGGTGCTGCGTTCTCACAGAGAACCAGTGCGGTTACACAACATCCACCGCTGCTAAAACAAGGACAGGAAAAAACAAACAAAGAAACTGAGGAAGAGACGGACTAAAATAAGATGATGAGAAAAGAGCAGAGCACTGGGGAAATTGGCAATTTCATAACTCTGCCATCCCCTCTCACGCATCTTTATTAACGTAGGAAATTAGCTCTAAGAAAGCACTTTTCCCCACTTTAAAAGGAACAACAATCAATTTACTCAGAATTATTTTGGTTGTGAGAAAAACAGAATCAAGACCGCAAGAGCAAGACAGAAGTTTGACCGGTTTACAGACTGTGTCACATCTCACATGCCTGACAAACAATCATCTTCCCTTATTGTCTACTGCCAAAATAACTGACTATAGTGAATCACGGGGGGCAAAGGGGCATTTGTTATTAAGCTGGTTATAATTGTATTTATTTAGCTTGTACAAAAGTATATTACTTCACGAGATGTATCCTCTTATGACCATCATCTCCTCCTGGAAATCTGTTATACAACAAAATGATTGTTCAGTGTGATTACTTCTCAGTAAACCCATTTATGCGCTCACTACGCCACCTAGTGGAGAATCACCAAACACCTACTAAAGTGCCAGATTTTGGGCAGATACTGTGGTGCAAGTCATATCATTAGCACAACATTAGTGCAAAGGTGGGTCGCAAACTGAGGTAGACAATCACTGCCGCCACATGGTGGCACTGTTAAATAACCACATGGAGTTGAGAGATTTACATGTCACTCAACACAACACAAATGCAACTGCAGTAGCACCAGAAAAGCAGGTTGATGGACAAGTTATAATGGTGTCGACTCACTAGACACACTAACCACCTGGACTTTAAATTGAGGATCAAACAGAAAGAGAGAGATAGGCATAGACAGTGCGATGCTGTAAAATCTGAGCGGCTCTTAGTTTGGTGTATGATTGATGGCGGTGAAGCTGCTGTGCAGAGTTTTTGTTTGGGTGCTCACACACACACACACACACACACACACACACACAAATACACACACAAAATGAACATACTGTATGGTGAACACTATCTCATCTCACTTTTGATGAGAACACACAAACACATGGCCATACACAATCCTAGCTGTTATTTTGTAAGGACATACACAAATGACTATTCAGCTACAGACACTGAGCACCCCCGGTGGTGCAAAATCGTAGCTGTTTGTGTTCAGACAGTTCGTCTGGTTCTCGCCTGCAGCTCCTGTGAATCAGCTGCTGGGAACAATGATCAGTGACAACTCTGCTCACTCTGCTCATTTGGATTGTCTATTTCTGTCTCCCTGTCAGATTACAGATCTACTTGAGAACTCATCTGTCAGCTCCTCGCTTTTTAGTGGGAGTTTCTGACAGCCACTGTGTGGGGGAACATGTGTGTGTGTGTGTGTGTTTACCTTAATTAGTTAGTAAGTTACACTTAGTGCTGAAACGATCAATCGATTAGTTAGTTGATCAACAAAAAATGAATCGTCAACAATTTAAAAAAACGTTCAAGTCATTCACAAGGAATAATTCTAAATATTTCTTGGGTCCAGCTTCTCAAATATGAGCATTTGCTACTTTTCTCTGTGTTTGATTGAGGATATTGGAGTACGGACTGTTGGTTGGACAAAACAAGACATTTGAAGACATTTCCACTGGTATTGGGAACATCTTTCACTCATTTTATAGACTAAACAACTCATCCATTAATCAAAAAATCATATTAATTGATAATAAAAAAAACATTAACTGCATCCCTGGCTACAATACACTGAAACAATTCAGTGATGATTGATGTAACTGTTTTTGCGTGTGAGTATTCTTTTTAAACTTGGTTTAACTGATAAGAAACAGAGGCATTTCTCTGAGACTAAAATAAACAGAAGACTAGAGAGACAGACAAAAAAAGAAAAGCAAAAATGAGATTGGAGACTCAACCGCTAATCTCCTGTACCACAATAGATTCACAGTGGTTACACAGAGGACATGGTGAGCTCAACATTATCCTGCCCACAGAAAGACCACATTTTGGAGGGACGAGCCGTTTCTGCACTCTGTCAGGGGAGATAAGCTCAGAGGAGCTGTCCGCGGTGCTGAATCAACTGCAGCTGGCCGGCAGGGCACGTTGTGCTGCTCGGAAACACTAACCACGGAAAGAGACAGACAGATGGAAGCGGGAAGACAGGCAGACTGACAGAATAACAGACGGCCGTATTGATACAAGAGAAAGGGAGACGGAAAGAGAAAAGAATCTGTTGCAAATATGCAGAGCATCTGAGGTGAAGGACTGAAAAGGTGCAAAGATATGACAAAGCTTTAATATTTACATACCACTGTGTTGGGGCTGCAGCAGACACCACCAGTGTTTCAGAATTGCGTGCAGTATGTAGCCTAGGGGCGGGACTATAATCAATATAACTACATGGATTTGACATTTATTTGCAAAGAACAGAACATTTTATGTTGTGGCAAAAGCTAAACATTACTGTCTTTAAATGACAGTCATCCTTTAGAAATTAGCAGTGCTTTGTTTGTTTTTAAACAGGTCAAAACATTTACAAGTCATTGAAGTACTGCACGTTCACAGTATGATTATATTGCCTTGTACTGTATTATTGTGATGATTGCATAATTAAAATGAATGGCACATGTCCACTTTTGAGGAAAGACATACACTGACATCCATAGAGCCCACAGACCAATCTGCACTTAAAATATGCTGTCAGCTGGTCCTGGAGGCTCTGTAGGGTTACTTAGCACAAACAAATCCTTTGTCACTCTCAGGAACATATAGAGCGTATTCATATATATCTGCAGGAAGATTCTCATTCTCACTCTTGAAATTAAACTGACAAAATGCATTTTCTTATTTCTCCGGGAGAATTTAAGTAATCCCCTCCCAGACCTAGGGGAGACACAGAGTCACAGGCAGGCAAAGAGCCGCGCTGACTGACAAGAGAAAAGTTAGACAGAAATCAATCTGAAGGAGGCAAGAGGGAAGGATAAAAGCATCTGCACCCCTGAGGGAGAATTCGCACGCCGCATGACCTCCCGCTGCGTCAATCAGCACACTGCGCAGAGACAACTGACAGGGAAACGACAGCAAAGGCCGGGAAGCGAGGGAAGTCAGGAAGAGCTAAAAAAAAAAAAAATACAAATAGAGTTAAAGAGAGCAGCGGTGACATGAGGCTAACTGACTGTGCAGCGACCGAGTTGGCATGCTGGTGTTACTGCGTTCACCTCAAACCAGCACAGCAGACTGGCTGCTCTCTTGCGTAACAACTTATGTAACAGCTTCTGCTCTCCACAGAGTGAGAGGAAACTTTCTTTTTGAGCTGTGTTTCTCTCAGAGTGTCTGAAGGGAGCCAATCATGAAACGAAAAAAAGGAATTATGCAATGTTGTTCCAATAAGGACATAAATCGGATGCAACATCAGCCTCAACTTCCCTGCCTCTCCCCAGCCTTTTCCCTCCAGTTTTTTCCAACTCTCTCTCTCTCTGTCTCTCCCTCTCTCTGTCTCTCTCTGTCTCTCTGTGTCTCTCTCTCTCTCCTCTAACCTCATTCCTTCACTGGTTTCTTTCATCTCCCCCTTATTGATCTCTCTCTCCCCCCTTCAGTCTGTTGGCTTTAATCCATTTTCAAGGATGAGTGTGCATGCGTGAGCGTGAGCTTGTGTGTGCATACAGATATATTATGAGTGTGCTGGATTAAGGAGCTGAATTTGTAAGTTCACAGGTTACTAGAGCGAGCTACTGACAGAAGAAGACATACATAATACTGAGTCGGGTGTCAGCAGGAGGTGGTTGAGTGAGTGACTTTGTTTCTTAGTTTAGTTAATTGACTTCAATATAAGAATTAGGGCGGAAACATCCTGCTGATTAGCCTTCAGATGTTTTGTTTTGGTTAACCAACAGTTCAAGAGCTAAAGATATATATAAAAACAACAAATATTCACATTTGACAGACAGGAAGGAGGGAATGTAAGTAAGACGAATCACTCAAATGATGAGCCTGTTTGTAAATCAAACTGTTTTGATTATGCAGTACATTGACTGTACATTTGAAAACTGACAAATTTAAGTACAATACAAGGTACCCTTAAAAAGTCCATCATGCAGACTAAAGTGAATTGATACTAACAAAGACACAAATAGATATTCATGGCTAGAAGAAAAAAATAATTCTGTGGACTGTGGTGAGTAGGCTCTGATGGCAGCTCAGAAAACAGCAAAAATACATCAAAAAATATTGAAAAAACTAAGTACTAGCTATTAAGAATTTTGTTTTGAGGTAGATAGTTTTTTATAGTTTAGTGTATATATATATATATATATATATATATATATAAGATGCAGGGGTTTTCTATTACTTTAAAATGGCAAAATACAAGAATTCTGCTATGTAGTGTATCAAAGTGGGACATTACAGTACATTACATTTTAAGAGTGTCCAACTTCTAAGGTATTTCTTAGCAAACAATTCTGCCTTCTAATTGGCTTGGAGGAGCATTACTCGTTCTATGTTTACAACCCTTCTAAGTGCCTCCCTACCCGAGTCACAATCAGACAAAAGCTCTGACGTTCGAGATGTCATGGTCCCGCTCTTTAAGCAACTAAAAGCACGGGGCTGGAACACAGTCTTTCAAAAGCAGAGTCGGTTAGGAGAGATTAGAGAATGAGTGAGTCATGAAGTGCATGAGTCAGACAGTGTGTGTGATGAAGTTGTGGTATGACTAGGTTCTCAACAGTCTGCCAGTGCTGGAAATGTGTGCCATCGATCCTAATTTGGCAGCAGGTCCTCTGACTACAGACAGCCCTCCAATCTGCTACAGTCACCCTCTGCTGGTAAACAGAGACACACAAGCTAACTGACAGACTGAAACAGAGGCAGACCGACAGACTGAGAGAAAACCAATGTGAAACAACACGTCCCGTTTACACACAAAAACAGCACCTTAAACGTACGATTTCTACAAGCCATGTATCATCAATGTCATTCACTGCAAATATAATTCACAGTAGCGAATACACGGTATACTAGGTGTATGACACACATTCACACACTCCCCCCTACACACACACACACACACACACACACACACACCATGCTGCTGCTGAGTAGCTGTGACTCAGCAGATCAGCAGGAGCAGATGGACTTTGCTTCCCACAATCCTCCTCTGCAGAAAAAGAAAGTGACATCATCAACACACAATCCAACAAGTAAAGATGAAGAAACAGCTAAATTGCTTGGAATATATGAGCAGAACATAATCCCTGCTCTTCACATAGCACGCAATGTTTTCAAGTGGCGTTGCCATAGCACCCTCTCTACAGTCCCTGCAGAGCTGGATGCAGTCCAAATTAGGAGAAAAGACGACGGGGTGAGGGCAACAAAACTAGGAAAAAGTGTGAGACAAACTGTGAAAAATGAAAAGGGCTAGAAAACAAAGCTAGCATAGTGTGGAAGAGGGACACACAGAGAGACAGAGAGGGGGGGAGGAGAGATGGAGAGACAGAGAGCGGGGGAGAGCGAACGATGCCATATGTTGCAGCTCTAGGATTTGGGGGTGCATGCTGAGTGTGCTAATTAAATGAGAACTAAATAGCCATAAAAACAATGGCATGTTGACAGCAAGAGACAGACAGACTTAGAAAAGTGGATCAAAGGAAGGTGAGAGAAAGAAGTTCAGAGGAAGTATGGACGGCTGATGGAAGTGAAGAGTGAAAATCTGTTAATAGGAGGAAAAGTAAACATTGCATAAGAGGAGAAATAATGATGCAGATGGAGAGAGAAGCAGAAACAGTAATGGGCGGAGATAAAATGAAAAGACAATGGGAGGCTCAGAGAGAAGGAGGCTGCAGAGAAAACACAAGATAAAAAGATATTAAAGTTCTTAAGCCTTGCCAACAAGGAGAACAGGCCAACAATGCAGTTTGAGAAGTGAGAGCTGCACTGCAGATAGTGAACAAGTGGTTCTTCCACACTCTACTCCTACATAAAGCCTCTACTTAACATGGACCGTTTAATTAGTGTGAAAACATGCCACGGTACTATGGGTGCCATATATAACGAACGGACAGAAAACAATGCTTGTCGGAAAAGGGCATTAAGTCTGAAGTAACCTGTTTACATTAGGAATGTTGCTAGAAGGACGGATCACATCAAGTTGAATGGCGAGGAACATCATAAGCAATGGCAGAGAGCACTTTAGAGCATGAGAAAACAAGCAGATCTAACAAGGTTGATTCATCAACACAAGTTTCGGGCGTGTCAGTCCAAAGAAAGGTAAATCATTTGATATGGCGAGAAGATAAGTCTCACAACTCCTGTCAACATACTTCACACACAAATAATATGCCCCAAAAAACAAGGATACACCTTAACAGTCGTGCAAAATAACTGGTATTAACCAGGAAAAAATGTTTGGCATTTGGATCAATTGAAAGTGTTGTGTAAGCCCTGTATTTTTGGCATGTGTGGTCAATGTGGGAATGGTACCTCCTGCCCATGCTAAACCCACTGAGCTACAAAAGAGCACATTAATGAGATACTCAAAAACAGAAGGCAACCAACCTTAGACGACTAAGTGGCATCGCTTCATGCACTGGTTGATAATCGCCTGCAGTTAACGGCTAGTGATGCATGAGCAGAAATCTAGATGAGTCCATTAAAAAGAGTGTGTGTCACTATCCGTGCCTAAGTGTGTGTGAGCCTTGCAAGACTCAAGGCTGTCAGCTGGGGTCCGACATTCTCTGCCTGTGTGCATGTCTGTGTGTGTTTGTGTAAACAGAGCTTACGTGTATTAATAGGCCAGCAATGTCCACGTTCTAAGCCACTTACGGGTCGTCCCTCTTGTTGATCGGACCAATGCAGCTACACTATCGCACCATGCTACTGTATGACATCACAGCGGGTCGGACGGTTCCTAAGCAACTAGATGAAATCATCATAGAAGCCGGCCAAGGTGAAGAGCTGGCTGAAAATGATGAGGTTGTGGTAACCTCAAAGGAGAGGGGACTGAGCAAAACATATCAGCCATCATATACAGTGAGACCTGATGAGACAGTGGCAGAATCAACGGTGGGGGGGGGGGGGGGGGACTTGATATACTCTTCCTCACTTAGCCGGTCACATTACAGACGGAAAGACGATATCCAAAACGATCACACTAGAGTAAGCTCAGGGAAAGCAGGCAGAGTATAGGGCGCGTATCAGATGTTCACAGCCTGTCATATGTCGTCTCCTCTCTATCCGCATCTCATTATCAGTTCTCCCAGAATATTGCCAGATAGGAGATGCTGTAACAGTGCTAACAAATATCAAAACCTTTTTTCATAGCAAATGGGCGTATAAACTGGGGATTTTTTTTGGTACTGACTGAAATGTCTTCGTAGCGACGATCAAGTGCTGCAAGGTGGAATTGAATGCGTGACAAGACTTGGAGTCTCATTTTCATATATACGACATATATTATATTCTGTATTTCATTTGGGGAAAGTTTTTGTAAGGCTGCTTGTGTTTGGACATTTAATGTTTGAGAAGTTTGGGTCCCTTTGTAAAAGAAAAATATGGATTTGTCCGAAATACGCTCCTCAAAGCAAGGTATCAGAAACAGTAATGTTTTGGTATCAAAATTGAAACCCAGCGATTGGGAAGAGAATAGAAAAGCCCCAGTGCAGATGTGTACACATAAGCACACACATAAATGAAAAGGCATAACAAGCAGACAGATCTGCTTGTTATGCCAGGTCTCGTAGGCTGTCGCAATCCTTGAGAACTATTGGAGACAAAGAGAAAGAGAGGAAGAATATGGCTTTGGGGATGTGCACATGCATCCTGCCTCACTGTCTCTGGCCTCATTACAAGGGTTAATGAAAGCAAGGAGCCTGAGCTCTGGTGCTCAGATGCTCAGACGCTTTCTCTCCGGGCTCTGCGGCTCTGCTGGGACTCAACGTAACTGGCAGTGAGGCCCAGAAACCTACTTCTGCCGTGGGCTCAATGACTGACTCAGCTCAGCTGACGCCAGCAGCCCACGCACAAAAATACACGTACGCACACATGCATGCACCTGTGCACACACAGACACACGCATGTACTCTACTTAACCCTTAAAGTAACCTTATCCTGGTGCGCACTCATATTCAATATTCAAGTGGTGTTAACATGCAGTGTGTTCACTTGTCATCCTATCCCTCCTGCCTTGACTCCTACATATGTTATTGTTAGGCTTTTTGTCATTCAGATGTATGGACATAGTTTTTGTAATTAAGGTTGTATGGAGTTTTTTTGTTATACTAAGCCTGATTCTCTCGCTCTCGTTCTGTGCAATGCTCAAGTTAACATGGATTAACCACATTTCATAGGGAGTTTAATTGTGCTACAAGCTTATCTATCGTGTTTTCTGAGACCTTTCACCTCTTCAGAAACAGAAGGCTGCTCAGGTCTTGTCCAGGATTTACTCTTATGCACAAAAACACGCACGATCCAGTCTATTAACTTCTGTCGATTCCCTTAATTCTCCACTTTTCTGTTCTCTTAATAACATAATCGCAAACCCTCCCACATGCATTAGCCCACGCACGCATACATACAAAAAGATGAGAAGGAGCTGGTTCTGCACTCAGCCCAACCCAGCAAATTTGACAGTGAGCGTGTTACCATGCCTACAGGTCCAATCAACATTGTGTCTAAAAATAGCATAACCATAATAGTCTTACTCCTATTAGCAGAGGGGTGAACTGGGTGAGAGCAGAGTTTATTGTGCAATCTCAAAGATAATCGGAACCAAAGGTGACCGCAGAGTTAGCAGGTATTGTGCAAAAGCGTGAGTTTAATCCCCAACAGCAGGTTTCTCAAGGAAAGCCTGATTCTGGGATTGTATTGGCTGGTGCTGGGATCTAACAGCAGGTCAGGTCAGGAACTCTGGAGTGACTTCCTACTGGTTTAACAGTGGATCACTAAACAGACAGCATGGCTTCAGAGACAGGACGACACGCCAGTGCCAACACATGAAGATTAATGTTTTGAAGTGGGATTAATCCTAAAACAGAGTATTAAATGGCAATTAAGAATGAAAAACCCATAGGGCAATGACCGTATTCATGAGGATGAGTCACAAATTGGCCATTTAGGAGATGATTACCACTGTGCAACACAAAATGGCAGGATGCCCTCAACGTCAAACGCAATCTGTTTCAAAATAGTCGGTGTCGTTCTGATGCTGCTGCCAGGGGAAAAGGGTGGTTCTGGAACGCTTCATTCAATAACTTGGAGCTTCGACATGACATAGAGAGAGGCACAGACTGGAGCACACAGACAGAAATTATGATGATGGGGGATGGCATGAGAGATGGAAAGGTGACATGGCGGCAAACAGGAAAAGACGAGAGCGCCAAAACATGTCACAAACATAACCAGAAACTCTGACATGCTGGCAGAGTCGCTGTCTTACTCTCTGTGCTTTCCCCTATTTGACAAATACACACAAACATGGATGTGTGCCAGCACAGACGTGGTGTGTTTGACTTCATTCAACTGCAGCAAAGGCCAAGTTCAGTGCTATTTCCACATTGATTTCAGTTGTGTATGGAGAATACGTGAATGGGTCAATGCATATGTGTGTACAGCCCTGTTTTGAAGCGTGTTCTTTTTATAGCGTCTCCCTCTGCAGCTGAGAGAGGGAGCTGAATAGGTGGGTGGACTATCAAGAGGGCCGTGGACTCTGATTCGGAGGCAAAGCCCTGGCACACATTCGCTGCAGCGTAGTTGAGAACCCAGACTTTCCCATTCATACATTTCTTTCATCTTTACCTTCTTTCGACCCCTTTCTGCCTATGTGTCACTCTTTCTCGTCTATTTCTATTTGCTCTGTGACACTTTCAGTTCACTCATAGCTGATGATGTTGATTGTTTGGCCAAAGATTTCTCACCAGTTTGCCCTCCAGTGTGTAGATCTTCTTCACCACTCCGGAGTCAAGCTTGATGGCTTCAGTGATGTCGGTCAGGACTTGTTCGTAGGAATGGGCCGTCTTCTTGTTCAGAAGGATCCTCACAGCTTTGCGGGGCTTCACTCCGCTCCGCACCACTGTCACAAGCTTCGGACGTATGAAGTCCTTGATTTCGCGGCTCTCTGGGCCACCGGCCTTGGCGCTGCCCAGAGAGGGGGGCCCGCGGGAGGACGCAGCCGAGGCCTTGACGTTCACAGACCAGTTGGGGTTCACGTTTTTTGTGTAATCCAACTTTTTGTAAGCTTCGATGGAGCTGCACACATAGCTGTCACCTGTTGGGGTAAAGGGGAGGAGAAGAAAGCAGGGAGGGGTTACTTACAGAAACCTTGGAGGGAATTAGATGAGCTTCAGAAATAACAAAAAGGAATGAGAATCTCTACTGGGAGAGAGAGCAAATTGTGAAGAATATGACAGAATACAGGGAAGAAAGGTAAAGAAAGGAAGAAGGCAGATACACAGGCTAGCTACTTTTGCTCCGTGTAACATCTCGTAATCAAGCAACAACTCTATTATTCTAGGAGTGAGCAGCATAATGCATTAATGAATAGATTGAAAATTAAAAATATACTGATTTAGGATATTTTGCTGCCGGATTTCCTTCATACCTCTCAAAGGCTAAATAGCGGCCACCACTTGTAGTCCTTCCCATGTCACTTCTTAGAGAGTAAAACAGATCAGGAGAGAGATAATCTGAGCCAAAACATATGTCTGTATCACCATATGGCCATCAAATGAGTGATAGGCCTATAATCTTCATAATAATCTAAAGCGTGCTTAGCCAGTATTATAGAGCAGTGGCAATACATATCTTGGTGAGCCTTAAACCTATAAATTATTGCTCACTTCACATTCCCCACAGTCTTAGGTGTGTTACTTTATTCTATACAAGAGGGAGGTGAGTAGGGAATGATCACTTGGCAGCTGACAGATAAGGCAGTGTTTGTTCTTTTAGAGGAAGAGATGCTTCCACACATTTTAGATTGGACTGCTCTGCTGATAAAGCCACGCGTCCAGGTGCATGAGAGGAACGGATGAACCTGCACATTTAAAGGGGTAGTCCCCCAGGTGTGCTGTAATGCCGTTGAGGCTACCCACCTTCTACCAGCAACTCAATACTGGTGATCTTCTTGCAGCCATCCAGGGTGTAGATGGTCCGGACGCCCTGTGGCAGGTTGACGTTGTCGGACAGAGAGCGGGTCAGGTCCGCCAGCAGGGCGTCAAAGGTCCGGAACCTGTCCGTGGAGATGGCGTATACTATCCCGTTGAAGTACCGGTCTCCGTTGCGGTAGAAACGCACCTTCTTGGCTCTCTTCTCTGTGGTCAGAGTCTTCAGGGTCCGGGTCCGGTACAGGCTGCAGTGGGCGCTGTGTGTTGGACTCGGCACGCCGTTGAACTTCGCACTGGACCGGCCGTGTCGTTGACCTTTGTCCCGCTCGTCGAAATGCTCCATCTCCATCGCGTTGCCGAGGCTCACAAGTACGGCCGTACTGTCTGGCAGGGACAAACAGGAGGATCAGGCCGCGGTGAAAAGTTTTCCTCTAACGAACAAAGTAAACAATAGCAAGCGGTGCCGCAAAAAAAGGAAGAAAACCAACTGGAGAGGTTCGGGCGGCTGGTAAAGGAGCCAGCCGGTGACCGTCAATGGTGCACTGTCTGAAAATAACTCCCTAATGACAGATTAAGTGCTCTTAAGCCGAGCAGTGGACAGCATGCCTCATGACGACTCACACTGTCAGTCACAGTGCGCCTGAGTTGTCCCGAGGCGCAGATGGATGCAGAGAGATCGGTAGTCACGAATCAATAACAGCCTATCAATTGTCCTCTTTATGAATAATCAGAACGCGCAGTCGGACGACCAGCAGCCGGGAGTCAATATAAAAGTGCGACACCGAAATAATTAGCACTTCAACAAGGATTCAGATAAAGACATTTTACTTTCTTGTCTGCAGATCAAGACGCGTCAGTCGTTAAGAGAAGTGTGTTTTCAAACAACGCTGCAAATGACATATTAAAGTATGAATTGCTTTTATATCAGCTGATGATGAGCGCGTTGACAGCCTTACCTACGTGAGCAATTAACGCTTCTCTGACGGTCACCTCCAGTGTGACTGGTGCTTTATTTCCCCAGTAGATATGACAAAAAAAAAGGAGTTCAGTGAGCTGGTCGCTGACACTGGATGCTGGTAACGTGTGGTCCTATCCTGGCTGCGGAGAGCCCCCCTTGTGCGTCCCTTGTCCGGTTAACTAGCCCCACCACCAAACACCAGTGTGCGCGTGTTTATGTGTGTGCGTAGTGAGCCAAGCAGAGGCTGGACTGGAAATGAACTAGGTAGGCAGCTGCTCCCCCCCTCCCATTCTCTTTGCACCCACCTTCTCTCTCCTCCTCAACGTCACTCTGTCGTGATTTCCATTCAGCGCCCCCCACCCCTCATGTTAGAATGCAAACCCACGCTTCCCACTCGTGCTGGGGATGCTGCTGGTCCTGCAACCACCCCCAGTCCCGAAGACACGCGTCGGCCGGGGGGGGGGGGGGGGGGGGGTCGATCTTCCCTCTTTTATGACAATTTATTTTTCCTACCTTAATTGAGTATCTTAAATTTAATTTCACATATATGCTATGTCTACATGTTTGTGAATATGAATTACTTTATTAAGTATAACCTATATTTTGGTGTGTAGGCCAATCACATCTCATCAAAACCATGAGACTATAAGCACAGAGCAGCATTATGTTTAACCCACAACAACATTTGCACGTGAGATGTTATGCAACACACTTACTACAAGTATACTCTTAGGGTCTCAAGGCAGCTACAACCTAAACCGTTCAATTCAAACTATGCAAAGCAGCTTTCAGAGTGAGCCAAATGCAGTGTGACAAGTATGATTTTTACCCAATCTCACGTATTTATCTCGTGTATAAAGACTCAATTTGGATTACATGTCGAAAAGATTTCAACATACTAAGTTGAGTCAAACAGGACTCCATAAATCGACATGCAGAAAGAGAGATGAGGGCTGGAGAGGATGCTGCTCTCTCATTGTCATAAGCTTGTTTCTTCCTATACCTCTGAAGTTTGTTTGCATGTGATGGCAGGAAATAGGCTCTCTGAGCGATGGAAGTGATAAAGGCCACTGACCTACATCCTGGCCTCTAGAGACCACCCATTTCTGTTCCATCACCACTCCCTGATGAACTGTACTGTATGTGTGTGCGTGTGCGTGTGTGTGTGTGTGTGTGTGTGTGTTACCCAGCATTGATCTGTGCCAGTGGTGGTGAAAGTTGCAGCCCCATTCTCTTAAAATATTGTTCCTATCATTGTATTAACAGGGGTTTAACAGGTGGAAGACATTGCTTTATGTGTCAAACATTTTACTGATTTAGAATGTAAAATGCTCACGTTCTTTGACTCACGTTTGATGCTTCTTTTAGAAGGTCACATATCATAATACTTTCCGGTTCACTAATCCAGAACTTACATGAATATATCTGACATTTCAATGATCAAATACAGTGTGTGATTGCCTCTTTCTTGACTGCTTCCGTGCACAGACCTGCCTGTTTTACGACATGCACATGAATGCATTAGAATGTAAGAATGTAAGAAAAATAAAATGCTATTTCGGTGAGACACACACACACACACACACAAGGACCCAGCGGGCATCACAAACTGAGAGCTGATCGGTGTTCCTGTCTCAATGAATCCTATGGGGAAACAGAGCACACATGAAAAAACGTGTCTTTACTTAACAGCACCGTGGTCTCATTTCAATTCTTAATGCATCAGAATTTGCAATTCAAATCTGATATTTGTCAGTGTCAACATGTGTTCATTCACCATAGGGACATTGAAATGGATGGATTTGAGCATTGCTGTGAATAAATACAGGCATTTCAGAGGTTAAAGCATGATTCAGTCTTGAGTGCAACTCTGTATGATGATATTGATTGAAATATGCTCTCTGCACCTGGAGCATGACTAGGCTTGTATATAAAGAGATAGAGAATTTTGGCATTTTTGACTAAGGCTATCAAAGTGCCTTTGGGGGCACATTTAATGTGGATCAGACTGATCTGCTGTCCCTCACAAAAAAATAACCTTTTCTCAGTGACTCACGACATTGTGACTCCAAAAGTTGTTTCAGAGACACTAAAAGAAACACAAGAAAAGCACCACTTAGCACATCTCTGCTCACGCATTTTCGTGAAGTGAATGGTAATAAAAACAGAGATCATTCCGATGTGGATGGATGGACTGATGGTTTACATAGTATCTAAATAGTGTCTTAAATCTGTCTTAATTTCACAGCCCAAGAGAGAAATTTAAAAACCCACCCACTCAGACTGTTGACAGATGCTACTGTACAAAGATACTCAATCCATTCTGTCACTGCATCTTTATGCTACAAAACAAAGTCTGTCACTATGACACATCATACAGATTTTAAGATAAGAGTATAACTCAAGACAATTCACATGCATATTTGGCTCACCCGTGCACATGAATGCACACTTGCAAACTAGTCTTTTATACACACACTTTTGCACGTAATTGTTTGCAGCACACTGCAGTGAGTGCGGTGACTGGAGCATGGGCAGTGGTGTGACTTGTGGTGTTTTGACAGGTACCGTAGTGATTTGTCACCGTGTTTCCCCTGTCAGCTGGAGGCATCTAGGTGGTTACTCTGTGGCAGTGTGGTTCATGGGCCCGGACGCAGAGAGTTGTACTAAAACGAGCTTGTGCATGAAACGGAGAGAAAAAGAGGAGACGGGGGAGAAAGAGGTGGTAGAGAGTCGTGTGCCGTAAATGTGCTCACTCTTTCAGAGGGCAACATGGACCAGCCATCTTTAAATGAAGTCATTAATCTAAGACAAACAACCAGTCACTGCAGCACATGAATGGATCGCACACATGGTCCACCAACTCTATCAGAAACATGAGTGGACCTGTAAAGGGAAAGTACACCCAAAAACACAATTAACACTGTGCAGTTCTAATGATTGTAGACAAGACATGAGACCATGTCTTTAGTACAGTACAGTATTATTTCAGATCAGTTTTTAAGAGCCTCCACACTTCTTCACAAAAAACAAATGAAAACAGCTTCTGGCAATTTATTCTATTCGCTACTGCAACTCATATGGATACTTTTCCAACACCTACGTTTGTAAAGGTGGTCAGTGGGTGGGACGGGGGTGACTGGTTGCTCTGTGGATGAACTACATTCGGAGAGAGCGGTGGATGTGGTGTTGCTTACGTAATACAAGTCGTAGGAGTTGTTTTTGAAAAAAAGAAATGTAGTGACACAAGAAATGTCAGACTTGGCGGGCTTCTGGCACATTAGGAGATGGCCGTGCTGCCCTCGGACCCTGTAATATTCCTCCTACATACTCTTTTTGCTGAAACAAAAAAACTTATAAGGAAATAATAATGCCAGACTTATAAATGTAACATGTTATACCACTGTATTCATCAATTGAAAAGGAACACGGAATAAAACAGCACTGACTGTGGCACATGGCTAAATAACCTTCCTCACAATCGTCTTTTGAGAAATGTAAACAAAGTCAGATAACCTGTTTTTTTTAAAGGATTGTGTTTCAGGTCGTTTACTTTAGTGTGGGTAACCCGCTTTCCCTCTTGGAATTATATTCTTCTCCTCTCTCTGCTGTTGCTCCACCACCTCCTCCTTCTTTCACACAATCTCCTCCTCCATCTTCTTCTTCTCTCTCTTTTCCTTTCTTAGAACCAGCCTCTGCCTTCCTGCTGGTCTGCCTCCCTCTATGCAATTAGAAAATATAGTTAGTTTAGCAGAAACATGCAACAGATACAAAATGTTTTCTATTAATGTGCTTCAGAGAGATAAAATAACACATTTCTCAATTCAAATCTTGCAACAATAGTATCAAAAGATACATCTCAGAATGTATTAATTTATTACTTCTGAGCTCATTTGTCCAGCATGATTACTTTATTAGCTGCAAATCAAAACAGTACACTAACTGCAAAATCAAGTCGGACTGCAAAGCTAATCAATATACACGGATACAAGGACACTATTTACTTACAGTATATCATGTAGTGAGCATAGTTTAAGAGTCATGGATATCAATAAACTGATTTTAGTTTGTCTTCTGCATCAAATGTTAAAATATTGGTTTCTCCTGTTATGTGATTTTGTCTCCCTTCAATTGGAGGGCATCCTACAATATCTTCCATAACAACTGGAGTTCCAGCATGAATGGTAAATAAAAATGTTGGTTAAAAGCAATATATGTACTTTTGCCGTTTTTAATTTGGTCATTTTAGTTCCATGTTTATATCGTACGTTGTGTATTTCATTGTGATCTGCCAATGGACTGCAGATTAATATTAGCTCTCTTGTAACTCTAAGACTAAAATACATCAAATGGCAGCATTTACTTCATATAAAATATTGTACTCGGTTCCTTATAAATAAATCAAGTAAAAAGTTATATATTTAATAAAAAACAGCTGGTATCAAATTAACATATTCAGAGCAAACAAACAATGGTTACCCATGTGAAGCCCCTGATGTTCTTTTAGACTCAACAGACATTTTTGTTCACAGTTGATGTAACTGTGAACCCTCTGTGGCCGGGTGGAGTACTGTCTTCTTTGGGCTTCAAGGGTGGAGGACAGCTGTGTCAGAGGAGGACAATTAATGAGTAATGACACCAAGTGCACTCCAGACACAAATATTGTTTTTGGGTGTAAGCAGATGCATGTGTGCTTTTCGTGTTTACGGCAGGCGTGAGCTATCAAATGCTGTCACAAGATTTGTTTGCGAAAAAATATTGAGGGGAAAAAAGTAGTTTCCTTGCAGCTGCGTCCGTTTCAGCCCTGCAGGAACCAGTTTTGTTGCAGCAATCAGACAGAAAGTCCTTGACTCACTTTGGTGGTTGAACAGACACTCAGCTGTTATATAACAAGCGAGCGCAGCACTGGAGGATGAATGAGAAACCATAACTCGGCCTGAAACAGAAAAGCCAGGGAGCACGCCAGTCTGCACTGAATTATCCTTTAGTACAGTTTAACCATGACAGCTATTCTTCAGTGGGGCATACATTTAATTAGCGGTCAATCGGTTTGGTTTGAGAGCTCCTTGCTCGCACTACTGTTGGCATGGATGAAAGAGAATGCTTACCTTAGCAATTTCTGAAAGGTATGCCCGCCTCTCATCATTGGTTTTATGAAACGCCTGGTATTGGAAAGAAACAGAGGGCCTTATTGTCACATTCCTCCATTCATGGACAACACTTGTTCCAACTGTCAGTAGTAATCTGTCTGCTCAGAGTGCAGTGCTTGTTATGCGTTCGCTGCCTGTGTGTATTATTTCAGGAGGTCTTCAGTGTTAATGAGCAACAGATTAGAACATGGATTGCTGGCTGCGCATGCTGCGTGTTAAACTTTTATTCTACTCAATATCTTTCTGTTTGTTGAGCAGAACAATAAACAAAGAACAGAGACGCCAAACTAAGAGCATACCGGCCTGGTCGTAGCAGTACAGGACAAAGGTTAGGATTCAATTTTGCATCAATGGTTGTTAGAAAGAAAGAATGTAAAACATTCCAGCCAAATCTTTTTCAATCCTTTGCTAATGATGGTAATTTGTCTCTGAAATATGTAATACCTGGAACAAAATGTAAGCTGCTTGTCTGAGAAATGATAAAACTGGACCAGCAGACATTATGACCCTCAACAATACTGAACACAAAATGCCTCAAACTGAGCAGTGGTCCACACCTTTCCCTCCTGTTCGATTCTGCCATGACAGTCCATCAGCTGACTCTGCAGGTCAGACTTCTCTTCCGTCAGGAGCTTCAGACGCTGTCTCAGCGTTTCCTGCGGCAAAGTGTTTCCATCAATTAGCAACATTCATAACAAAGAGGTTGCACTGCTGATGTCTAATTACAAATCAATAGAATTAAATGGTGCTTTCTACGAGGATTAAACAATAAGAGAATACTTCATGCAGAAATGATGAGCACAAAATGGTTTAGGCATTATTCAATAACCAGAGGACAGCAATGAGACTTGGTATATCTGAGTTTTGGATCAATAAGCAGCTGTTGTCAGCATTAATGAAAACCACTGTAATCAGTGTGATTAAAGACGCAGCATTATATGTTAAGCATATTTATGCATTATACCTGTACGGTGCTCGATCAGCCAATTGCTGAGTATTTCATTAATAATGAAATGTTACAGTCAGGGGTGGAAGAAGGATTCAAATTATTTATGATATCCATTCGTTTTCTTATAATCCTTGTCTGTTCCTGTTCTCTTGTACACCTAGCAGGCTCATAATTATGAGACTGTGGTCCATCATATGCATATGAATATGCGTTGTCCACCTTTTATGTGTCAAAACTAGCATGATGACACTAGTATGATGCTGCAGAATCTATCGGTGAAATGTTCAAGCTTCTTTCTTGGGAGCTGTAGACACTATGACATGCCATTAAAAATAAAATCCATATTCTTCAAACATACTAATGTCTAACGTCTAATTTACTGTCATGCTCACAGTTCGTCTACAAAGGGACAGTCACTCCTTGGAATCAAGAATGAGCATCTGTTAGTTCTGCCTTAAGGCACACAGATCCATATTTAGACTGCATTGTACAACCTTTTAGTGAGTGTTGTGCATTCATGTGTGCTAAAGCATTGTAATTAGCGTGCATTACTCTCCCATGGTTTGTAATCCTGTGATTACAGTGCTGTGATTAAACTGTGGTGGATTCAGCCTGGATCAGCGGGAGGATGGACAGCAGCTGGTGTTACAATCTTGTCTGTCCTTCCTGCTTTCTCCCCTCATTCCCCATTTGTTTGTTAACCCTCATCCTACCAACATATTCAACATACAACGACTGGGGTACCGACAAAAATAAACTACTGTAAGAAACAAAATGTTAACTTATTTCTTCTCAAAAAAATATGACTTTAATTAATGTCATCGAAAGACAAAATAATTGATGTATTCATGAATACTGCAAAGGCTGCAATTGGGTGCTTTTGACCCCCAGGACTCCAACACTTTAAGTATTTAAAACTATCATTTTAAAAAGCACTCATTAGTCATTAGGGACAAAAAAAAAATTGGAATGATAGAATAAAGCACCTGTGAGATATGACACAAAAAAGTATACCTTTGAGGGTTTGCATTTGAAAAAAGAAAAAACTCTGATGACACCAATACCACAAGAGAGAAAAGGAAAAAGCTCAGTAGAAAATGAACACGTTTGCACTCACTGCTGACATGTCATCATAGGATCGGATGGAGGCCAATCGATCTGTGGAAAAACAAGAGTGTGTGTGAGCATTATGTGTGCATGCTTTAAAACACATACTTGCTTGAGAGGGGTGAATATACATATACGACATACACGCCATACCAGCCCTGAGCTGCTTCATGTGTAGATCTTGAGCTTGCCCGAAAGTGATTTTAGGATTTAAAATAATCACTAGGAATGTATTGTATAGTCCTCTGAGGTATGTAACTGCTGTGAACAGCTTGATTTGATGTGTACATGTTCAAATAAAAACCTAACAAATGAACTTACAGCATTAAACCCCTTTGAACGCGGTCACTAGCCTGTGAACTCACCCATGGGGTTTCCTCGTAGGTCCTCCAGTCTCTCATGAATGAGTGACATCTGTCTGTCCAACTGTCCATTTAGCTCGATCTGTGTCTCATACCTTGTCTTCCACTCATTTCCTGTTACAGAATAAGCAGAGGAAGCTGTCACACCATTGTCTCATTCGGGACATTACAGTGCTGGGCTGAAACCAGTGGATTGTTGGGTAACATCTGGCCACTGTAGGTGAAGGTGACAGATATATAACTAACGTTATATAGAAGGAAGAAAAACACTTAAAGGTTACTAACCTTCCCCGTCAACACTGTGCAGTCTTTCTTGCAGTTCGCACATGGTACTCCGCAGATCTGACACGGACTCTTCAAGCATCTCTCTGTTTTTGGAGGGTTAAAATAACATTTAATCTCCTCGATAACTTTGAAAGTAATGCATTTACTTCGAACTAACTTACTTCATCTCCCTCTCTTGCTCAAGTTCTGCTTGCAGGCGTGCCAAGTCGTATTTGCTGTAGTCGCTATCTCCAGTCATGTTTTTAGAAAAACTGAGATCAATCGAAGAAAAGTTTGTGCCTCGCAGTGTCCATGGAGACCAGTGTTTCCGGTTCGTGCGGGTGGCCTCGGATATAATGGCGCAGATCAGCGGGGGATTTAAAAATAAAGACCTCTTTACGGTTTAATACGATACGAATAAATGTGCAAATAAATAACTCGCTAATGATATTCGTCACATAGTGATTTTCGCGCTTAATTAGGCATTACATTTACTTCTGTATACCGAGCTCTTTATTCAACAGTTAACATTAACGACCTATAAATGTTAATTGATTTATCTCACAGATTATCTTATTTTAATTGGAAAAACAACAGCACGTGTGTAAGAAAGATAGCTGATATTTTGTTTTGTCCATCTACACCTTTCGAGAAACATCCAATATAAAAAATGAATCTCTGGTTATCATGGTTAAAATGTACAGTTTATATAATCGTGTACAACATTTGTGTGCTTTGCTTAACATTATTATTACACTTTCATACAGATCATAGAGGTGGTCAATATAAGCTAAACTACACAGATCTTGTTTTGTCATACAGGCTGCAAAATATACACAAAATATATACATATAAATACGTCATGACAACCTAAAATACTACCACAAAAAAGAATGCATGAAACACAAAACAATGCAGCCAACACCTAAATATAAATAACTTTAATAACTTGTGGAGTAAATTTGCATTTTGACTTATTCCAGTATTTTTCCTTATTGTTTTTTACATTCACAAATAATCATTTTTGTTGTATAAATATGTAAATGATGAGTTGTTCCATCAATCTGACAGAGCACTTGAAGCAAAGCATTAAACTTCCTGTGGGAATCCTTTTTTGACTACTCAGTCTCCATTTTCTTCTGCTTTTCCTTCCCATGTGTCTCTGCTTGAAGTTCTCGTTTCTGCACCTCCTTTCCCTGAGTTTGTGCTGGCTGCTCCCTCGGCCTGGCCATGGCCTTGGCTGTCTGCTTCCCTGCAGTCTTCAGGATGGCTTTCATGCCCAGATTGTCAAAGTTGTACGCAGCCACACCAACATTGATCAATGACTTGAGACCATTGTCTGTAGCTTCGCCTGCTTCGTCACCGTACCTTCACCACGAATAACATGGTGGAGTAAGGGAAGAGTGGTTTGGTGTAAATAAAAATAAATGAGGGTGTGTACAGAATTAAAATGCTGGAGCAATGTGATAGGTGATATTGGTACTGCAGTCATTCACATCAACACACCAAAGGCCAAGAAAAACTCATTTTTGACTTTGTAGTAGTTTTATTAGTAAGAAACCAGGAAAGGGGCCACAGAAAGTATGAACAGCAAGAGCAGCACCACCCAACACAAGCTGACATGTAGCTGCAGTTATACCAGACCCAAAAAACCACAAACAGAACAAAAGCTTTAAACTACATCAAGTCAGAAAAGAACCCAAAACACATCGTTTATATGTCTAGATATAAATGATTAAAAAAGACAATTCTGTGGAAGCTATTGCGTTGGATTTGGAGAATGTCATTCAGGGTTAGACTCGAAATGGGTTAATGAAAGAGTGTACAGTACATGAAAGAGTTGATCAGTTGTTAGTTCACAAGTCTTTGCCTTTACTCCCCCGTGCTGTCATATGTTGCTGGACATTTTTAATAGATTTTCTAAGACCTTAAATCTGAAAAGAAATAGGTGTGAAAGCAGATCAGTTTCCCAACGTACCAAGAAGAAAGCAACACAGTAGGCTTGTTTCTGATCCGGTGTTCTATTGTTGTTTAAAGAAACCAAATAGATTCAGAATAAGGCTGGAAACAAGATCTGCAATAGTTTATTGATGAGAAAGTTTCTATTAAAAAAATAAAGAAGTGGAAATGGGAAATGTCAGAACTTACTTGTATGTCATCGTCGTGACCGTCTCTGCTGTGACACTTTTGCCAACAAGCTTTGCTCCGGTCTCCAGACTAGACCAAACAGTAGAGACACCTGGTTTGGGTGTAAAGAAAAAAGAAAATGTTTGAGAACTCAAGAAAGATTTGGATCACCCAAATATTTCAAATGTCAAAACATGACTCAATGTTTGTGACCTTTGTCTGTTACAATAGTGACAACAGTGTAAGACAATGTACATGAATATATGTGATATAGTTTCACTTCATGTTTGATCCTGAAATCTCTATTATATTGGTACATACCGTGTATGCTGCTGATTGCCACAAACTTGGCTCCACCCCAGTTGGAAGGTCTGCCATCTTTGTTCTTCATAGACTTTGGGACCAGCTTAGAGCTCTGTTTCTTCACAAGGGGAGCAATCTTGTCTGCCATGTGTCCTGCCACAGTACTCACTCCATTAACTGTAAATGTGTACAAACATATAGATACATAGTCATATCAATGTACAGGAGACTATGACATGCAATGAAAGTTTAAAAAAGGAAGAAATTAGGAAAAATCAAGCGTTTTCTTCAGCCATGTGAAAAGTTTGATTACCACCCAAAAGACAGTTTTATTTTCATCATCAGTGTGACAAATACAGTTTACGTTCTCACCTAAGAACTGGCTGACTCGAACAGCACCCCCGGTGGCCTGTTTAGCCACCCGCAGACCTTTGGTGACATGAGGGTTGACCTCTGAAGGAGTTTCCTCAGGCGTGATGTGGTCCCGGATCTTGTCTGCTCCTTTATGAATGACCCTACCAGTGGCCTCTGCTCCTTTTACAACCCCTACACTCAACCGTGTAGCTCCTACAGGCATTAAATATAATTTTAGGTGTTATATGTAAATTAGCAATATCATTGATTGTGCTGTTAAAATATCTAATATATGCGTATGACGATATGGTTGGACAAAGTTTTCTTTGCAGCACTCAATCCGGTTCAGGCAAAGGTAAACAATGCCCTCTAGTGGCTATTTCTGTAGACAGGAGAACATCTACTGTACTGTATATACAGCCTGCGTACACTGATATGTTGTCTTTGTTTGTTTTTCCTTTATTAAGGCTCACACAAACACACCTATCAAGATTCCTTGCCCCATCTTCTCACTCCATCCAGGAAGTGGTGCTTTGTCCTTCGTCCCTGTTGGCACTGTAAGACCTTCATGCTCTTTCATGGGACCAAGGGGGATTTTCTCACTCAGGTTGATGACCTCTGACCCTTCCCCCTCTGGACCCTGTCAGGGGATCCATCAAGTCATATTTGTCATCGGTTATCATGAAAGGACAAACTGTAAGATGCTTTTAAATTGTGCATACACCCAAACAGGTGACGTACATTTCTATAAGCCATGACTCAGCTGGCTAACAATGTTTTCACCCACAACATAACAACTATTTAGTTCCTCCTGAACAGTCAAAAGAGAAGAGTGACACTGTGAGACACTGGATTCTACAAGAAGGTGTAGTCGTTTAAAGTATTTACATTACCTGTGGGTAAAATTTAAACACCCTATTCTGTTCAAACAAATATTGTTCCAAAGCATTGACCCCAACCACATGCATATCCATCCTCACATTTGATTTGCTCCATACTGACAGTAAAGACTGACCTGGACCCTAAGGTCAACTAGCTGCGAGAGGAGGTCCCGAAACGTCTCTTGATGTACAGCAGGCAGTTCAGAGGACAACACTATGCCCACGTAGGACCCTGGCGTCTCTGACAAGGTGTCAGGGAACATGAAGATCCCAGAGTTAGCCAGTAGCACTGGAGTGTCTGCCGTCAGCGGGTAAAGCCAGTCGCACACCTTGAAAACACAAAGACACACAAAAAATACGAAGTGATGAAGATCATCATCCATGCCCAAGTTCATCCCTTGTTCAAGGCTATTTTCCGAATTCACTTCATATGTAAAAGTTGCTTTCTTGTGAAGCCCAAAAGGGCATACAAATGTATTGTCATGTCCCAGCAAGTACAGTGTCCCCCTATTCCTTTTGACCCGATGTTTGCCCTCTCAAGGACACATTACATTAGCCCCATCAGGCCTTCTGTCAGTCATCCACACAGACATAATACAGATACAGACTTGCTGCTGCATCGTGCCACTGGTATGCCGCCCGACACAATGACCCCTGTGAGGGCTCATGACACTGACCAGCAGCACAACAGAATCGCAGAGTCATCTGTTAATGGGACCATTGTCTTGCTGGGAAACAAAGCATGGCCAGAACACAGGAGAGCAGCCGACCAGCCCGGTCTGGTGGGAAACAAGTCATGGGTAGCGCTGCAGTATACAGCACAGCATAATACGCACTTTGTAGAGGTGCCAGAATGCATTATATTGTTACTTAATACATTTTATATGGACTCAATATTAAAATCATCACACAGAAGTAGCAGGTTGTCAAAAAGCTTCACATGAATAGGACACATACTTATATGGATGAGACCTTGTGCTGTAAAAGTCATATGACACTTTTTGCCAAACCTCCAACACTTGTATTCTATTAGCATGCTAAAACAGATGGAAGTTAAGCAACTCAAACACATTTTAGAATATAAAATATGCATCTTTTTTAATTGTTTATTTAACGCAAAGAGCAACATTATACCGCTAATTCTTTCGTATCTTGCCAACTAATATCATCTAGAGTTTGAAGGCAATGACGACATTGTAACTAGAGCTGAAATAATTAGTAAATGAATTGATTACTCTATTGAATCAGAGTTATTTTGATAATAAATGTATCTTTTTCAAGGAAAAAATTCACTAGTTCTTTTTCCTAAAATGTGAGGATTTCCTGCTCTCTTATCACTGTATACTCACATGTAGAAATGTTGAGGGTCTTCCAGCAGTGGAACCCTTGTGCTGACTGGCAAATGTGATGATGCGAAGGTAACCTGGATGAGACAGGGAGCTGACCTGCCCGTTTGGTGCCACGAAAAACATCTGCACCCCAGAGGGGATGAAAAGCAGCTCGTTTCCATCTCCTCCTGCCGTTCCTCCGGTCTGCTTCCCCGGCCTGAGGCCACCTCTAGCGGGACCGTAGGACAGACTGTGGTGGCCGACAGTTGGCTGTGGTGTGTATGCTGGAGGCTGGTCCCCTGAGTTAGCCATTGCTAAAGTTCCCGGAGTCGCTGGAGGGAGCGTGTGCAGCACGTCAGGGGAAGGAGGGCTGGGAGGGGGGTTTAGGGTTGTGTTCGGGGTGGTAGCAGGTACAGTGGGGTACAGATGGCTGAGGGAGCTCTGTGGAGGCTGGCTGCTTTGTGCCAGGTCTGGGTAAAGATTGGGAGGAAGATCCATCAAAAGGCGGACCCTCTGGCATCCTTCTGTCAGCTGAGAGGTCTCGAGGTCAGAGAGGTGGGTGTTGACAGTCCTCAGAGTGTCCCCCATCCTCTGCTGAAGATGCCTGGCCGTGTCCCAGACCGATCCCCGCTGCCTCTCCCCTCCAGTGGGGACTTCCACTCCCTGGGTAAGGTGCTGTCGACCTTTCCTGTAAAACACCAGGGCCTCTGCTCTTTTCCCGGCCTCTTCGGCAGACAGCCCCTGGCTCAGAGAATGAAACGCCAACTCATACTGGCCCTTGATGAGCAGCAGCTCAGCAGGCTCAGTCATGCTGAGGAGTAGACGGGATACAGAAACTAAAACAGAAACTAAAAAGTAAAGAGCGCAAATCAAGAGTGCTATCTCCAAAGTGAGACAAAAGTCGGAACTGCAGTTTCAAGGTTTTTATAGTAATCCTAAAATTGTGTAGATAAATGACAGGTTTATATACATTGATATAATTATACTATTAATATTGAATAATGAGTTATTGGTGCACTATAGTTTGTTTTTAGGCTTAATGATTTATAAAATGTTGATTTCAGTGAAATGAATGGGAGACAGTTGGGATTAAAAAACAGAATAACTAACAGTGAGACAGAAGGACAACTTGAATACATTCCCAACACTGACAGGTACGCATTACAGAATGTGATCTCCGCGGCTATGACGGGTTTTAAATACCGGGAGCTAGAGAACACAGCAGGTTAAACCTGAACAACAAGATAGATTTGCCTGCGAGCTTTCTTAAAAAGTCCTCTGTCAACAGATTCACATGTAAAATAGCAGAGTTACCACATCTCAGTATCAAATGCTCAAATCATGATACCTTTTCATGGCTGACAGACAATAAATAATGAATTTAAATCGGGTTTACCTGAACTTGAATATTCGGGAAAGAAAACAAAAAAAAACGAACAATAAAAAAGTGGTTTCAAAGAGACTCTTTCAGTTAACAAATGATCTTCTGTACTTTCATAGATAGGAAAATGCCAGCATACATCAACAGGTGTTCACTTCACTCTCTGCGTTAATATAGCGCACCTCCCAGCAGTGACACACAAGCATTAAGAGCGACAAAAATGGCTTCCGGACAACACTTTCAAAATAAAATCCATAAACTACGCGTTAAAATTGCTACTACAAATAAAAATAATTTAAAAAAACTTTATGTCTAGGAATCTGGGATGAATAAAACACATTTCCTTTACATGTAGTAATTTATTTTACTCAGATATATGATATATGAAAAATAAGTCTATATCAATATATTTTTAAATCACTCTAAAATATATGAAAGATGGTGTAATTCAAGCACAATTCTGATATAAAATAAAATATATAAAATATACATCACCACTGATGACGTACCAGCTTTAAAAACCTTTTGCATGAACACCTGCAAGTATTAAAATTATTCAGTCATGAAATAGGTTTTATTAAAAATAATTTATTGTATGTGCATAAACAATGAATTTATGCTGAAAAATAAACTCACGGTAATTAAGTGTCCAGAGGAGTGTGGCGTGTATGGGATTGGCTGTAGAATGAGCTGTTTCTGTTTTGTTCTCAATCTAATTATGTTCTGGCAGAAGCGTCAAAGAAGGGTGGGGCAGTTATTCATAGGAATGGCAGATCAGCAGGTGCGGTGAGCAATGAAACACCACAATACCTGTAAATGGAGAGACAAAAGACATCCATTCAGAGATCTCAAATTGTCAAGGTGCATTAACAACCCAGGCAAACTACACACGAAAGATCCCAAAGGTACATATATGTTAAACTTCTTTTAAAAAAGACGACAACTATCAACTATACCTTACTTGGAACTTTTATATTTTTCCCTGATGGCCTGTTGTGGGCGACTCTCTGCACTCATGTATAGCTTGTGGAGGTCAGTGATGCAAGGCACAATTTCAGCCATGGTATAGCCAGTAAAGGTATGTAAGGAATCAGGCTAAAATATGAAGAAAAACAATAATCTAAAAAGTCACGTTTTGGCCAATTCCCCAATAAAATCTCATCTCAAGCCATTGGTCTGGACAAACTTACCCAGAGAGATTTGTTAACAGTGTAAGTGGCTAGGCAGTAAGCTCCAGCTGCTATTATAGATGGGGCGTACTGTAGGAATGGATCAATGTCCAGCAGGCTTAACTCTGCTACATACTAGAAGCAGAAAAAAACACACATCACCAAATGCAAATATGATAAAGGGACATGGGAAACTGTAACTTCAAAGGCAGTGGGCACAACATTTCTAATCTGGCTGGCATTTGAGTTATTGATTCTGCTCACAAGGGCAAGGTTCTTTGTGTTGGCACAGACAGAGTGGATGGACATGAAGAGGCGTAGGAACTGGTTTGTGGTGGGGGCTGCCATCTTGAAAGCCAGCACTCTGAGGAAAACATCCTCCATCCGGACCAGTTGCTTCTTAGTGTAGGTGTTGTCCGTGGTGTGCACAAACTCGTTCAGCTCCGGAGGGAAGATCTCCTCGTATTTTCTACAAGGTGACAGATCAGGCGGCATCAGGTGGTAAATCGTCATCAATCACTGAGTCACTACAACTCCATAAGGTGATCCTTACCACGGCCACAAAAGGTTTTAACAAATCAGTGACTGGACTGAACAGGAAACGTGTGAAAGATTTAGAAAACACAAACATGTACTTACGCAGCAATTAGCAATGCAGCTGTGCCGACCAGCTGCAGCTTGCCCCGTTTCACGTATGCCGTGCAGGAGAGGAAGCGGTCCAAATAGTTGACAGCCAGGTGCAGAGTTTCAGAACGAAGCGTGTATTCCTGGACGACTTCCACCAGCCAGTCCACCAGGATGACCCGCATGTCGTTGGTGATCTCTGGGTGTTTTTCTAAGTAGCCTGGCCTTGCCTTGGTCCTCATCTGGCATCAGGGACAAAAACAGTTATTATGAGGTATTTGCAATGAACTGAGGAGCAAAACATCACAACTACAATGCATTTAATGCTACCCATCAAAAAAATGATTTAGTCCTCATAGTTCAGATAATTACGCACTTCACTCTCCCTCAAGTGCAGGTGAATGTCCTCTGCATACTCTGAAACACAAAGCACCTCCTCTGACATCAAGGATGTATCTGGTTCAGACTGCATAGAAGCATCCTGGCATAAACCTACAAGAATGAACAGCAGTGGTAAAGATAATAAAGACTGACCAAGAAATAAAGTCTTGGTAGGTGTCTTTGTATTTGCCAAAACTCACTTGAACTGAGTTCCAGCTGAAGTTTCAACTCTTCATGTTGCAGTGCAGCAGTTTTGCCATCTAGGTAATAGCTGTCTGAGACCACTTCCTGACCGGAAGCCGCCAGAACAACTTCACAAGCCTCCTCAACATACACATCAAAGTTGGAAGTGGAGGAACGGCCAAGGAAGGCGAGCTGGGAGCTGTCTGAGATTGAACTGTGTTTGGAAAATTGGCTTCCCTGTGGAGAAAAAGGGATCAACACGATTGCCACACCAAGTTGAAATATGAATGTTCTGTGAGGGGAAATTGAGTTGAAAATCACAAAATGTAATGTTCTCCACTGTGCCTTTCTCACTGACCTGGCTGAGCGATCGACCACACTGCTCATTTTCTGACAACACACCGAGGACTGTCCGCTGCTTGGGTCGCTGGACCTTCAGAGCATCCGTTTTGCTTGAAGCTGGAATGTTCTCTTTGCTAGTGTGACTGCCGCAATGGGCATTTGAGCTGAAGTTCATCTTTACACAAGGAGATGAGAAAAAGATAAAGGTGGTCACCATGGAATACAAGAAAGGAAAAGTAACAGAAAATAAGAGTTAAACATGTACTCAAATAATTAAATATACATCTGACAAGTGGCGCATATTATGTGGTATTTGTTAGTTCCCTGTACTTATAGTAGGCCTGTGGTTCCCAACATGGGATTAAGACCCTGAAAGGGGTTGCAAGGCAATTAAATTAATAGTAAACAAGAGAAAAAATCTATTGTAAATTATGTATTTTCTTTTTTTAATTTTAAATATTATTATGACAATAAGTCATTCTTTATGTAACGATATTCAAATGAAGTCTAAGTGTTCACTTATTACAATTCACTGAAGATTTGCAAGAAACATCATTGCCATGGCTACAATAACTTTTCAGTGTCCCATCAATCACAAACACACAAGTTAAGACAAACAGAAAAACGACTGGCTGCCATTTAACTGCATCACATGAGTGTGTCACAGCCCACTAGTGGCTTCCTGTCGGTTTCCACGACAAATCACACTATCATCTGTTATTCACTGCAAACTCACCATAATCACGACCACCGTAGTGTAACAGTTTAACGTTAGGTTGGGGAGGTGGACGCGTAAGACCTGTGCATTCCACTACAGCCGAGACATTGACGGTAACTTTCTTGTTTTGTTGCCTCTTTGTAGACAAACAGCGCCCTCTAGCTGTGTTCAAGCGATGTAAAGCCGTTTCACTGTGTGTGAGGGTGTTGATGGTCCGGCGAGGAAGTTTCCTTGTAGACGGATCAGCTGTTTCCTCTGAACGGTTCTCTGGACAATCACGTGCCCGAATAACTGACGTCGAAGTCGACGTCGTGCGTCTGGAAGCCTGTAGTTTCAATTATTTTTATTTAGTAATAAAAACATGATTTCTGTTTTGACTATGGTTTTGCATGATGTTTTTTGTACTAGCTACTTGTAAGAGAAACTCGATTTCAACATTGAGGAAGCTGATACATTTACTGTTTTCTGAATAACTCAAATTCATATCTGACTTTGCTCAGAGATGTTTCAACAAAAACAAAGTCGTGTGAGTAAATTAAAAAAATCACAACATAAATCAATGAAAAGCATGAGATACTTATCTGAAAATGATATTTTAACTTTATGACATTTGTTTTAATATATTTCCTAAAATCAGTTACTTCTTTTCTTTTCTTCTAACTAGATACAGTTAACGTCAGATTATGAATCTCTAGAGACTCTGATCTGAAGGGAGCGTTTGTCACCATGTTATGGAACTATGTATGGACTCTTGATAAGTCGCTGGACATGAATCACAGTGTCACACTTTGAGTATAGGTGAAATAATGTAATTATTAATGCAGCTCATCGTAGATTTCACTGTGATTTATTCATACTCACAAATCTGGATTTTATATTTAAACTGGCACCTTGTACTTGACTGCAGTTAGTCATCTTGCTGATTTTTTTACACACCAAAACATATGTGTTTAAGGATGAAAGCAATGCTGCTTCTGGCTAAATGACTTCCTGTCAGTTTGGTCCTCAGCTGGGGTTTAACTGTAAACTGCATTATTTACCGTACTTGTCACTGTGCCACTGTGGCCTTTGTTGTTGCCGTGTGGTTGCATCCCACGTCAGAGGAGTGGCCATGATTTTCTGTCCCAAGGATAGGTACACTAAAAATAGCACAGGAACAGGATATAACACCAAGATCGACTGCAGATAACAAACTGACAACTTCAATAGATAACACAGAGATATATCGTGCTGTGGCCCTGCTCACACCAGAGTTATATAGTGAGTATTAACACAGCTAGAATGAACTAGAGATTCTGATTCTGTAGACAGTACATGGGGAAACACGATTTACCCAGTTCAATTAAAAACTATGTTAAATATATAGGATATTTGAAGTCAATAAAAAATAGATATTGCGCAACAAGAGAAAAGAAAAAAGTCAACATAGAAAGCTTCATGTTTTGTCCGAGGGGAGAGTAGCCTGCTGAGCGCCTGCAGGTTCTGCATTGTCCATCAGGTGGCAGCTTTTCTCTTCAGTAATAACGGTCTCATGCTTTTCATTTGCAGGGAATCAAGCTGATTTTTGACATATCTGATTATGTCAGATTATGTAACCATAAAGATGAAGAGACCTATCACAAGGCTACAACCTAAGAAGTCAAATAACAGGAATAAGTTCAGATTGATTTATAACTGATATGACATTGTTATGACATTGTGACTCATCAATCCAATTTGACAAATTACCACAACATCTTTGCTTACTTAAACTAAGATGGTGCAAAGCAGTGAATAATTCGTCTGATTAAAAGTCACTCAAAGTACTGTGTGTATTTTTTTTGCCTGCAAACCAAGTGGATGTTTAGAGTTGCCTGAAATTGTTGTTGTTGTTGATGATTATTATTATCACATCTTAGTCACAGCAACAACTACAGGCAGTAAACTATAGAGTCAAGTATGGAAGCTGGGAAGGACCCAGGAGCATTAACCATTGTGTTTTCATGCCGCCACTGAGCAGCTCCAGTGGAGCAACAGGGGATTAAGGATTCCAATTTGCAATCTTTTGGTCACAAGGCTGCTTCTTCAATCTTCAGCCAACCTTCACTCCTATACTTTCTGGACAGCTGTATTTGATGGAAGGCTCCTTACGTTTTTTTGTGCAATATATTTGTGTGTGCATTTAGCATTGTCTACCCTCCTCATTTGACCATAACAGCGCGTTTCAGCTCTATCCTGGTCAAACACCATACACTTATCTTAGAGGGACATTTTACCCCCAAAGAGTTTGCAATCAAGCAGAAACCCAAGTAACCCACAGAAAGTGTTGGCAGGAATGCAACTTTGCTTTATGTCAGGTGCCAACATTTTTGCCAAATTAAAACACTTCCAGACCACAAAAGCATATAAAACGTTCATATGTTCCAGTTATTATGTCAGAGACAGATTTTATTACAACTTAACAAAATTGTATTCATGATAATGGAAATCCCATCAACAGTGTATGTATGCAAAGTGTGGTTCTACAGAAGCATAATGCATTCACTTGTGAAACTAGATATTTGCCCTGTTTTTCTGAGTTAATTATCTGAGTAATTCTGAGGAAAGTTTTTCTCTCCAGCATCAGTTGAACCGATATGGCACGCTTCACAGACAAAAGATGTGGCATCTGAAAGGTATTCAGGCTGGCTACGCTGCGGCTCCAGAGACAGTCAGGCTATTGCACCTCAGTCGCAGTCCCGTCATTCTTCACAGCTTTCTCAGTGCTGGAATAAACAGGTGGGACACGTTTGCGTCTAAGAAATCGATCTCTCATTAATTCTGAAAAACAGAGCAGATTTCCTTTTCATGGAAACTTTTTCTCAGAAATACCGAGATAATAATCTCGTTAATTCAGAAAACAGAGCAAACATTTTATTGCTCAAGTGAAAGCATTACGCTTCCTTATGATTCTATATCAAAATAGACACGGCGATATTTAAACAATAATGGTCTGATGTGTTAAAGACAAAAAGATAAACTGTGTAATCTCCAAAACCACGGGATCATTTTGGAGGGCAGAATCCTGAAGACAAAAGAACAAAAAAGACAAAAGAACAAAAAAGTTCTTATTAAAAATTATTATTTTGGGCTGCTACAAAAACTACACTTGAAAAAATATATGTTTTTTATACCAACCAAGACAATATTACCCATAATCGATTCTGGTATTTACAGGGCAAAAATCATGACTCAACAACTTATTTATTTCTAACAAGATTATATTTACAAGATGATAAACTGCTGTCGGCACAGGGGATCATAAAGTTTCGGATAGTGAAGCAATTTTTCTCAGTCCTACTGAATGTGTCTCTTATGCAGCTGCTGTTCTTCAGGTGTTTCCAGCACATTTTCCCAACCGTGTGTGTAGTGTATCGTTTGGGTTACATTTCAGGTTGTGAAGCTGAAACAGATATCAATACCAGCTGCCCCGAGTGCCAAGGCAAGGTACAGCGAGTGCTCTTCTCCCTGACAGATAAGATGCATTGGAACTTTGTTCTAACACAGAACCGATGAAATATCCTCACCTATTTGGTCCAGTAGAGATGAAAGATAAGGTGGCCTGCTGTGGCTATTTTCTCCTCTCAAAAAAATAAATCGATATCTGGTCACACTGTGCTAAAAGGAGGGAATGAGCAAATACACACACACACACACAAACATGGCACCTGCTCGGGGGACACAAAGTCTCTCTATCTTCCTCTGTCTTCATCCCTCTTCCTCATTTCCGTTCGGTCCCTGAGCAGATGCAGATTGCTGATGACAGATAGCATTGGGCTGCTGCCATTTCATGAACGTGATGTATTGCCGGTGACAGGCTTGGGCCAGATGGGTTGGGGGGGGGGGGGGGAGGGGTTTGAGCATCACCTCTAAAATACAGTGCCATCCAGGAAAATCCTCCCAGCTGGGGATGGACACGTCTCATCTCTCAGCCGCACCCTCATCCAGCGGCGTTACCCCTGTTCAGGGGGCTCACAGCCGAGATCGTCTGAAACGGGCTCCTGACCTGCAGGATAAAGAGATGAATACGCTGAGGTGCATCCATGTTGAACAGGATCCCATAACCTTCTGCAGGAATAGAAGCTGATCAGCTGATCATCACTCAACGCAAATTTAAGAATCACAGTCAATGTCCATTAGTTATCTTCTTAGTATCTGTCATTTTACCAACAACCCTCCACTGACATGACTACTCAAAGAGAGTGTGAGTAATATCCAGTCACTTCGGGGAAAACTCAACATCATCAGAATACATCTAGATAATTGGCTGATTGCAACTTTCTCTGTCAGCTCATGCCAAATAAACTACTGTCTGTTCCCACGGGGACACGATTGTACTTTGATTGGTTGATATCTCTGCACTCTGCTCTCCTTCTCAATCTGTTATGTACTGTATATGTGTGTGTGTATGCTTGACAAATAAATGCAAATGCCCCATGGAAAAAGTCTTAATTTGAACACTGTTACATAGATGGGTCATGTTGGGTTAAAGGTCAATTAGTAGTATTTATTGGCTCTTAAAGCAAGTTAGCAATCAGCACTTTGATGTCTAAATTTTCAAAGCAACACGAGACAACTAACAGAACTCCGAAGAGGTAAAATGATCTGTGCCAAGCTGCAGGGGCATCAGTGAAGTAAAAAGTGCAAAATGATTTAATATGCAGAGAGTTTAAAAAGCGTTTGACAAACATCAACAACCTATATACATCAAACATGAGGAGCAGTGATCACAAGTTAAACATAATCAACCATTCACCTATCAGCAGATCTATCCTCTTTCTCTGCTGTCTGGAAGTGACACGTTTCACACCGTCTTTGTGCTATCATAATGCTTTATTTAATGATCCTCATGCGAATCAAAGGACCTTTTGTTGAGGGATATGATGTGGAAATGTGGTGCCAATCTCCTCCATTAGAAGGCCCATCACTGTAATGAGCCGGGGGCATGAAAAGAAAATGAGCTGCGGAGGGGCGGCGGGGGGGTGTTACGTCAAGACTGGGAGCTCTCATTGTCTTATGGAATAATTATGCTGCTAATTATACACACCACACACACACACACACACACACACACACACACGCCAATCTATAACTAGAAGGTAACACATTATAGAATATCACAGCATGTTGTAATAACCATAATGATTAGAGGTTGACCCGCTGATTGGACATTATATCTGTGAAAATGGACCGGATAGGACAGGATAGGACCAGATAGGACAGGATAGGACCGGATAGGACAGGATAGGACAGGATAGGACCAGATAGGACCAGATAGGACAGGATAGGACCAGATAGGACCGGATAGGACCGGATAGGACCGGATAGGCCCAGATAGGACCAGATAGGACCAGATAGGACAGGATAGGACCGGATAGGACCAGATAGGACCGGATAGGACCAGATAGGACCGTTTAGGACAGGAGAAAATGTGGGCTCAAACTTTGCACTCCCAGCAACAACCTATTTCATATCTGACATGTTTTCAGTTTATTTCTCTTGACAAAAGTTATCTCTTGAATATATATTGCAACACTACCAGCTCTTGATAGGTATTGGTCGATTAATCGTCTATCGGCTTTTCCCGGTTTCAAACTATTGTTTTAAAATTCCACTATCTGTCGACATGATGGAAGTTTAATTGTTTAGTTTCAGGGTCTGCTTTCGGTTCATTAACTATTTGGAGTGAATTATAGGAAAACAGCGAGAGAGGGAGAGAAATAAATATTCACAGATTGACTGAAATGTAAAAGCCATAAACCGACTCAGTAATTAATTATACACAAGGACAACGTGTCTTTTTGTCCTTGTATCCTCTCTATACCTTTTTTTTTATAACTCGTGCATGGAATATCTCCCTGTCTCTCCATGCCTGAGCCATGGTACGTATGAATTATGAATGTCGGAAGAGTACGGGCTTTTTCTTTTTTATTTGCAATTTAAGGGCCTCAAATCTTTTGGTGCACTAAATTATTCATATATTCAAATGAATCTGACTTTGAGGACATTTTTTTTCTTTCTTCTCTCCTTTCATAAATTTAGAGTGTATACCCTTCAGAGGGATCAGGCAGAATTGCCCAGACTTTTAGCGGTAAAGGTTTCAGTAGAGCTATGATTTCAGTCCACTTTAAAGGCGTCTTGCTCAGACGTGTTCTTGCACGTGTGTTGTCGTTTAAGCCCGTTACCCCCCCCCCCCCCCCAGAACCAATATCCTATTTTCATCTCTCTCATTGTTATTCCAGCCAAGTACTCGCCTGTCAGGCTACTGTCCTGCGTGTCTCTGTGTGAGTGTGTCCCTGTTATGCCTCAGTATGTTTTCTCTGCACCCCGCCGTCAGATCTGTGGAAATCTTTTTGATTGGCATGACACTGCCACGAGACCAAAAGCTGCAGTACAGTCTGTGCATATTTATTGCTCTGCAAAATCTTTAAAAAACCAAACTGAACGTCACAAATAATTCTGCACAACATCTCGGAGACGAGGACAATATATATTACGTTCTTACTGTTTCTCACAGATTAGGGATGGAGCGATACTTTCTCTTGCAATCAGGAGAAGTCAAGTGAAACGGTCCGCTCTCCTGCTCTCATCAAAGTCTTGCTTTTGTGAGCTTCTCTCTCAGAGCAGTGCAAATTGCTACAGATTACCAGAGAGATGTAACGCATATCTGGCAGTGCATCTACAATAACCAGAACTTCCAACATACTTGCAACTATTATCTTGACACCTTCCTGTTATCTGGGGGTTTAAAGTTGTTCCCCCCCCCCCCCCCCCCCCCCAGAGTTTAGCAGAATGAGCTTGTCAAACATACACACACACACACACACACACACAGTTGAGCCCAAAATAGTCCCAAAATGCAATTGCACCCCCTTCGTTGCCGTCTCCCCCTCATTAGCATGCAGTGCAGAGACTGGTGTCCTCACAAGGGCAGTGTTAGGATGGCATGGAGTCAGAGCAGGCTGGGATATCAGGGAATGACACGGAATTGGCGGCCACGCCTTCTGGGATTAGTTACAAAAACCAGCTGAGGCCAAAGCTCTTATCTCCATCCTTCAGTCCTCTCTCTCTCACACACACACACACACACACACACACACACACACACACACACACACACACATTTGCACAGAAACAAGCACATGTTGTCACAGAGACATAATTGGCTCTCCCAAACATATTCCCTCCTTAGGAAAAACAGAGAATCGGGTGAGTGTAACGATTCCCTGTAATAGATTTAGAAATGGTCTTGCAGAGTGTGATTAGCAGAGTGGAGGTCAGGGGAAATAATTATTTGAATAATTAAATCATGTTCCTGCCCTCTGTCCTTGGTTTCTCTCTCAACACTGTCAACACCAGCGAAACTGCCTTAAGCGTCTCATTAAAAATATTTTAATAAATATATATATGTATTTTTCATTTGGGTGGTTCAGATTAAGGAAATATTCACAAACGGATACATGCTCATCAGTTGAATCCCAGACCTGTCAAATGTTGTGTGAAGTACACATGAATATCAGCCATGTGATGTCAGTGAAAGCTGGATTTGGGTGTGAAATAAAGTCATGGTCCTCTCACCTCCACTCTCTCTGTTCTCCAGTGCTGCTATTCCCCTCTGGTGTCTGTGTCGGCGGGCAGATGGCGGAGGACAGAGGCATCTGTGGAGGCGGAGGCACCTTTTCCCCTTCAAAGAGCAGGTACAGGTGTCGTCTGCCACACGATTAACACCTTCATGAATACCAACCATCAAGGTGCTAACAAGCTCATGCGTGAGATTCAGGGTCATGCGCAAGATCTATTTTAGAACAGAGGCGACTGAGCTGCATTTCAAGCGGTTCACATACTCTTACAATCAAAGCAAAGCACTTTAAAGGGCTGGTTCACACAAATTACAAAAAAAAATCTTTCCTCCACTTGAACTCATTTCTATCAAAGAAATACGAAGAATTGTTGTGTTGACAGCTTGTTCTGTGGATTCTCCAAAGTAACACGAACACTGTCTCTGTGAGCGGCACGGCTTTGCGCTCAGTCAGTATGTTGATAGATCTGTCGCTCGGTGGGCCGACTATCTTGTTGAAATAGCTCCACAATTATGGGATGTACAGACATTAATGGTCCCCAGATGAATGAATTCAATGACGTTGGTGACTCTGGCTTGTCGTCTGGCACCATCAGCAGGTTGTCATTTGTGTTTTAGAATGAAATGTCTAGACAATTATTGGATGGGTCGCTATATAAATTTGCCACAAATATTAAATTCTACTGACTAATAGTGATCCTCTGACCTTCTAATCACACCAGCAGGTCATTATTTTCCAGTATCTCAACATCCACTTGATGGAGTAACAGGTTTTTGTACAAATATTTACTGTCCCCAGACGATGTAATACCTGCGAGACTAATTACATAACTGTACTTTGTGCCGTTTACTGCTAATTAGCACTTCGATGGTGAACATGGCAAACATACTAGCATTAACATGTTAGCATGATGTTAGCATTCAGCTGAAGGCACCACCACTTATAATCAATAACAAACAAACCCCGCCGCCATATTGTATTGGGTAGTGGCCTCAAGAGGTGAGTGAGAAAATATTATAATTTATAATTTGGGTGAACTGACCTTTTAATGAGGAGACCATAATGTTGGGATGCTCACTGAACAGTTTAACTTCTGAGAACAGAATCATCTCTGTGTTGTTGATTGATGAAAACATATGGAGAGCATTTTGGGGAAAAAAAGATCTTATTTCATATGTAATTAGTTTCTGCATATTATGTCCATATGGTCATTTTTTATTTGTATAGAACGATGTGTGCACTTTTACAGAATAGATGTGCTGAGCTGCTGTTAGGAGACATCGTGTTCAGAAGGAGAAAAAGAGAGGAGAAAAAAACAAGCTTTGAGATGAAGAAAGGCAAGAAGAGCTGCAAAGAGAGGAAGAGGGGTGTTTCTTCTTTTCTATGGCCGCCCTTTCTCATTCATCTGCTGATTTGGGGTCTCATCTGATTGAGCAGTTCAGTCTGTCGGCACGACGGCAGCCGGTTATTGCTCACCACTGGATACCGTCTACTGACGCAGTTTGCCGAGAGCAGAGAGCAAGGCTGTGTCCTTCACGTAAACTTGAGAGAAGCGAAACAAAGGGTCGATTGGGTGTGTGGGAGCGGGTGTCCGTGTAATGACAAATATTGATTTATTGGTGACTTATCAAACCGTTTATGGGTGCATGTCTATTGATCTAGCTATTTGTCCGCACATGTTAATGGACAGCTTGTTAAATGCGAGGACTGTTTGCTCAGTGAAAATGAGAGCACAAAAAACACAGAATAGATTTGACTGTTAATGTGGTCATTATTGAAAGGTGATGAGCAGCAGAGAGAGGGAGTGGGAGGGCAGAGTGAGGGAGTGACGGAGGGAGTGACAACAGAGAGAGAGAGAGAGAGAGAGAGGATGTGATTAGAGCGAGCACTACTCCCTCTCTTCTCTTCTTTCCTCTTCACCAGTTCTCAAGTATAAAAAACATTAATCATTAGTTACAGCCTCTCAGTTACAGACCTTGTGTATGTGTGTGTTCCCTTGTGAATGTGAGCCCATTCATAGAGGATCCACATCTGACAATGTCTCTGTAGTGCCTGTGTGTAACACTGAATGACAGAGAGAGAGAGAGAGAGAGAGAGAGAGAGAGAGAGAGAGAGAGAGAGAAAGAGAGAGAGAGAGAGAGAGAGAGAGAGTGGACAGACTCATAGGGAAGATCCCAGGGGCAACAGACCTGGTTTGCTCGGCTGGAAACACCAAACATTACGGGATGGATTTCTGCACGACGTGAACGCCTACGAGAAACACCTGCCTCGCATTTAAAAAAAAAAAGGTCTGTAACTTTTGCTTTTTTCAACAATTTAATTCATGCTGCCGATGCTTCAGGCTGCTTTTTATGAAACGTTTCCAATTGAGCGCGAGACAGAACGGGAACGGAGTTAATCTGTTCTGTAAGAGGGGATTCCTGCTGAATACAAAGAGCCGTTATTCACCTCAAATGTATCCGTCTCTCCTCAGTTGCCGGCAACTTTATTCAGTGCGTTGTCTCTGCCCGCAGAGCAGTCGTGAGGGAACAAACACTGTTTCAGACAGATAGGGAGGAGGACGGAAAAAGGAGACAAAACGTGAAGATGAAATAGCAAAATGTAGGAGGAAAAAGAAATGAATGTTCCATGAGACTTGTAGGAAAAGATAATAGTAGGGGGGGGGGGGGGGGGGAGAATTCATGTATACATTCATTCACCAACTTGGTAAATAAGCGGGCTTCCTATGTGACAGTTGAGAGAAAGAGGGAAGGAGTGAGTAATGAGTGAAGCAATTGTACCCAAAGATTCGGGGGGGAAAAGAGCAGGACATGAAAAAAAGTGTACTTTCAGTGCAATGAGAACAAGAGCAGAGTTTGTTTGGTTTAAAATGAAGTATGATTCACCCTGTCCATCATAATAAACACAGACACACAATAGCAGATGTAAAGTATTGGCAACTGCACTACGAATTATCAGGAGTAATTAACAGATATGAGAAGAACGAGGTGTAAAAATACACTTCACCACAGGGATGAACACACACACACACACACACACACACACACACACACACACACACGCACACGCACACACACTCAGACATCAAAGCAAAAGAGCTCATTATCTACACTGGCCACTGACCAAAATATCTTCCAATACTTCCTATTCGGAATGATCCCCGTTTCTCTGGTTTCAACTCAAGTTATCTTTCTGTCGATTGTAACAAGCCCTTCGCAGCACCTTTAAGATCTCATTACAATTTAGGTTTTCTGAAATACTCACTTTTATGCACTGAATATCAGAGAGAATCAGGTAACAGTTGAACAGTGCTGATTGACCCCTGGCGGAGCTTTCGAGTGCACTCAGGTGCGCTGTGAGATTTTATCATTCAAATATAAACGCAATGAATAAAAACATTAGGCCCTAGTTTATTGTTTTGAGGACTCATTCAAATTCCACCTGCTTTTCTGAATTCTGAGGCTTGCCCGTCATTTATTGGCACACGTTACTTGTGTTTATACTTGCACGCAGTCTTTTAAGTTTAAGTTCATTTTAAAGTTAAATACTCAAAACAATTGAAAACAGATTGTTTGGCGTCTTGTGGGGAAATGGTGGAGGGCCACTGACGCATATTAAAACATAACTTTCTTCATACTTTCATCATCCCTACATATCTCTGACCCCTAAGTGGGTTATCTGTGGTATTTGGGGCTGCAGAGGCGATTTGGAATTCAAGCGGTTGAGCCTCGGGTCTGTTTTCAGCTGATCTGGCTCAGAATATGAAATATAAGGCTGCTTTTATCTCTTGGCAATCTGTTGTTTGAGCTGGAACAGTGTGTGTATGCCTGTGCATACCGTATGTGTGTGTGTCGTTCCTATTTTCACTTATACGCATGTATGTGAATTAATATGGCATTTCTGCTATTGGTTCAGCTTGTTTTTGTCTTTTCAGGCATGAATACAGTGTAAGAAAAGATGCGCAAACATACATGCACACACACACACACACGCACACAGGCACAAAAGAACATGGCTGAAATGCCATGACATTTTGCCACACATGGGTCTTGTCCATTATTCATGACGTGAGGAGCTAATACCAGAACTGAACAGACAACATACTGTGTTTATCTTGGGGGTTAAGGATTTAGTCGATATTTGCATATATGCTGCGTGCATGGACTGTAACACTTCCAGTAATGGCTAGGGCTATTTCCTGTAGCCGGAAGAGATGTCAAGGTTTTAAAAACAATAGAGAGTCCAAGGCTCTGCTCGGCCCTGGATGGGTGAGCTATTGTGAACGTAAACAAGCCTTGTGCAAAACTGATACATTTTATAAACAATTAAATTAAATCTCTGAAAACAAACAATAATTGCTATGTTTTATGATATTATTGTCATTAAAGCTATAGATCAAGAACACCTTTAGAGCATAAAACTGTAGAGCAAACGTTGTCATTTAATTAAACAAATGTCTGGCAGTCTTAAAACCCAATATGCACGTAAAAAAATACACACTGTACAAAACACTTCAAACAAATAGCCTACACCCGGGAAGATAAAACTGTGCAAAATACAGAAGAGCACAGGATCGTTACGTGGTCAGAACTCATCAGACAAGACCAATTGTACCAAATGTGCACTCACTAAACGCTGACAGTGAGGAAGGTTATAAGGAGATGATGAGAAAATGTGAGGAACAGATTGAGAAAGTGGAGCAGAGGAAGCTTCACGGCACAATGTCTCAGGAGGAGTTCTGCTGAACGTACTCCACCGGCAGAGGAGGAGACTGTTTGGGGAGTGACTTGGAGAGGCTGTGCAGCTCAGGAAGGAGATTGATCAGGACAAAAGGGAGCTTTGGGAGACTTTCTATAGATACAGACGGGTGGGGGGGGGGGGGGGGGGGGGGAACAAAACACATGCTCAAGTCAAGACCGAACAAGCAAAGGCGGAGCGGAGTGAGAAGAAAGCTGTGGAACACATGAAGAGAAATTTGCTCAAAGCAGCTCGGTTTGAAGAGTGTGCAGTAGAGATATCCAAGGCTATACAAAAAAAAAAAAAAAAAGCTCTTGATGTAGCCGAGAGGGTGATGCTGACAGAAAAAAAACTGAAATATATAAATCAGGAAAAAAGCGTCACTGCTGGCAGTGGAATGGAAGAGCATTTTTTGCTAGGAGCCGTTGATGGGCTCCAGGCTCAGGAGGAGGCTGAAAGGCAGAACAGTCTCAAAATGCCTGAACTCCACATGGCCCTGACTGGGAGTGAGGGGGACATACTTCTTCACTGTTGAGTTGTTAAAGGAGGACCGAGACGCAGGTCAAGTCAAAGAATGAGCGGCTCTTGTGTGACTTTTGAAGACAGACTATTGCTCCTTGCCTCTCAGAGGAGCAGCAGCTTCCATTATCCTGAACCAGCAGTCCAACAGAGAAAAGGCCATGTCGGCTCAGAGGGAAGGGTATGAAGATCAAACCTGAGTGCATTTCAGACTAAGCAAGGCTCCTTTCCTCAGTGAGAGGGAGAATGACAGCGAGAGGAGCATGTGGCGGCTGTGCATGGTGTCTGTTAAACTTTTAAAAACTGTGGTGAGATTAATTTACAGTGAAAAATAATGGCATAAACCGACTTTTTAAATTTGTATCTGACCTCAAGGGTTTTCCATACCAATTAAAGTTGCAACGCTTCCTTTTGCCTTATACTGGGTTTGCACATTTGGTGAATGTTCATGTTTAGAAGCGATCCTAAAGTAATGTGGTGTCACGCTGTATGTTTGTTTGAGCTGTTAAAGAAGACCCGAGGGCTTCAAGACCCTAAACAGAACATGAGGGTTAAGCAACAGCTGAAGTTAAGCCAGGCTTATGTTACAGAGACTCTAGTAGGATTAGAGCTCAGTGGGAGAGGGATAAAACACAAAATATAAAATCACAAAATATAACATCAAGTCCATCTTACATACTTTATTCTCTTGTCTCTGAAAAGAAATGTAGGGAGGCTTAGCTGACCAAAGAACTGACCAAAGTCACACTAGTCTTTGGGATGTGCAGAGAATCAGAGGATCAGCTGACTGTATCCAGCTGAATGAGTAGCAACCAAAGCGCTAACGGCCGACATGTAGGCATACCTCTAAAAGATGATGCCCTCGCACTCTGGATTGGTGCCACCACTTGAGGGCAGAACCATTACATTTGACTTCTCAACAGGTAGGCATGGCGCAGCACTACAGCAATCATGGATGCCATCCCGCCTACTAGCTGCAAAAACTTCTGGAAAACGCAGTTTGCGTCCCAACTGAAACTGAGCGAGTTTGGACTCTGGAAAAGGAGCATATTTCCGATGTCCAGCACGTCATCATCATCATCATCATGGTGAGCGGCCAGCCTCCATGTGGCCTGCCCAGCTACCAGCTGGGACTTCGACCAAAAGTTCTTCGCCGTCTGACTCAGACGGAGCCGGATCCCTGGCCTCAGAGGAGAGAGGATCATGCTGTAGCTTCTCCAATTATTAGTTATGAAAGCTTGACTTTCTATAACCGCGGTTAGAGCGAAATCGGTTCATCCCAACATCCCTGCTGCTAGCACATCAGAGGCTCTGGCTGCTGCCCCTGTACCCTCCACAAGCGCTTCTCATTTACCCTTCAGTTTTAGCTTAAGACTACCTTTTAGTTTTGTAAATATTGGCTATGGTGAGAAGTCTCACTTGATTAGGTTTCAACAAGTAAGTTCATCCAATGAAAAGAAATGTTATGGAGGTGATCCAAACAACCCATACACACAGCGATAAGATGGAGAGGCTTGACGGCACAATGACAGGAGCTTGCATCTGATCGTGATTCTGACAACCTCCCAGTTGCTAGCTGTCATTTTGCCAGATTTTGTGCCATCTGGCGAGCGATTGGAACCAGCTACGTTCGGTCTACGAGTGCGCTTCTCTAGCTGCCTTCTGCCCAAGTTGCCCAACTGTTATTTCTACCAGCTGACATGTGGCTGTGTTGCTCAGCAGTAAATACCAAATGCAGAAGATTGCCGACCATTTGGAGACAAGAATAAACTCAGCTCCAACACGTCTTCCTATCTCAACCGCATAAATAGCCAAGACGTTTTCAACATATCTATAATTTTTCTCGATAGTGATGCATCACTTTTCCAATTAATCCCTGGTGTTCTCTGTATTGCGCTTGTAGCTATTTCTAAGAAAAATAACGACCGGTGTCCATTTATTAACGTAGGTGTGTGTGTGTGTGTGTGTATGTCTGACCTCTTCAGCCTCAGTGGGACTGCATGGCTTGGCCTCTTAAAGTAGATTAGCTTGAAAAAGAACTCACCATACCCCGTTGCCTGGATACAAAAAGCATCATTAAGCCCAATTATCAGCCACTTCAGCCGACAATGAACGAGCTTCATCACAGATTTGAAAACAACATATGATTAACGACAGCCACCTATACAGAAAATGGTGGTGGAGTAGAAGAAATTAGAGTAGAGAGATGGAGGATGAGCGAGCGGGCGGGGGTCCAGTGTCATGTTCGTGGAAATGACTCATGATGGACAGATTTTCAGCTGAAATTACAAAATTTGTAAAATTTTAGGTTGAAATTGGAGTTAATTTGTGGGTCCTCCCCCCCCCCCCCCCCCACACACACACACTATCAGCAATTACAAAGAAACATATTGTTAATAATCCTGAAATAAAGATGGTCAAATAATTTTAGGAATATCAGGAAATTATTTCAGGAATATTTTACAATATGAATATTTTTTTTCTCCTTTTCTAATGGATTGAGAAAGAGTGACCTAATCAAGCCCCTCATGGTTTTCTGCACCTCTCCATCACAATTGCTGAACCTTATGTATATATCAATTTGTATTTTGAATGTGTTATCAAACAAACTAACTAATTAAATAAATTAAACTGATGATTGAGGATGGCAAGAAAATGATAAATCGCAGCAGAAGGAGGGAATGGGCAATGCATGTGCAGTGAATATCAATTGGTTTCTCATTGGGCTGGGAAGACCACTGGGAGTATTTGATAAAGAAAACAGAGTTGGGGCAAGAGAGCATGCAATCAGTCACAGAAAGAGAGCGGCCGGACTCTTCCTCCCTCATTATGCTGTGGATCTCCCTGAAGGTACAGCGGGCCGTAAATTAAAGAGAGCTCCTGTCAACTGTATCATCCAGAGAGACACAAACGGAGAGAATAAAAGCGAGTAAATGAGTTCAGAAGGAAGGAGTTTGGCCACAGAGTGGCTTGCTTTAAGCTTCAAAAGCGACACTGCTCAATTGGAGATTAAGAAAAGTTGTGTACCAACAAGTGTTACAGGCTCAAAATGAACTGCTGGCAAAGCCTATTACTGACAATAGAAAAGTCATATCTTCATCTAGCATTGACACGCATCAGCCCTGCTGTTGACTATGAATGGGGCTAGAATATATTCAAGTCTTGCAATAAAGGTCTCACAATACTTCACTGTACAGGGTTAGTACTGTAGTGTCTACACTGCATCCACCATCAACAACATGTTCTCTACCAAAGAACAAAAACTACATTAAAACATACAATAAACATAGTTTCACACCTGCATGCTCCACACAATTCTCAACTGTTTTATGGGTAAAAGATACGTTAATGTGGACCAACCCTCGTGTTATTGTCTGATGTTATTCTATAGTTTATTAATGTGATCTACAAATAGTTTTTCATGTATTCAGAGTGTGTTGAATTTAGGAACTATTTAAGCTATTTGGCTGCAGTTAGCATTGCTAATCGCTGATGCTTCCAACACATACACGTATCCCAGCCTTGCAGGTAAACTCCACTTTGCAGTGTTATTTTCGACCCGAAGAAATGCTTATAGTGTTCACAAACGTTTATACTGTATTTTGCCACAGTAACAGTGCGGTTGTAGCTCACTTACCTGTGCAAAACGTACAGTTTGTATGCCAAAAGTCTGCAATGCAGGCATTCACTCAACAGGAGTGCGGTAAACTATCGCTTTATTGTGAAGGACCAGGCTGTGGCTTTATTGTGAAGGACCAGGCTGTGCTGCGACTCTGAGCTATGGACGCCCTCTGCTCAACTTTATACATAACAATAAAAGTAACAAATGTCCACATTGAAATAGGGGGGCTTCTACAAGCATTCCCTATTTTCTAAACTAGCTTCCCCGTGGAAACAATGGTCTATTAACTCTGCCACACATGCAGCCACCGCCTCTCAAAGGCTCACGGTAACGTTATATAGTTCAGGCGACTCTCGTGAATACAATGTGGCGAGGGACACATGTCGTATGGCGAAATGCATAAGCATGAAACGGAGGGGAGAGAGGAGAGAGGGGAGAAACGAGCACACACACACACACACACACACGCACACACACACACAACTCTGAGGTAAAGAGCGCCCCTGCTTTCATTCTGGTCACGGTCAATCATTCCTCCCTTTGAAGAGTCTTTCTCCGATCAAATCAAGACACAATGCTGGGCTAACCCAAATACAAAATAGCCTCCCTTTGCTCCCTGTCTCTCACCGACACAAAGACGTTTCTACTCTACAAAGCGCAATCACATCCGCCAGTCAGTTGTGCGCCTCGCAGTGATTTGCGGTGGAACATTATTAGCAGCATTAATATGCAGTGGAGGAGGGTATAGGCTCTCAGCTGTCCTTGTGAAAGCTGATTATGAGGAGTTTAATTTCATCAGATAAGAATGCCCTTTCCATATACGCGGCTGCGGGCCCCAAGCCTGTGACAGACCTTTGATGAGGCAAGCCCTCCCCCTGCTGTTGCTCTTTATTATAGCCCGCTCAGTGCAGCAACACACACACACACACACACCAGCGTTCATACTGTAGGAGTTTTGCATATGTTTTGTGATTAGCCAGAAAATCATCCTTATACACACATGTTCACATTGCATCAACTTTTAGTGAGCAAGCAACAATTCTGCAAACCACACTTCAACAAATCACATTGTGTTTATGGGTATAGTCTTTGTTTTTATGGGTGTTTCATACATATTTCATACATCATAACACAATACATTTGTATTGCACCTTTTTGCTTGTTTCTGCAAATACATGCACATTTCTTTCCAAGTTGCAGTTTAGCCCTAAAAACAAGTGTTTTTAGTTATTTATTTAGCAACTTATCGGCAGATGATAAGGTTATCCATCTAGAGCAATGTAATATATATATATATATGTATATACATGGGGCTCCAAGAGGGCAAAATAAATGATTTTAATTTGCAACTATTGTTTGATAGAGATTTGTTTTGCATCTGGAGGCATCTGAAGTGAATTGTTGGCCGTGGATCAGAATTGTAGACGTGCTCTCTGTCTTCCTCCTAATCTCAGCCGAAGCTGAGGATGCGGGTGAAAGCTCTTTTGTCAGCAAGCATCTGCCGTGCTGAAGTGTCCTGGAGGGAGAAAATAAATCCGCGGCAGCTTCAGCAGACAAAAGAGAATTTCTTATAAAGGCCATATATGAATTATAAATGTTGAAGTATCTTTCCGTTGTTTCACAATAAATCTCACTCATCTCTCTTTCGCCCTCATGCAAATCCATGCAGGACATCAGCCAGGATGTCAGGGATGGACGTCTCGTCGGTGGACCATAATGAGACTGGAATCTCTCCATTGGGCGATGGGACCTTCCTCCGCTTCTCCCCAACCTCTGCTTCCACTTCCGCGGCCGCCTCGTCACCAGGACGTCAGGGCAACATTTATGTTTACGTGTGGCTCTTCCTCGGCCTGCTGGTGTTCCTGCTGACGCTGCTCATCATCTCCCTCCACAGGCTGAAGAACATCATCTCCTCCTCTTCATCCGTCCCTGACTGCAGCAGCGAGGGAGGGAGCTCCTTCACCAACATGGAGATCTGTAGCATCTCGTCTCATAGGTCCACCATCTCCTCCCTGTCCACCTGAGGGAGACACATGGGCATACTGTATTATGTCCATGTGCAACTCCTTGTGCATGTATTCATACACACAAAGCAGATGGAGGCCCAGCACCTACTCACTGTGACATATCAACACAAACAACACTTTGTCAGGTGACAGCACGGCATTACACTCAACGCGTGCATCTTCTAATCCCGATGGTCCAGTGAGTCAGGTGTGTCCATTTCAATCAGCACAGGGTAAATAAAGCTCACATGGGATGAAGAGGTCTTGAGTGAGACTGACCGAACCTTTCTGAGCCTTAATTCAACCACGAAGACAAACCGCTTTCTCTCAGCAGAAAAAAATGCTTAATGAGGAACTATTATCTTTCCTCTTCATTTTTGTAAAATACATTTCTTGCACTGTACTTGTCATATTTACAGTGGAACAATAATGTTGCTTTCAGGTTTGCACAGCATGTCTCATAATGTCTGTAGACTACATTGCAAAATCAGAATTACATAAGTGGTACATTACTTTGTACAGAAATGCATGATTGTGTCTCAGTTGTTCAGTCAGGCTTTGGGATGCTGTAACTCCTTTTTCTTTTTTTTTTACCCTAATAAAAGATGAGATACCTTAAAAACTGTACTCATGCCAAGTTGTTTTTAAAAGTCTCCTGGGGAAAGGACGATGCAGGAAACATCGTGCTGTGGATGTAAAGGTGAGAAAGAAATGAGTTTTGTGTCTCAGACGGGCAGTCGGCCTCGGACTTCAGCTACAGATCAGGTTAAAAGTGCCATAACAAGATGAAACTCTGGGCCTGTCAGACAGGTCTTCCAGCGTAACGGATTACCCTCTCTTGACTGTCGGCTCATATGGCGTCTGATCGCAGTCTCCATAGTGACTGAAGCGTGAGCGCTTTGTGCAGCTGTCGAGACTCGTTTGTATTCCAAGCTGAAGCTACAGTAATGGTCGTATCTCAGCAGGTGTTTTGTTTTAACACTGTGAGATGTAGTTTCTTTGACGCGGCAATAAAAATACACCACACACAAATTATTAGAAATCATCTTTGTCACAACTTTTCCACAACATTCAATAACAACTGAAGGCTCAGAGAGCTAAGAGGCCACAAACAATTGGGTCAGGTCTGTTAATGTTTAGCTGTTGTTGAATCTGTATGCACACCGGTATATAGGTAATGATCTCTAGAACCTGTTTGGTTCAATGTAGAAAAAGATTCAAAGTTTGAAATTGTCTGTTTTTAAGTTAACCAGGAAGTAAAATCATTGTAATAGTCGTGATGATAAAGAATAACTGTGCAGATTGAACCACCTGATTTAGGTGTTTTGTCATATTGGAGCTCTTATTTTCAGTTCTAGTCCTGCAAACACAGAGACATAAAGAAGATTAAAACATTTTCCAACTTGGGTGACCTTTGTCTGTATACTTATTTGGATACTTGCCCGTTCCTTGCATGAGTTACTGTACTGTATACCTTGTGAGTGCAAATCTGACTTTTGCCCATGGGTTCAATGAATGCCACCAATGATTTCCTTCTATCTTATACATTGCACTTATTCTCTGCTTGTAGGGAATGTTTTCCTACTTTTGTCTCTCCTTGATTACCGAGTCTGCTGAATGAGATGCTTTTAAAATCCCGCTTTGAGTTTCTCAAGGGAACTTCAGTTAAGTTTCATGGATTTGATTCAAGCAAAGAGAGACAATGCAGAACCAGAGCCGGAAGAGGTGGAAGAGGCATGCAGCTAGTGCTGGAAATGGAACTTCATTAAACTAACATTTCTAAATCTGTAGGAAGTGGTGCAGAATATGACCCCCAGAGACAGACAAAGAAATGAAAAAAACAGCAAGGCAGGTAGTTCAACAATGTAGTAAATTGCGTTTGGATTGCAATATTTGAACTCAAGAGTCTCTTGAAATCATTTGATTCCTTTCCTTCCTGTGTCTCATGACTGGTGAGTGCTACAATAACTCATCCTTGATGTCTCGCTCTCTGTGCAGCGCTACTCTCTTGACGCAGAAACAGAAACCTTTCAGTGAAACAAAACATGTGACCAATGAAAAGTCCAAGTCATCAAATTCTTTGCATATTTTATTTTTCTTATCATGATTTTTTTTTTTTCAACTCACACATGTCGTATTTTACATCTTTGCAATAAAACATGAATACAATAGTTTTTAGGGTTTCATAGATCCAAAAATATTTAACCTTTTTTTGGATACGTAAGTTGAACCTGTCGATAGAGTATGTGCATGTGCGCATTTGATCAAGATGGCTTCACACATACAGTCCGTCTCACATTTCATCCCCTCTCCTCCTCCCTTCCCGCCTCTATCAGCTACAGAATCATGATATTGCTTACAACGGTGAGGTTGTAAAACCTAATAATCACACATGAGCTCAACGCTTTAAATACAAACATCAATGCACAAATAATCCCGAAGGGGAAATGGACCTAAACAAAATGGCAGCCGACCAGAAAGAACCAAGCTAATAAATAATGACGTGTGATTGGTGCAAAGTGCAAATACAAAACAAACTTTTACATTGATTTGATTCTCTTCTTTTAAATAATCAACAAATGTGGGTAAGTGAAGGTTTCCTTTGCGCTTTCAGTCATATTCAGCTGATTAAGTCTCCCACCAAGCTTGAACCAAGACTATATGTACATATTTGACAAAACAATCACCAAATATACAAAGGAAATCCCGTCAGTCTTGTGTTTGTCATTCTCGGTGGCACTGGCACAAGACCTCTTTATCATCACCATCTCTGGCAAAACAATCACCGTCCTTGACACTGCCGTTATTATCATCAGTCTCGTCAACATTATAATAATTATTACACAATATTTTACATACAGCAAGTCATTAATAAATTAAAGGTGATAAGCGCAGTTTGTGTAGTGAAAGAACACGTGTCGACTCTGAAGGAAGCAGAGCCTTATTTACATAAGAATCAGATTTAACCCCGCTGCGGGTCAAAGAAACGTTTTTTTAATTCACATTATAAAATGAAATCAAGTAAGATCAAATCAAATAAGATCAAATCAAATAAGATACAATCAAATAAAATTATAACCCCAGGCAATTTTTCAAGGGTGAATTTTAAGATCAAGCCAATAGCACCGTTTCTTTCTTTTTAAAGCAGTGGGTGGGGCGGGATCATTTCTGACCATTTCTAATCAGTTTAGACACGTTGAAGGAGTCTTAATTTATAGTCCACCCAATAATTCCCAGACTAAACTCAACCCTCAAACGAAAAGCAAAAAACAATATTGATAAAGAAGAAATAAAAAGAGTATGAAGGAAAACAAAACTCAGTTCTTTGTCTGTGAAGCATTAAGCGTACCAGGAACAGTAACTCCACCGGTCCTGTGAGAGGTACGGGTATGATCGACCTCTACCAGGTCTGCTTGACTTGCTCTTTTTCCCCATTCTGCGGTCTATTTTATTTGCAGGTTTTGGTGTGTATCTTCGGGCTATTATGTGTCTGTGGCTACCCACGCGTGTACGTACACATATGCACAGAGGATGTTATTTCCACCAGCGCTGCCGCATCCTCAAATCAAGTAAACTTCAACAAGGGAATGGAGCCTAAGGTCCGGTACTTGTTATTCCTTCCTCTCGGTACCTTTAGTCTCCCCACGTTGCAGATACACAGCAGAATGCTTCACCTCCTCTCCCTCTTGTTCTTCTCTCCTCTCTCCATCCTCTTCCTCACGCTGTCCACCTCAGTACCTGTTCTGGTGTTCGTAGTGCCAGCGGTTGAAGTCTATGTTGAACGCCACAATGCTGCCAGACGCCATGCCAGTGATTAGAGTCCTGAGGGCAGAGCACACAGAACGTCACACCTGCAAACCAAACTATACACATAAAATACTTGTTTTTTATTGTACATTTCCCTGGGCCTGGGACATCATCTGAGATTTGGGTTAAATAACAGCGCCATTGTTGCCTACAACAGTACTCTTTTCAAAAAAAGGTCACACTGTCTGCTTCTTCTCCTCTCTGTCCGAGTGGCACCCTGTCTGTTTTACCTCTGGTCATGGGAGAGGTCCATGGCACGGATGCCTGCGTCACAGCCTGGATAGATGTAAAGCTGTTTGAAGTCGCATGCCTGCCACACTTCCACAACTCCATTATCACCTCCTGTCACCAAGTTCTGTCCGTCGCTGCTCAACAGGATCGCCTGGAGGCGAAAAAAAAAAAGAGAGAGCAGTCAATGGAGGCTCAAGGGCTCCGGTGTGTTGTACAAATGTATATTGCATTGTTTATGAGTAAATATGGGTATAATTTAAGTATGTGGCGGCTGTGGCTCAGTAGGTCGTCCACCAATCAATCGGAAGATCGGCGGTCGATCCATGGCCTCGACACTCTGCATGTTGAAGTGCCCTTGGGCAAGATGCTAAACCTCAAACCCCGAGGCTGGCACATTGTATGAATGCCTGCATGTGAACGGGTTAATATTGATGTAGCGTAAAGCTCTTTGAGTGGTCGGAAGAGTCCAGTTACCATTTATTCATGCATGAATATACCACAAAGAATATTACAGTATTAACTCCGACAGCCTTACCCGTGTGGAATCGTTGACCTCCATTTGTGCCAGCAGTTTTCCATTTATGCTGAAGTTGCAGAAGCGGCCTCTCTCATAGTAGATGATGCAGTGGCCCTCGCTGGATACTGAGATGAGGCGAGGCCGCTGACACAGCTCTGGCCCCTCAAGGGCCCTAAGCAGGTCCCCTGTGATGGTGTGGACCAGGCACGGGCCCTCTGAGGAACGAGACCGAAGCAAGATAGAGAAGAATATTTTATTTTAGTTGCACATGTTAGGTTTTGGTGAAGTTAGCCCAAATGTTCTGAGGTCAGTTATCAATCTATTTGTTTTGAAATATCAGCTCAAATTCTGAAAACTTTGTGAAAAACATAAAATGCTAAATTGTAATTCCTCTTAGGCACAGACATACGTATGAAGACACACAAACCTTTAGCCCCACTGATGACCAATCCTAGCTCTGCACAGACAGACACACACACCACCTCGTGGTCGTGTCCTGTCAGTACTGCCCTGGGAGCGGGATAGTCACCTGGAAGAAACAACTAAGTTAGAGTCACCATAAACCTCTGGGAGCTGTTGTTTTGTTTTCTGAACTCATTTCTGAACTAGGAACTGAGGCAAACATTCACACATGTTGTTTCCACCATGTCACCACTCACTGTTGTTAGGGTTGTCCCCAATAATGTGGTGTCGTCCACTCCAGTACCACAGAAGAAGAGTGGCATCCCTGGAGCCTGACACGATGTAGCAGTCTCCGCCGATGTAGGACTCTGATCTGGCCAGACACGTCACGACATCCCAGTGGCCAAAAACTATCTGGGTCAGTTTTCCTGTGGAGAGAAAGGAGGAAGATGCCGAAGTTAAACAAGCAGGTTAGTGACCAGGGTGTCACTAATATCTCTGGGCCGATAAATACAGAAATGTACTGTATACCGAGCAGCGTAAAAAAAAAAGAGCGTTCTAAATATCTCCTAGATTAATAAATCCAAACACAAATCTAAATAAAATTGCAAATGCATGACTCTTCATGATCCACTTTCAAACTAGGACCTCTGACAGAATCACAAATCACAGCGTTACTTTTAGCAGGTACAGGTACTTTTAGCTCTTTAAGGAGCTAAAAGTACATTTTTACTGTACTCAATGCTCAACGTGTCTCATTAATGATAGAAAACTTACCAGTTTCAGTGGAGTAAACACGGAAGCTCTTGTCCCAGAAGCCGCAGACCAGGATGTAGCGGTTGTCGGCAGTAACCACAAAACAGTGCGTGTTGATTTGGATGCTCTGGTCCACAAGGTCAGTGATCTGACGCTTGTTCACCCCTGAGTTGTTTGCTACATGGGAGCACAAAGATGTCAGTAGGTTAATAAGGGCATACGAAGGCAATATGGTTCACAAGCTACAAGCTAACTCCCAACCTTTCCTGATATTTCACCACTCACAGTTAGTTTTGCAGCCTGCGTCTCTGCAATATATGCATATAAATGCCCACTGTATCATGAGATGTATTGATTCAAGTCCCATTACTTGTGTCCTTAATGTTACCATAATGTAAAACAAATTAAATCTGCTGTGGAGATGTTTGTGCACTGACCTATAAGAGGGTCCATCTCAATGGGTAGATGATGAGCCTGCTCTAGGGAGTATCCTGGAGCTCCACGGAGGCCTGAAGGATATAAGGGTCAAACATTACAGAGAGTCACACATGCACACATCATAAAACGGAGGAGGATAAATACTCAACTGCAACCTCTCACATAATCCCCTGGTCGAGGGCTCTCTGATGAAAGCACTGATGCAGGCTTATGTAAAAAAAACAACTAAGAGCCTTAATAACAAAAGTCACTTGAGCTGCCTTATGACTCTCTATAATTACATTACCACAGTTCATTAAACCTACTCCACTGTGCTAATGAGGTTATTAAAGGTTAAATGAGGATTTGATTAACTAATATTTCCATGTCAACATGTGGGTAAAATAAGATTAAACACTAATATAATACAATAATAATAATAAATTGTCTCTATAACTACCACTGAAATGAACTAACATCTCACTACAGGCTCCCACGGTCTTCATCTCATAGCTATTGACACTATTTTAATTATGTGATTGATATGAATATATTTCTGATTACTCCTTTAATTATTCATTCTATAAAATGTCACAAAAATGTGAAAAAATTCTCATTACAATTTCTCAGAGCCTAAAAGTGATGTCGTTAAATTGCATTGGTCATGGAAGCAGCATGTGTTTGGTATTTTTCCTTGATAAATATGCTTTGTTCTCCATAATGGTGCAACTTGTAAACTTGCAGAACTGAGGATCCATTTCCAGATGATTATCTCTGTCATGCACTCACCGACTGTGTTGTGCCAGCGGTTGACGGCAAACAGCCGGCTACATGTGACGGTGACAGCTGCTGGTATGCTGAGGTGGGGGAGCGTGTTGGCTGCGACGTGAGTGACGGGGGAGTTAGAGGGGAACTTGAGCACCATGATGACGTCCTGCTGCATCTGATCCTTAAACATCAGTGGGCTCTGGGGAAGGAAACACTGGTGAGACAGACAGAGAAAGAGAGAGGGACAGAGAGGAAGAGGAGGGCAGAGCGGGGAGGGAAGGTTCGGGGGAGAGAGGAGGAGGGCAATGGAGACGGAGGTAGAGGGAGAGACAGAACAGATGGGACGGACGGAGGGAAGGAAGGGAGAAGGTAGATTAGTGGGAGCACAGGGTCAGAGCAGGTACACACACTGAGGGGGGCTCTAGGCCTAGAGGAGAGGAGGTGGAGGCACTGGTTGGCTCGGGGGTTCAGAGGACTGACAGGTTTGGGTTGACATGGATGGCTTTGATCTGAAGACACTGAGGCCTTGTTCTGCTGAGGGTAGCAGGGAGGACAGAGAGGCTAAAAGCAGGGCAGAACTTGCTTTAAGAAAAGCATAATTACATACACTTGTATGTAATAAAACCTCTAAATTGGTACATAGGGATAAGATGTGCTGTGAATATGAAAAATAAACCTCAACCTGCCTCTACAAATGAGAGAGATTGTGGAAAAACTCTCTTCCTGTTCCCAAAGTGAACATTTTCTCAATAACAACCTCTCAATGGAATAACATTGACTTCGGGAACATGCAACAAATAGGTCTGTATATTTCTGTTGTGTTTTTCAGCAGGTCTGCAGCTGAGCTCGAATATGTGAGTTTATTTTTTTTAAAGCATATACGTCAAGGTATTCTCACCAGGTGCATAGCGGAGGAGCGAGGTGGGTGTGGCTCGATCAGCAGCTGGGAGGGGATCTGACCACATGCCTGAATCTGGCACTCAACCACCTACAGTCGGAGAAGCAGAGACGGGGTTAACAGAGGAGAGGAAGAGGAATCATCTGGAAACTATTCATCTCAGAGCTTTACATTTTTCATCGATCGGATGCGACGACATGAGAAGACAGCACTCTCTATCGCGGAGAATCAAGGGAGATTTCTGCATGCATTGTCGATGTGTTGTCATAGACACCAACCTCACGTTGCGCAGCATCTGCATTGTCTAGGTTGATTGCTCCCTCATAGGACAAGAAGTTGAACACGTTGAGAGATCGTACTGCTTCTGGCCCTCGTTGCTTGTAGCCAAATATTAGATCGATCCACTGGTGAAGCTGGCACGACACAAACTCGCTCTCCAACGCCTGGTTGAAGTAACAGGTGTAGAGAGAGGAAGACAGAGGGTCAAGAATATGTTCAGTGTGTCTCGAGGAGACATAAACAGAAGGATCAAACTTTTCTTTTAGCTTTTTCATATTCTAGAAGAGGCTTTGTCTCTCACCATCCGGTTAATGCGGACAAAGTCTTCAGGTTTCTTGGCCCAGGCGGGAAGCTCCACGTCACACGCAGAAACTCCATCATCACGCACCCCGAGCTCGTACTCATTGCTGTTAACGAACATCTCAGGCAAGTAGTAGAACTCTGGGATCAGCTCCTGATGGACGCGACAGAAACACATTTTAATTTACAACAAAAGTATTACCGTATTTTCCGCACTATAAAGCGCACCGGATTATAAGGCGCACCTTCAATGAATGGCCTATGTTAGAACTGTTTTTATATATAGGGCGCACCGGATTATAAGGCGCATAGAATAGAATAGCGTCGTAAGCGTGTCTCTTGAAAGGTGCCATTTTGGGGTCTTTATACACACAAGTGGTGTTGGACTAGGAGTAAGCACAGTACCGGTGTTTACCGCGGTGCGGCTTTGTAGTTTACCAGTCGTACTGAAACATTTTGACAGAGCGCCGTGTACAACCAGTATGGATCAACCAATTAACCAATTGATCCATATATAAGGCGCTCCGGATTACAAGGCGCACTGTCGTTTTTTGAGAAAATGAAAGGCTTTTAAGTGCGCCTTATAGTGCGGAAAATACGGTACTATGCTGAAGTAAGTCGATTTTACAACACTCAATTTCTGACCCTTTAGGATGAGATCCAGGGCATTAGACAATATGTGAATGTCTTCACTCCTCATACATTTAGATCTCTTCAAATTAAAACTAGGTTTTTACCTACTTAGCTGAAAGAAACTACTTCCGGTGCTTCCTGTTATTGTGTTTTCAGTTGTTTGTCTCTATGCTTAAGTGTTTTGCACTAATCTTAACTTGTCGCTTCAGTAGGACGTTCCTTCAACCCATCAGGAATAGTTACCTTGACATCAGCCGTGTCCCTCTGGCAGTTCCTCCACGAGCAGCCGATGCCAGAGAAGGCTCTTTCCGGATTGTCGAACTTGTTATCGTTAGCGTTGAGGAAAAACGTTGTAAAGGGCTCCTGCAGACGCACACATAGACAAATCCATTTAATACAGAAGCCTTGGGTCTCTGCCGTGTGCTCAAGCGGCTCTCTGAAGGTTAAAGTCTGTATAAGTGTGTGAAGTTCAGCCGGTGCTTACTATTCTGAGCATCCACATCAGGGTTGAATGAGCAGTGGAGTACAGGGTTGTATAGTGGTGAGGAGGCGTGCTGTCGTCGTCCCACGTCTCGTAGCGTTCTGCATAAAACGCTGCTCGCTTGGGATTCAGGGCACCGATTGGCTGGAGGAAACCAGAGAGAAATAATTGGTTTGATGACACAAGAAAATCATACATTGGTTTCAGAAAGCATGTCATATATTATTCTTTAAAACAGTCAACACATATCTGTAGGACGAGGGGAGGCAAGGAGGAATCCATGGTGTTATTACGTGGCTTCGATTTGACTTTTACCCTCTGTTTGGGTTTACAGCATCTTCTTTGTAGCATACGTGAAATTCATTGGAAAAAGTGCTGTATGTCAGAGGGCTCTAACCTTGGAGAGGTCTCTGAAGTTGCCAGGTAGAGTGAGGTCGAGCTCCTCTGAATCAAAGTTGGTCAAGACCCAGGGGAAGATGGGGTACTGGTTCAAATCATTATAAGTCCTCCCTGCAGAGACAAAAGATGGATGGAAGAAGGAACAAAAAAAAAAACATTATTCCATTATAGCCGTGTCACAAGATGGTCCCATATGACAACATGCGTTAGTATTGTTCTGTGCATTACTACATTAGTTTGGGTTTTACACTGACACATTTTGGTGTGATCCACCAGTCTGAGCTGAAAGACTTTCTGGTGAACCTGCATGATTACATCTGATTTCATGCGTAATCCGACCCGGTGGCAACGATGACAAACATTAAGAATAACTATATATAAATAGCCAATTCTCACTCTTATGGTCTTGTTTTCTAATGCAGGTGATATAAAGTCATCAGTATTAAATTGATAAACACATTTGAGTTTCATAACAGGTTAAAAGTTCCTCTCAGTAACATTAATGCATGCTCCAATATGCGTACTGTAAACTGCAACATAAAAACTTTTTGCTATCAATTTTCCGGCTTCAAAACCTCCACGCCTCACAAACAAGGCTGAAACGTTTAATTAATGAGTCTAACTTCTTGATGCGAGCAAAGATTAAGTGCTAGACTGGTGTTACAATTACACGGACCAAGGTTTTATGTTAGTGTGATAAAAGACATTCCCAACAGGGAGAGGCGTAAAAGCACAGGCTGTTGACAAACTGCTACATGTCAAGCATATGTTTAGGCATTTAAACACATTATCAGTGGTTGCCATTCATCTACAGCAGATGTGTATTTGAAGCTCCTTCTGTGCTTCTATTACATACATACACAGGTGACTGTTGTTATGCAAACTGCAGCTACAAAAAGGTTTATCTTATTCAAATCCTCCAGGTTCTTTATCTGGTCTCTTCAATGAAGTATTTTTATACATTGGCTTATCTATTCATGCACATGGAGAGAAATGTCTGGCTGTGCAGTTATTTTTGAACAACAGAGAACAACAAGAACCGTCAGAGCAACCAGATGAGGTTACATTAGTAAAATCAGCACAGGAAATGTCAACATCACAACGGTGGAAAGAGAGACAATGAAGGAAACAGGAAGCATTCTCTCAAATGATTATATGGTTTGGTCTGAGAACAAAGATGGCTATATTAGACTAACTGTTCATATATTATTTAGAGGCTAAGATCCACAATAACGCCCTGAAATGTGATTGAAGGTGGACTTTACCTGCAATCGTGTTGAGGAACATGAGGTACTCAAAGTTGGAGATTTCTCTCCTCTGCCAGCGCTGCGTCATGTTGGATGACTTGAAGAGCTGACGAGGGGTGGCCAAGGAAATCCGCCTGGGACACACACACACACACACACACACACACACACACACACACACACATTGAAGTTCCTTTCTATCACACCGGGAATAAATACACCATAGTGGAGGACCAGCTGATTATACCCTGCACTTACCTGGCCTGTGGCAGGCCGTAACTCGTTCCTACACCAACCCGTGGGAGACTGTAGACCACCCGTTTGACTGTGCCCTGGTCAGGGAAGTTAAACATCACAGACGCTGGAGAGAGGAGGAGACAAGGTATAGTCAATAGATATAATCACTCACCATGACAACTACTGTTGAACTGGTACCAAACAACGTATACAATACTTCAAAGTGGTGACATTAGTATGGGTGGCTGCAATGCAATATAAGACGAGAGCCCAGGCAGTGTTAGTGCTCTTCATCTGCACTATAGCAGACAGAAGGACAGAATCACTGTAATAATACTTAGGATAGCAGTGATGCTATTCTAATGTTCTTCATTATATGTTTTACGCAATATTTATTGCTATGAGACACATTTCAAACACCAATTGAATATCTATTTCTAAAAACGTTTTACCATTTTTCTAGACATTTTATTAATGCCAATAAGAAAACTGCAGACTTACTTCTGTTGGCCATGAAGACCTCGAGTCCGGTATTCTGCAGCAGGTAGCGTCTGGAGAACACGGCTCGGATCTCACTGAACATCCATTTACCATGCAGACCCTCTGAGTAGGCCAGTACCTGTTGAGGTTCGACATCCATTGAAAAAGACATTTTAACATAAAGACATACCTACAAATGAATCCCAAATTAATTGGATCAATGAGTGAAAAGCAGAAAGTAAAAAAACTTTTTTTCTGTAATACAGGACGACAGCTTGACTTACTTTAGCGTCAGTCGTCTTGAATGTAGGATCCTCTTCATCCACCTCAAAGTAGATCTCAGTAGTAGTGATGGACAGAGTGCCTCGAGCCACCACCACTGGAGCCACCAACTGAGCTGGAGTACTCAGAACCACTGGGCCTGGGGAGACATATGTATTACTACTGCAGGCTCACGGTACACAACAGCAATCATCACACACAACAATTAATAAGCACACGTTCTGTAGAAGAGTAATTTCATGTTAGTTGAGTTGATTATTTATTTGCTTCTTCTACTTTACGTACTATTGTAAACAAACCACCAGGTGGGTCAGAAGTCAGAGAGGAAGCACTGGATTAAATAAAGTGTTTGCATCAGTTTTTAGTAAATTATGATTTATATTTCTTGAGTCAGATAAATCAGCTGGATGGTTAGTGCAGCTGCAGAACTTTCAAATGACTTGCCTTTGGAGGTAAAAAGTCTTGGACGGAAACGTACTAAAAACAAGAGTCATAGACAGTTTACTGTTCATTTGTACTGTAGCATGGTGACTGTGTGTGTGTGTGTGTGTGTGTGTGTGTGTGTCTTTATGCGAGTGCATCTTACCAGCAAGGTTATCGATCTCTTTTTCCTGCAGCAGGCTGACAGCGTCATCGTCTCCCTCCAGCATTAACTCCGCCTCTGGGTTCTGCGTGACCACTGATTGGCTGCGGAAAGTTTTCTTCGACTTAAGCCCCTCCTCGTCTTCTTCTGAACCTGTTTTGAGTGTGTTTGTAATTGTGCATGTAAGGATTGAGTGTATGCAAAAAGCAGATCATGCCAAGTACACTATGTTTACATTCGTACACATTACTGACCGTATTCCTCCAGAGCTTTGAGTGACACATCGGCGTGAGTGGATCCAGAGGCATTTCGCACAAATCTCCGTCTCCTCCTCAGGTCGTCCTCCCAGTAGTCTAGACGCCAGAAGTCATGTAATTGGCTGAAGACATGAAAGAAAAGGAACACAGACGAGTAATTTCATTAGTGGGGGGGGCAAACAAGGTGTGCATTTTGGGACTTTTCCCTCAAGGACAATAAAGTTTGAGTTGAAGCTGAAGTTACATTTGAAATCGAGTACAGTGAAAAAAGATTCCTCTTTATTGGGTTAAAGTGTGGTAATTGAACTCTGCAAACACAAATAAATGGCTTAAAGTAAAAAAAAAAAAAAATCGAAATCGCCCCTTTTGTAGTTTGTGTCGCAATGGTAAAGGTAGGGTAATGCATTAGCTGACAAGGAAACTATTAAAGAAGGAAGGGTCATTGCGTCATCGTGACAGCATTATAATGTTGCATTAATACCATTCTTTGGTGCCAGTTCTATTAAAGTGAATGGGGCGAGCATGGCCTGTCCCAGTGCAACCCACCATATCCGTGTTGTTTCACCTCTGACTGAAAAAGAACACAACACATTATGTGATGTTTTTTTAATCTAAATGTTGTTTTCCTCGTTATTGGATCCAAACAGATCACGGCTCTGTCCTGCAGCTACATAGAGCTCAACTCAAGATATTACAAGATCATGTTACATGACCAATCTATTATCGCTGACCAGACTGCAAATATAACCTGACAAATTCATTAATGGCTCTGATTACAACTGTCTGGACTTAATGACAGGGTCCGTCAGAGGAAGGTAAACATTCTTAATTAGCACTCGATCGTATGCTAATGCCTTAAATTTCATGCAAGTCATCTATATGATTAACTAGCACACACATAGGTCATGACAGCAATTACGCTGGAGAGGCTGTAACATTCACCAACACCGCAGCGGCCCCGTCCGTTTCTTTTACACCTTCACAATGATCATTTCTTACCAATGTTAACTGTTTTATTTCCAAATGAATGCAGATATTGTTGGCGAACGTTAGCTAAACCCAGATTTATGCATATAAAATTTGGCGATTGGCGCCACCTCCTTACAATAAAATGAAATATTATTGAGAGCTGACTAACGCCAGGAAGTAAACTTGGACCAAAGCTGTTCTCGTAGCAACACAATGGCAATAAAAAGATCTATAGAGCCACGGTGATTTATGAAGAAAACAGATGAAAAGCCAGGTTTAGACAAGCAAGTGTGGTTGAAATTCTCAATTAGAATTATATGCGAATGTACACAAAAGTTAAAAATATAATCGAGGCCAGAGCACTTCAGATGCAATTAAACTTTCTTTTTTTCATCCGAGTGCAAAAGGTGTTTATCAACAGCATACACGTTGTGCCAAACAATTTACTCAATCAACAGTGACGTGAAGAAGCCAGGCTTCAGATGCCGCATGTCACATGCTCTCAAATTAAATCACATGTCCTTCCCAAATCTGGTGACAGATCTGGATAACAAGCAATGATTGATTCACTGTGTGTCTGTGAGTGCACCAAATAAGGAGATCAGTCCTACACAGCTACTAGGCAGCAACGGTGTTAGGATTCAGCTGTCTGTGTGTGCTGAAGTCGATGTGCGATAAATTATGTTAAATAAGACCTGATTGCTTCATGAAGCCTGCTTTACACGGAACATGTCTTGTTTTATAAAAGTCTATATTGCAGCGCTGATCATACCCACGATGGGGAAACTTTTTCAGAAATAAGATTGTCTCAGTCTGTGATGTGAAGCTGATGCTACTCTACTGGGTTCATGAATTTATGGTGTAAATGATCCTACTTTTACACAAATACAGGAATAATTTACAGTGGTGATGTGTTATAGTGATGGACGGTGCTCACTTAACAATCCCGACACATACTGATGACACTGTCTCATTATATGCAAGAAGTGCTCCATGTGCACTCAGCCGGTGTAGCGTCTGCTGTCAAATGACATCCCGAGGAACAACAATCTAAAAATGTCCCAGAGCATAATTTGACATGAAGTTCCACGCATCTCCTCCTCACCTCTGTGACATTGTCCCCCACGCTCCGTGCTTATTGGTCAGGATGTTGAGGATCTTCTGTTTCAGCTGGTTTGCGGTTACATGATCTCTGTGCTTGGCGGCGCTGATGAGGTGATCGCACATTCTCTCCTCCTCTCTCCGGTCCGCAGCGTACTGGGCACAGTTAGACTGCAGGAGAGTGGGAGGTAAAAATCCGTGACAACAATGAGCGTTACACGTTAAGACACTTCATGTGACTGTTTACCTGCAGGCACATATCATCATATGTATCACATGCATCATGTCGGTACCTCAAATTCGGCATGTTTGTGTACATCCTCTGCCCTCTGTCTGTTCAGGATGAACTCAGCCTCATTGGCAACACGCACAATATGATCCTTCATGGCGTGGCACAGAAGTCTGGTGAGGGATTGAAGAGAGCGACAAACATGACAGGCAATAGAAACACATCCATTTACATAAAAAATCGAATTCTCAACGACGGGGAATGTAAGCAAGTTTCCATCAATGTGGCAACCTTTTCTAAATGACACCAATAAGACCTGTCCATCTGCTGCTGAAGCTGATGTATGTATGGGTAAACAGATGTTTTTAAATGTAGCTTCCTTTTTTTTGGATGAATATTAATCTTTTTTGAGTTGTGCAACACAGTTTTGAGTAAAACAGGCCCTGTGATTATACCTGGACAAATTAAAATGTACACTTATATGCACTGTAATGATTTGACTTCCTACTAAACTCACATGTCTCTATCAGACCCATCACCTGTAGTTGCTAAGCGCTGATAACAGTGTTGTTGTTAATGTGTAAATCACTTTACCTTCCCTCGTTGATGAGCTCAATGAAGGCCAGTCCAGCGTTCTTTTGAATGGAGTTTTGCCACTCCTAAGTGTAGAGGATGCATCAGAATTAATATGGTTGGGGGTATGGGTGTGTCATATGGAACTGAGACACTTCCTCACAAAAATTCTGTGAATTCAATATTGCCACAAAGCAATCCTGCTTATCATTTTGCAACATTGTCCACAATGGACGAATGAAAACTGTGCATGGTTACCAGAGCTATGTGGGTACACACGATGTAGTAAAATCCCTTTGTCAACGGTTTCACAATATATTTATAAGAGCAAATATATATTCCCATCATATACCAACATTATTGTAAAGGTACATTAGCACAAAACTGCAAAGAATAAGGAAGAAGAAACATCTTAAGAGCTTTCTAATGCACCCGTCCGCCTAAGAGGACGTGTTTAATGTGTCTGTGCATATTAGAGGGGAGACTTCTGAGCAGGATGAGAGTGTTGCTGAAAGCCTCAAAATATCAGAGCTCCATTAGCTCCACTAGCTCTCAAGGACATGTGGGACCATCTCAGGTTACACCCGCCCCATCCAGAGGATCGATATCTGGGCTAGGGTTCGCTCTCCTGGGCATCTAATGGAAGACAAGGCCGGAGCCAGGGGTAATACTATACATGCTGACGAGCAGCCGGGCAGGAGAGTGGAGGGGAGGAGAAAGGAGAGGGAGTGGTGAGAGGACGGGGCAGTGTGGAGAGTGGTAGAAGATGAAAGCAGTTTCCACCGAAATTGGACCAGTAAAGCAGCGATGGTATGGTAGATGATGAAGCAGTAAGAGAGTATAAAGTGGAGACCACAGTAGTCGAGTTGAAGAGAAAAAGGAAAGGACCGAGGGGCTCCTCTGAGGAGAAGAGCTCTTAGAGGCAGCCAACGAAACAGACTACAGTTGGGAGACCGACTTCATAATGTAAAAGAAAAAGAAGACTGGTCAGCTGCGCCATCAGGGGAAAGCTTTGTAGTGGTAAGTACATCTCTGTTGTCACCTTCTCTTTAAAGTGTTATTTCGGAAAATAAAGGAACTGGCTTTGAATGGAAGTTAGATAAACGACCCCAAAAACATTAATTAAGCTGTGATGCTTATGTGATTTAGTTTAGTTAAAATCGAGTCAGAAAAGGTTATGTGCATGTGATTGACATGGAAGAGTATTTTTGTGGCCTTGCTATTGGTGAGGGGAAACTATGGTGTGATGATAGCATAAACAGAAAGTCAATATTATATTACATCTGCAATGCGCTCATTACATAGTCAACACTGCCTCGCAGGGCACGTCCATAACTCAACAGCTTCCCGTGTGCAGCCGACTCAGCCATTATCATGGGTCCAAAAACACAGAGAGACTTTCAGAATGGGTTAAAAACGAGATAAATGAAGGATGACTTTGTCAGGCTCAGGCTTAGGAGCAAAGTGGATCATATGTGTGAGGACGGTAAACAGAGAGATCAGGGAGGAGAGGTGAAGGGTTACCAACCTGAGAACAGAGCAGCATCACGAGCTCCACCACAGACGTGCTAGACTTCATGCACACCAGACCTGCAGTACAGAGACATACAGCACAGTCAGGAGCCTCTCTTCCTTTTTCTCTGACACACACACACACACACACACACCGCCGCGAGACACAAAAATATCATCAAAGAATACACTGTAGTGTCAGTGGTTTCTGCTTTTGTATACAGTAATCGTAGTCAGGTTTATAAAAAAAAGCATGCCACAGAGAAGACAGGAACAAACAGTAGAGAGAAAGATGAGAAAGGAGAGAGTGGGGGAGGGAGGAGAGGGAGCAGGAGGAGAGGAGAGGGAGAGATCAACATTGAGACAGTGGATCACAAAAACAGGACACCAGGAAGCAGGTGGGCAGAGGGAGGAAGCATCACATTTAGTACAATCTGTAATACCAGGAGTATTAATACGATTAAATAATCTGATTATGAGCGTCATTGCCTAGCTAGCTGTTTTGAAAATAGTAGTAATTACTGACTTCATACCTGCTTGACGGATGAGTGAAGCAGCCAGCTCAAAGACACTCACCCACTCATTCACTCACTCTCAGCTAATCACACAGCAACACGTCACTCTCGTCCGCTCACTTTCTCTCAAGTCTTTGTCATACACAAGGATCGCGGTGAGGGACAGTGAATGGGAAGACTCCACAGAGAGACGCCAGTTAGAAAAAAGGAGCCGTGTACAGCACCTGTACCTTCTATGAGCAGTTCCTGCCCATGGCTACCCAGCAGCGTCCTGGACAGGAAGGGAGCAAAATCCACAAAAATCTCCCTCAGCAGGGGCGCCACTTTCTCCAGAGCGCGCTCGAGCTTGGTGGTGATACTGTGGCGGAAATAAGTCAGAGAAAGATGAAGGGAATAGGAGTGAAGATAAGACAAAGCAACATACAGAAGAGCATGTGAGGAAAAACTCAGGGGATATACAGTAGGTGAGGAAGGGAGCGAGATAGAAATGAGTAGAGATAGGTGAGAAAACGGGAGGAGGGAAAGCACAGGACAAATTACACAGGAGAGGAGACGGGAGAAGGCAAGCTGAGAAGTAGAAAAATGTCTGAAATGAACACAGAAGGCACTTCAAATGTACAGAATTAAAGCGTATGTCATGATGGTTTGGTATGGAAGCACTATGCCTGGGTTAGTATAAGTAAGGAAAGGTTGATGGTTATATAGTTTTCAGGCTAATCGTTAATCAACAACATTGTTGGATGGGCGAAGCTGGAAGCGCAGTGAAAGCTAAAACGTCTAAAAAAGTGTCCTTACTTTAAAACTGCACTAGAAAAATATTGTATGAATTCTGTCTTGACTTGCTACACATCTGCATGTAAGTGCCTTTGTTTGTGCACAAGTGTAGAGCACGTGCAGAGTAAAATACTTCTCTGATCTACGTTCAGTTAACAAATGGAGAAAGCAAGGCAAGAAGAGTATACAGCCAAGCAGACTAAAATATGGAGCCGTAGAAGCATGTGACTTCTGAAACAGACCTGGGTCACTGGGTTACAAATTCTTATTTTTGCTTCAAGCATGCTCAGAGTAGCAGATGGGTGACATTTGCAAAAAAGTACAACGAAGGTTAAAACAGGACTGCTATAATTTTGCAACAAGTGCTGCTACAAGTTATTTGCAAAGACCGTTTGACTCAGGTCTGATCTTGAGTTTGGGAGTTCGTGTGAGGAGACAGCCATGCCAGAAGTAAAAAAAAATATGATGTGATGCTAACTGTTGAAGCTGTAAGCAAAGATTGTCTGTCCTTCCTCCCATGGCATTCTGGGAACATTTAGTAGTGGATTGGGCGTAGCAGAGGGTGTGTGGTGGAGGTGGGGCATGGGGGGAGGGGTGGGGCATGGGGGGAGGACGGGTATCTCCTTGCCTAAAACACTGTCCTGCATCTCGGGGAGCTGCCTGGAAGCCTGCCAGAGAGCTAAAAGACTTGAGCTCAGGGGGCGTCTGACCGCTGCGCAGCGCACACTGCGCCACCTCACAATAGGCACTGCAATACAAACCACACACATACAGACACACACACTGATTAAAGAACACACACGCACGCACGCACCCTCTCACATGCGTGTGCACGTCACTAACTGCACATGTCATTACAAACTGTCTGACGTGTCTAAGGAGAGAGAGCACATTGACAGAAATGTTACAGTACAAGCTGCTTCAAAGGAATTATGAATGATTTCTTATTGTAATGCTATTTCCTAAGTATTAACATATGGCAGATCAACTTATACTTTATTAGCGAGTGTCAGATGTCTATACAGGGTATGGAAACACAACTAAAACACAGGTTTATGTTTATGACAATCTCATTTACATGTTTTCAAAAAAAGTAATCCAGCGGGACGGCTGATATTTTCACACTCTACAGTATATTCTTATTGTGACATTAAAGCACAGTGTCATGTCAGGGATGAAGAGCACCGTAGTGTAGACTGAGTGACATGTGTGGGTGGTATGCGTGCAGAAAATATGAATGTGAGAGTTAGCACAGAGTAGTTTTACTATCTTTCAGAAGAATATTATTATTATTCGTCGATATCAGCTTTAAAGAGCAATATTGGAACCAGTCCAATATCCTTTTCATGGCTGAGAGCTCAATGGGGAACTGCCATTTGTGTGATTTTTGATTTCCAGTAATTGCCAGTACAACTGTCAAATTTGCAATTAAAGTTTTGTCTTTTGGTTTAAAACGTGGTTAATTAGTCTAACATGTCAGCATCTCCATTGTACCTGACATTCTCATATACAAGTGATTGTGATTAATTGAGGTATTGTTACCGTGGCCTCAAAAAGCATGTGGGTGCACCCCAGTTGTCCCCAATCTAACCCTGCTGTATAATGTCAGTGATGACTGTGAGAGTGAGCTGCTTGTGAGAATACTTTGGGAATGATGAAGACCTAAGTGTGAAGTGAAAGAGGGACAGGAATGATGTGGGAAAACGACAGGCACTCAAGAAAACAGACAAATCAACGTAAAAACCAAAAAAGCCAAAGGGAGGAAAAAAAAAAAGAAGAGCGGCAGGAAAGTGAATGGTTGAAGCGATAAAGAGCTTTGTGATGTGTTAGAGCTCTGACCTCATATTCTCCATTGAGTCTTCTGGCATGGGTGCCACCGTCTGCACCGCTGGCAGATTCTTACTAGTCGCACCGTTTACAAACGACGAAGAGGAGGAGGAGGAAGAGGAGGCAGAGTCTGTGGCACCTAGACAGGACAGAGAGAAGGGAGGGTGATGACAAATAAGACAAGCATTATTGTAGCATGAATCAAGCGTGACCAAGATTATCGCGCAGGATAACAATAAACTAAATGTATGAATGTCCCGGTCAGTTGCGGCCAAATTCAATTTGGACGTGCTGCTGCTGCTGCTGCTTGTCCTCCGGTAATGGCCCCTGTTTGTGAAAATAGCTTTGTGATCAATATACAGAATCCACTCCGGGGAACAAATCCCTTCCTTCTCCATTATGCATGTATGATACGATGAATCTGCTGAGTACGACGCTGCATGGAAACAGCACTGATCTGCATCTCAGCTGATGTGTATTTCATTCTTGTCTTGTTCTCAATTTATTTTAATTTAATACCATATTTGTTTGATTGTTGCAGTATCAAATGTTTGAAGGGTACATTTGTCCGGCATCGGAGAGTTCACCGAATTCACTTTTTTTGCCAATGGCCAAGATATTTAACACTTGCTGTACGGTCTGCGACTTCATTGGTCTGGAAATAGTCAACAACTAACCATGAAAACATGTGCCGGTAAAATTGGTTCAGTTTGTGTCTATTCTGGTTTGTTGTGGCTGTTAAAGAGTTTTCTTATGCCAGAAGTAACTCTCTGCTTCATGGAGCGGTCTTTGAATTGGCCTTTCACACAAACAACTTCGTCATACTGCGGGTGTCTGTCTGCTGCCTCTCCTTAAATGCACAGTAGATGCAAAAATGGGTAACAATATCCAAAGATATAGATTTAGACGTGGTGTGAACAGCATATGTGTTTTGTACTGTAAGCGCACTATATCTCTCACCTGTAGTGTTGATCATGCTCTTGGGTGTTGCGGTTGCAGATGCAAAAATGTTGGGTGTGCTGCCTGCAGTAGCTGCTCCGCTAGTAGTGGGCGTGCCCACCGTGTTGACTGACAGGCTGCCAGGTGGCGGCTTTTTGACTGGAACCATTACACTCCTGTAAGAGGCGGGACACAAATAAATACATACATACAAGCCTGGAACTATCTAAGGGAGTGTGGCCATACAGCAGCAATTGTTTAGAAGAACTAACAAATGCAGTTTGTTAGTAACTACGTATTTGCTATTCATTTCTATGAACCAGATGTATCACGCCTGTCTGCATGGGCTAGACAAATACATCCAGGGGACATCTGGGAAATGGATATGGAGCCATTGGTGATCTATTATGCACACTGTCTTCAATCAATAGCTTAGCTCTCAAGGACTGCCACAGAGCAGCATCAAGGAGACTAACTGATGCACAGAAGATACAAACAGGTCATCACTCAGTGGAGACTCTATATGTTAACACTTTTGGATAAGCGAGGAAAATTTCAACTTTGTTTATGTCCTGTCATGTCCTATTACTTTATCATTTAGCAACAATATCTCTTCCCCTATAAGATTTTACTCTGACAGAGTCTAAAATCAGTCCAGGAATGAGAAGTAATAATGACATCAACAGCATCTTAGTCATGTTTTATTAATGTAGTGTCACTGCTCGTAAAAACATTGTTTTTCTGTTTTCAAATTGAATACTCAAAATAAACGTGTCTATTCACAAACATGTAGCGCTCAGTAAACGCAAGAAACTAACAAGTCTTTGTGCAAACTTCACATTTTATTTTTTCTTATCTGTGCATTTTTTGACTGCTGTCAAGTAAAGAACATTGTGTTTGTAAATGTTACCATCCAAAGGGGAAGGTCATTTTCTAAATGCTAATCAATTGATTGATTTCTGTGTCCATTGTTTTTTCAAAACTGATGATCAGCAATTTGACAAATAGCCGTACAGTAAAACGCATCACCACAAGATCAGTATTGGCTGGATAAATGGATTAATTGATGGATGTGTCAGGCTGCTAATGACTCTGATATCGCTGTTTGGTTGTGTGCCTCTCGTAGGTCAAACACTAACTGGGTCTAACCTGTCGAAGGAGTGGAACTGCATGGGCAGCATGGGGTGTGTCTTCAGGGCAGGGTCGGGGTGATAGGGCGTCGGCCCGGACTCCTGTCCCAAATCCCCGCCGTCAACCGGAGCCGCCACCAAGCTCTTCAGGATCTCCTGCATTTCAGAGAGAACAACCCATCTGGTGACTACAGGACACAAGTTGTGAGGAGTCCAACGGCATGACAAATCTCTGGCTGTTTTTTTTTACTTTCTTAACTGAATGTATATGCAGGGTTCATACAGCGTTTAAAGAGTAAAATACAAGCACTTCAAAAGTACCTAAACCAAAAATGTACAGACTCTTGAATTCTTTGTCATCATATATAAGTTGTTGCTATAAATGCAATTGCGAAAAATAAAGTTGATAGAATTCCTTTATAGCACAGCAATCAATGTATATTTGATATTTTATGTAATATGACGACAGGATTGTTTCATTTCAAATATGAAAAAGGTTTTGCTTTACATGAGTGATTGTGATGAAAATCAAGCATTTTCAATAACTATCTTGAAATTCAAGCATATTCCTAACCTTGAAAAGAGAACTGTTCAAATTAAGCATTAATCCAAAGTTTCAAGACTTTGTACGAACCCTGTATATGAGTAAGAACAGTGGGCATGTTTTCATGATACATAACTTTATACTGTACAACCTCACTGAAAGTTGCATTCCTGGAAAAACACTGACCCTATTCAGACCTGGCATTAAAATCTGTCTTCAGGTGATCAACCACGACCACACAGCTACAAATACAGATGTGGCTTGATCAATAAAAACATATTTGAAATTGTTCAAGGATACATGGGACATCAATTGGACCTGATGTATTATCTCTGGATACAAACAGCCAGGTCTGAATGGGGGACACACACACACACACACACACACACACACCAACCTTGACATTGATGCCTTTGTTTGTTTGGCTGATGCTTGAGATGGACGAAGGCGGGGCTTGGCTGTTGGGGTTGTGGGGAGAATCCAGAAGGCTCTCCTGTGACCTCCTAACATCAGACAGACTACACAACAGATCTGTGCCTCCTACCCCACCTCCTCCCCCCATGTCTCTGTCTCTATCTGTCTCTCTCCCCACCAGGCCAAGGCCGAGCCCCAGGCCCATCTCCGAGCCGTTCAGGGATCCGGCCACATGGCCCTCCTCCCCAATGCCTGAGTCTGTGTGGGGGAGGCCAGCCCGTGGAGAGTCGTCCACGGGGGTGGGGGTCTGTTTGTCACGGTCAGAGAAGGCTGTGGATGGGTGCTCTGGAACAAAATCACAAAACATAGTGTTTCTTTTTGTAAACTGCCTTGCCAAGAAATTCCACAAGATATTGTCTGTTTTTATTCATTCTCGGCTATTTTCTCCTGCTTGTAAGCTTCATTTCTCTGTCAAGTAATACCCATCTTTATTCTTCCTTCTATTCTACATCCTCTAATTGTCTCATATTCTTGACAAAGGTATTGTTGTTTTCACGATACAAATGCTACAATGATGAGTCACCACCAATCCATCCAAGATTACGCTCTAATGTTGAGGATATTGCACAAAGAAAAACAAGAATCACCTGTACTGGTTGGGGAGTTTATCTCGTGGCGGATGCTTCTCCCTGATAGGCTGGTGGACCTGCTAATCTCTCGCTGGGGTTCCAAAATGTCCCGGTACTTCGATACCATGAGAACTGAGATAAAGTAGACGACTGCCAGCGCCAGAAACTGAGCCTGCTTACTGTCGTCCTACGGCACAATAACACACACACACATTTATTCAGTGAAGACAACACACAAACAAAATAAACTTGTAGGCACACAGTATACACTAAAAATACACACAAACACGTGCTTACCACATCTCTGAAAACCACAGCTCGAAGACGATTGATGTCTACATCCTGCAGGAGTCTGTCCGGATCCTGCTAAATATGGGAGGCAGAATGTCAAATGTGGTGCGCTATGCATATATGCATGTTTCAGTGTCAGTTTTAAAGTGCTTTGTGCATTTGATTTGAGTGTGTGTGTGTGGTACCTTTCCGGTGGTGGAGGCACTGTGGAGGCTGTCCTGTGACTTGCTGCTGGTTAAGGAGGACTTGCAGCTTCGTTCTCTCTGTCTCTGCCTGCACTCCAGACAGTTCCTCACTGCCACGCAGCACACTGATGGACGCAGAGAGATGAAACCTGTAAGTATTTCATACTGGAGCTGGCTTTTTCATATAATAGCATTTATTCTAAGAAGAAACAAGTGGGTATAATTCTTGCAAATTATTTATTGGCTCCTTTGAGGTACTTTCGATGCAGCCCTACTTAAAAAAGGCCATGAAGCTGTTTGTGAGTCTCACGCCAAACTAAATACATCAAACTAGAACACACCCAGGCGGAGGCATTGCCTCATCAGCCCTCCTGACGACATGTTCTTCTCTGCTTCAATCTCGCTGAAGTTGAGAGAGCTGGCGAACACCAGTACGTCCACCATGGCCATGAGACGAGACAGGAAGGTGACCGCTGTCTCTGAAGACATGCCCTGTGTGGCCTCGATGTTCTCCAACTCCGTCTGGAAAAGGGAGGATAAGTACACACACGCTTGCCAGTTATTTATTGACACCATAGCATGTAAACACAATGAACTGGATGCTCTTTCCCTGCTTTTAGAAAGGTGCCGAGATACTGTAGTATCATCTTTTTTTTTTTTTTTTTTTTTACATAAAAGCATCCTTTAGAAAAGGTATCATCATGTCTTACATGAGCATGACCACAACGGACATGGCTGGTTGTACCAACAAACAGGTAAAGCAACCTTGAGTATCATGCTGCTTAAGTGAAATACATACTTATATGATGAAATCTGACAACATGAGGTGTTCTACACAGCACACAGGAAGTACAGCCTGATGACACACAGGTAATGGTAACAGTGGGATCGTGACAGTAGCAGTGTACAGACTAACCTAATAAGCTCGCCTAGAACGTATCTCATGGAAAAGTAAACAAAGTCCCCTTTTGTTGACACCAACCAAAGTATCAAATGTTCAGTATATCTACATTGACAGTAAATGTGAAGGCAGCAAAGCAGGGGTTAAAACTTGCAAACCAAGTGTGTGGTTTGCTGTGTCTCTGCTTCAGTAAGCAGGATGTGCAGGGCTGTGGAGAGTCGACAAAGTGCAAGCATCTGGAGGCTCGTCAGAGCAAGTCAGCACAGACATTTGGGGAATAACAGACACACAAGGTGAGGACAGAGGGACTTGGGTTGGTGCTCTTAGCTCTTCTGGTGATGGTGGGAGTCTTAGGTTCTTTACGCACCTCTCCCCCTGCGCCTCCTCCCCCAGGAACAGGGGTCACCTCCTCTCCCTTTGACCCCCTCTGGGGTACGGCTCCTCCTGCCTTCTTTAGTGTTGATACAAATGGGACAGGCTTAGCAGATGCAACCCCGAGGACTTCTGGAAAACTCTCATGCTTTTTCTCTCATAAATCATCTATTTTCACCTCTAAATAGACCTTCTCACTCTAATATTTCCGATTATCGATCCGGCCTTTTAACTTTTCTTTCCCCCTTATCTGTATAATATTCTAACCACTTTAGAATATTATACTAAATGTACGTCTCTATACAAAGTGTATCTAGTTCAGTATACCTAGTTCCTATAACTTTAAGAACTAGATACACTGAGACAGAGAGGTCAATAGATACAAACAGTATAAGGGGGAGTATTGATTAGCAGCAAAGAAGCACAACAAATAGAAACACTATGGATGCCAGACAAGCAAGGTTTAGTGTCAGTCACAATGGTAAATAAACCAGAACAAAGTATTAGTAGAATAGAAAGAGAGGAAGAAACTGCAACTTACAGTGTTGGCACTACTCTTAGAACTCTGCACAAATGCAAAAACAGACAAAAACAGAGACAAAAAAGACAAGAAAATACACAGAATACATGTAACACAGAGAGGAAAAGAAAAAGGAAAGATGAATAAAGTAAATAGATTATCAAACTATCAAATGAAATAGATTGTTAATTAAAGGATTAGAACAAACCTCAAATAAAGATTAAAATATTGCGCAAGAAGTGTTAGATAGGCAGTTTAATGGAGATACAGATGAGAGGAATCCAGAAAATAATAGTGAAAGTTTAATTAATTTACTCATTTTTAAATTCAAGGCCAAACTAAACAGAACTTTTTGCAAGTATAAAATCAAACCTTTTAGATTTATTGGGCAAAAATAGATTTTTTTGATCTGTTATGGTTTTACTTTACTTACTTTAACAAATTATTTAACCTATCCAATCATGCAAGATAAACGCTGCCCTGCGCTTGGGGGGGGGGGGAGGGGGGGGATCAGATTCAGCAGGTTGTTAGAAGTCTGTATTTGGGTTTAACGCCTGAGCTACAGGCCTATGAGGCAGCTGTTGACCTGCAGTTTTCCCTCCCACCACAGAGGTGCAGAGTGGAGCCACTTACAGAAGGGGAGGTGGCAGCAGACAGGAGAGGCAGGATGCCTCCACAGGCGATGATGATGTTGTCCACCATCTGAGAAATGAGGTGGATCGTGTTGTGGACAAAGATGATGTTCTCATTGCTGTTCACAAAATCCATAACCGACTTGGTGGAGTGGCTGAAATAGAAGATAAGAGTTGGACGGAACGATACAAAAATACAGTTTGGGACAAATTGAGACATCGAAGGTAACACGTCACTTTCTGAATATCCTCAGTCTAATCTCATTTTCAATACATGTGTGATCAATACAGAAGCCCTGAAAACCAGGCATGAGTGCGAGTAGTATTAGCTTATGAAGCTCACCTCCTCCACACATGCACGTCAGTCTCCAGGGCGAACAGCAGGTCAGTGAGCAACCTCTGGTGCATTGGAGACCACTTGAATTCTGGGATGCGGAACATGGTCGTGCGCGGGCCGGGGCTGAACTGCCGGCGCTGCTCCTCCGTCATGGGCATGCCCCTGAAGCCCAGATCAACGCGTAGGTCCCGCTCCAGCTGGGCTGCTGTACGACCATGGAGGGCCTGCAACATGGTGGGGGCCAAGACCTGGTCAGCCAGCTTTCAGTACGTCTCTTACTTGTATACGAATATAAAACTTGGCATGCATACAGTTATGAAATTAAATTTCATAAGAGAAACTACAGATGACTCTCTGGGACTTCGTGTTCTGTATTCCCTGATTTAGTAGAGAATTAGTTCATGTGTGGGCAGCCACTCTGCTTTTCTGCTGCTTTTCACGCCAATCAATACACACACACAGCAATCTCATCGGGGCAGCGGTGGCCTTAAGGTTGGAGAAGAAGGCTTGTGTTCGGTTTCAGTTGAAAGTGAACAGAATGATGCAATATGTACTTTTGTTCTATTCTCTTTTCAACATCTTTTACTTGCTAGCTGACTATCAAAACCAGGTATCTTTATATTTTTTGATAAATAAACAAATACGCTTTTTAACAATATGGGCAATAGCTGCGACTGTTGAGACCATTACAGTCTAGAGGTATGCACAGTTGCAGCCCACAATCAGGAACATTTGAATAACCTAGAAACTTACTTGCAGACTTGTGTGAACAAGATAAATCAGACACACACGTAAACACACCTGAGTGGTCGCAGTAGTTTGGATCTTCTTCGCGTCCTTGTCTTTCCCATCATCCGACCTCTCTGTATCAGAGGTGGTGCTGGCTGTGTCTCCCCCAGTCTTAAGCCCCGCAGCCTCTCCCTCTGCCCCGGATGTGCCCTCTCCCTCTGGGTAATCTGCTCTCGATGTTCCCTGGATCTGGGCTTGGCTCTCAGCCTGAGCAATAGAGCTGATATCAGCAAGAGGGCTTTGGATCTTGAAGGGCCCGTCCTCTAGAAGTTCCCCAGAAGTGTGGCTCTGGGTCTGCGTTAGATCAGAGCCGCAACTCGTCATGTGGGCCAGCAGGCTAAGGTCATCACTGGCGCTGGTGGTGGAGTGAGCCGGGACTGGGCCGGATGGAGTGGGCTGGTCTGTACTCGGCAGTACAAGGGGGTCTGTGGCTGCCAGAGCTGGAAGCAGCTTCTCGTCAACCTGGAAGTGATGAATAGGGTAATCAAAAATGAAAGAACATTAAGGCATTAGAAAAAGTCTAAGATGGACAGAAAGCAGTAGACTGATTGTTGGTATTATACTTTAGGTCAGCATGGGAAGATGTGGCTCCACAGGTCAGACTTTAAGTAATCAGAGACAATAATCTTCTCATCCTACCTTGCTGAAGAGAAATCCGTTGTTGCTTGGGACGCTGTCCTTCTCGTCAGCCAATGTGATGAGCGGACCCATGTTCCCGTCATCCTCCAGACTGACTCCCGTAAGCCCCAGGCTTGACCCCATCCCAACCCCTGAGCCTGGCGTGTCATCTTTCGGCGCCAGGTTTCCATTTAGATTTTGAACTACAGCGCAGTAAGCACTGTCCAGAAGAGAATCCACCTCAACCAGAGGTCCGTTCTCTATTCCTCCCCCGCCTCCTCCACCCACGCCTCCACCGAGGCCTTCTGGAGACAAGTCCAGGTCATCCAACTTAACTTCTGTGGCCTCCACCTTCTCTGCTTTAATGTCTACCAGCAGGTCGTGGACCTCCACCCGCACCCCAGGACCAGCGCTCTGCTCGCCGGGTGTCAGGGCTTCTCCGTTGGGTCGCTTCACGACGCCCTCTGCGAGGAGGTTGCGCGAGTCCCCGCCAGTCCCCTCGCTGTACTCGGCCTCGCTCTCAGGTGTCTGTGTCTGGGAGTTGTCGTCAATCTCGAGGTTGCCGTTTACGACAGGGGCAGGCGTAGCAGAAAGCCCGGAGATGGTGGACACAGAGCCTTTCTTCCCCTTCTTCATGTTTTCCTCCTCCTGGCGCTGGTACTCTTCATACATCTTAGCCAAGTACTCTTTATGGGCTTCGTAAGTCACCTGTGACAGACGGTGGGGAAGTAATTGGTTATGTGATTAGAACACAAGCACTGACAATGGTTCACCCTCACATCAATAACGTCTTCACCAGGTAGTCCTTAAGGGGCTCATAGATCATCCGTTCCAAAGGCTGCATGGACACAACTGGGACACGAGCCTAACGGAGCTATTCCACCATCATCTATAATGCGCCCTCGCTTTCACACTGCCATGAGAAAATTGTCGAGTTAAATTTCCACAACTGACCAGTGAACAGTGAGATGATCAGTTATTGAATATGATATCTAGGATGAATCAAAAGTCAGCATGTTACTCCAGGTCACTAAAAAACAAAAAAGTATGATAAACAATCGTCATTATTTTTAAATTAATAAAGCTTTTTTAGTATCAACATCAGTGAGTATTTTTAGGGAGAATTACTTCAGACATAATAATAATACTGCCGAAAAGGAAAAGTCCTTTACCAGTTTATTCTAATGTATATTATTGATTAATAATATGCAATCATCAATGGAATTAAGTAGTGATTGACCTTGCTATTGTCTACTTGTACCTTTACTAATGAATTAACTTTTTGCGTTAAGCAGTTACAGTGATTGCAACAGTGAGAGAATCAGGAGGGGGTTTTGGTTGAAAGAAAAAGAAGATATTTGATGCCTGAAAAATGCCAAATTTAATTTGGCTGCATGGCATTCTAGTCTATTGAGGATCTTCTGGATGCCGAAATTAGTATTTCTTCTTGGTATGTCTTCATTAATTGATTTCTTCATGTTTGATGCAACACGTTGAGTGTAAGGAGATGGCTTTGCTCCTTGATGCTTAAGGTGCATTTCTTACTCTCACCTTGGAGTGTGCGATGGATAGGGTGTCAACCCAGACACGCCACCCTCCCCATTCGTATTTAATAGCGTGGTAGAGCAGGATCCTGAAGATGTTGTACACCATCTCGGTTATTTTCTGCTCCTCAGGGTTCTTGGGGTTTATGTATCCTAGGGAGAACATCCAGTCCTGCCACACAGAGCACTGCAGCAGGCAGCTGGTACACAACAGAAAACAATGTATGAAGCTGCAGCATGAGCTTAATATCAAGATACAACAATCATCGTAAGAAGCAAAAGACACGTGGCTGAAAAAATGCAATGTGTGTGCTCTTACCGCCGGTTTTCGCGGCTGTTGCTGAAAAGTTTTATCATGTCAGAGAGAAAGAGTCTTCTGACTTCCATCAGCTCAGCACTGGGAGAGGAGTTCTTCAACAGGGTGGCCACTACCTTTAGAATCACTGTGTGGGAGGTAAAAATCAAGGAATGGGGAGAGGAAGGGGAAGAAGAACAAGATGAAAAAGTATTTTAAATGAGAGAGAAAAATGTGAGGGACAAGAGAGTGAGAGGCAGATCAATAAGTGGGAGAAGGCAGCACTGTCGGCTGCTTAATTGAGTCTTTGTTGTTTGTTTGCTGGCATTAAAACAGTACCGCATCATTGGCAGACCAAAGAACACAGGGAGACGACAGGCGCCAATGTTTTTGTACTCACTGGGATTCTGGATCTTGACCGTGGAGTCTGGCTCAGGGTGGGGTTTGTGAACCACCTGAGTACAGACCTGCTCTGTCAGAATCTGCACACACACACACACACACACACACACACACACAGAGGATTAACTTAACAATTAAATGCCACGATTATCGTACGTTGCTATAGTGATAAGAACGTGCCAATCACCTACCTCATACAGAGTGTTGTAGGTGGTGACAGAGACGGTGTTAGTGTGCATCATCAGCCTCTCTCCCAGCAGAGTGAACAGACTGTGTGTGTGCATGATCTCTACTTTCCTTCTGCAGGGAAACACAGACCCAGACCCACACACACACACACACACACATACACACACACAGACACACTATTCATAACAGGATTTCTGACAATTGAATGTGACATTGATTGTCACTGGCCTGATGACGGTCTGATATTGGCAGGTGGCAGCATATGGCCCTGTCAGTTATGATGGGACCAAAGTGGACGAGAAATGAATACCAACAAGAGAAATTAACTGGAGACATTAACGGAACGGCAGCACCGCAGGCAGCACTGGGGCAATGTTCGAATGGCTGCAAATTATTAACTTTGAAGATTAACCTTGCCATCGGGTGAAAATGATGTCTCCAAGGGGCTTTTAACTTGAGACTTAGTCAACTTCAGGTTGACTAACTTTGAGATTTTTTTTTATATTTAATTAGGCGAATAATGCTCAGAGCTTCTGTATATTCCTGACTGTAATCAGGTCGTTAGAGACAGAAAACAAAGCAATGTTTGCACATTATCACGTTTAAACTAATCTAATTAGTTACAACTTCTGCTCATTTTAAACAGAATAATTACATTCTGCAGTGTTTTTGACATACAATACCAGTTCTCTGTGTCTTTTTGACAAATATAAAACTGAGGGTATGATGGCATACTTTCCACAGAAATAAATGCATTATGTCTGTGTAGCTTGGTCTGTCATAATAAAACAGCTGCATGACTGTGATTAAAACAAAACACACACTTATCTTTAAATTAAATATCAAAATAGCTGTCAGATCTCCATCATTTAGGGGACTGTTAAAAATATCATCCACAACAGCTCTTTTGTGGTCTAACTGACGGCCTGCTGATGCCCCTGCAATGCAGTTTCACTTTGCTTTCAATCAGATGTGAGAACGAGGTGCTAGATTCTTACATGCATATACTGTATGTAGATAAAGAAACAATAACATCAGCAGCAACACTGCAGAAAACATCTGAAACAGCTGTTTATTAGATATGACCCTGACTCTCAAACTATAGCGTAGAACCCGTATAATCCAAATTGGTTTTATTTTAATCTTTGAGATCAACAATACCGTAAAACAGTCGATGGCTCTATAATTAAAGCGGGAAAAAAAGAGCCAAAAATGATCAGATTGCCAATAAATCACATGAAAATAGGTTACGTGCAATTGATTTAAGCATTATTTTACAATATCATGATATAATATAAAATATATTGAAATGTCTTTCAAAATAATAAATGCTGTTTTATGCATCACTAAATTGCAATCTGGATGAATATATAAGTATTGAAGCGATGTGTAAACTTAAAGAGGCAGCCCTACAGGATGTTCGGTTGGAGCAGATGTTAAGTAGGTGGAGCACTGAAGTGGCAGGGCTCAGGTGCAGCTTGGCAGCCTGCCCCCATGTCGCACAGCAAAGAGGCGTGAATGCCACATGGGATGAATAAATCCCCCAGCATTCATTGCTTCTCATCAAGGTTCCACCTTCCTGCCAGTGCACACTGTCAAAATGATTATTCCGCCTGGACATGAGGATGGGGACATTATCTTCACATACACACACACAAACAAACAGCCCGTCTAAGGCTCACTGGAGGCGGCGCTGGTGTAGGGTTTTCAGTTTTTACTGCAGTGTGTTTTCTCACACTCTCTGAGAAGCCTCTCAGTCTCATTACCCTGATGCAGTATTTCTGTTTCAGCTGTGACAGAAAAAACAGATTTTAAATGCTCCCTTGTTGCAGTGATTCGCCATTTATCCGAGCACCAAACACCACACAAAGGAATACACCAGACGAAAAGCACAAAGACAAAGCGGTACTGACTTGTGACCAAGGTGCTTTAGGAAGTAGCCCAGGACTTTGAGGGCTTGGACCCGGATACTCTCGCTCTTAGAGGCCAGTAGCTTGCAGATCACCCTGTAACATGTCAAACACACAGCCATCCTGATTACATTTCAATGAAGACATTATATTACCTTAGATGTAGGCTAAAAGTAAAAAGTTCTTCTGTGTTTGTAGTAAACACCTGCTGCCTGATACTCATTAAACAGCCTCAAAGTTAGCAACATGTGCGCTGACTGAGGCACTTTCTGTAAAGGAGTGTACTCAGAGGACATGAAAGTGATTAAAATGGGGAAAAACGCACCGTTTGCTGACTACCTCTCCGGAAACAGAGGATTTACCAGAGCAACCAGAACACCACCGTGTGAAGTTGTGCTTTAGGGGACTTAGCAGCTCAGTTAGACTCCGTCTTTGAAAACTCGTGCTGCTTGGCTGAAGCTACCTTTTGCATAATTCACATCAGTGTTGTAACTGAACATGTAAACAATGGCTTTAACCATGCAGGAAAGCATTTACGTTATGGTTGCTGCACAAAACATCGCTAATCAGACAACTCATACTATAAAGACAAATGTTAAAAATGTTATTTTACACAATATAAACCAGAGAATAAAACTGCATTTTGTACATTTTAAATCTCTAAATCTCTCCCTGATTTAAAAACCTTCAATGCATACAGTAAACAGTAAAGGTCTAACCACAAATGTGAACAAAGTGTGATCAGATAGACAATGATCAGAAGCCTTTATGATAAAAAAAATGTCTATTTCATGTTAGTAGGCATCAAATGTTGCATCACATCTTTATTTGTGTGTGTGGGCAGCGTTCACCTTATTCCATTTCTCTGGTCAAATGCAGGAATCATGGACGCTGGATGCTCAGACATAAGAGCCACCAACAGCTGGAGCACGTCGTGGATATTCTCATCCTGCCGCGAAAAGAAAGCAAAGTTGAACAAGTGAAGAAAAGGAGGAAGAGGGTTAAGAGGACAAAGAGAGAGTTGTAGGGGTGGGGGATTGCGGAGGAGCAGGTGGTATTTCAGAGCAAGAATAGATATAATCGTTACAGAAGAGTACGTTCTGTTCAGTCCATTGTTGTGCCATTTTTCATGCTGTCACGGCGCCAAAGCTGACTCACACTCTCACTCGTTTAAGTGGACCATGACTCCGGCTCACAAATTATAATGCACATTTTGCTGCCACCTCCACTCAACCGCTCTCACTGTCTCTCTGTCTCCCTCTTTTGCCCTCTCTCCCAGTGTCTCTTTGGCACAGAAGCATTTACCTCATGCATGGTCAGTAGGTAGTTGAGAATGCTCTGCAGCTCGTCCTCCTTCACGCCCCGGTCCTGTAAAATAACATAAAAAAAGGCATATTTCACCAAAAAACATTCATGGTCTTCAGTTGTTTTTACATTTTCTTAACCTCGGATGACTTCATTAATTCTGTTCCTGGTTGATGCATTTTGACCGGGAGGCAGCAACACCTTCACTCTCACACACACACACACACACACACACACACACACACACACACACACACACACACACACATTTCCCATTAAGCCTGCAGCTCCCAGAAGCAGGAAAATCAACAGAGGACATAATGATAAAAAGTGATTTCTTGCTCCTTGAACTATGCGATAGAGATAATGGTAATCCGTTTCTCTCACTGTACCTTTAGTATGAGTTGTTTGAGGAAGAGAAGCATGAAGGCTCTGAGCGAGATGATCTCCTTTTGGGATGGCCGTGGTCCGTCTAAACAAACACAACAAAACAAAAGAATAATTTCCTGTTAAAAATCCATTTTTATGCAGGATAATGATCAGCTAAATGAGCCTGTGTTTCGGTCTGAATGAGCCCTACTGTGTGCTGATATTATGTTTTATTAGACTTCCTGGAGAGCAGAGAAAAACATGTTAACACACACACACACACACACACACACACACACACACGATTGAACTGTAAATCACTGTCATTAACTCTAGAAGCAATTTCGCAATCTGAATATTTTATAGTTGTACTAATCTAACTGATTACAGTCAAGACATGACAAGTAACAAAAATGTGATTGATGGCCCAAATGATTCAAACCAAACAAGCGCCGTTATCCACTGTATGTACTCTAAAGCTCTGGCACTCCACCAGCTGCACAAAAAGAATCAAGCTAAAAACAAAAAAGGCTTCGGATGCAGAACACGAGCAATTCATCATGTTGCGATGCCTCTTTTTCAAAGGTCTGACGTCTTTTGCCATTCTTGAAGCGTTCAGCTACATTTAGCTGTTATTCATAACTGCTAGAACTCCTTTAACTGACCTTTAAACATGTGTTTTAATAGCCACAAAGAGCAACCAGGTTTTCAACGGCTTTCATTCTGAAATTTGGCTGCAATTAGCACAAAAAAAGAAATAAAAAATCTTCCTTTTAACTTTTAACAAGATGGCACATTAGCACTTTTAGGAGATGAAAACTGACCACTCAGATGCTGGCATTGCATTTTCATTGTTGTAACTGTTATTCATTCATTTTTGAGGTGTTTAATGTGTGCGCCAGACAGGGCTGTGATGAATCGGCTCAAAACGCCTGCCAAATAACTAACTAATGGAATGTGGTGTCAAATAGAAAAAGATGCATACGTTCAGATCAAAGCAGGAATGATACAACATTTTTGCTTTAATGATCCCAGTGGACACTGCAGTCAGATAACGTCAACTTTCTCTTCCCTACTTCTCCATCTTCCTCAACTGCTCTTCTACAGATGTCAATAACAAAACAAACAAGTCAGTAAGCAATAAACCTCACAAGCTACCTGTTCTTATCAGCATTCTACATTCCCAACAGAGGTTTGTTCTTCATCAAGGCAACAGTAAACACTGATGATGCCCAGCTTATGTGCATTTGCCACCGCACACTTTGCTGTGTCAGGATGTTTGGAATTGACCTTTTTTTGATGCGAGCAACAAAAGGGAGAGTACTGCAACAGCAAACGGAGTTTATGGTAAGCTCAATAAAATGCACCTCGTCCTCTCAGAACGTTTAAACCGATATCTGACCCGTAGCTGCTTAGCCAGCGGAGGTCAAGTGAAGAGAAACATAAAAGACTGACGGCGTGTCCCGACGTCATTTTTGTCACACTCGACTGGCCTTGAATCACATGTGCGTGTGTCTGCTTACCTGACTGAAACACTCCCCTGTGATTCATCATCATTATCTGTCAAGCTGGAACATGTTGGCGGAGCGGTGGCACTCACCATCCATCATGGTTACGCAGCAGCTCTGTGTCAAACGCGGATGCATCAGGTGAACGTGTGCCAGTTCAACCTCCTTTAAAATGGCCTTTTAAGAGGATTTGAGCAAAGCTTATATTCATCTAAACCACTTCCCAGGGGCAGCTTTAATTATCGTCTTTCACTCTTTGAAATTTATTTTCTTCCTCTTGTGCTCCTTTTATCCTAATCTGACTCAACAGTTTCATCCAGTCATTGTGAAAAAAAATGGTTCTGCCGTATAACGACAACCTGCGAGGAATGAAAGAGCACTTGAATAGCAATGAACCTATAAGTGTTCTGGGTCTCTACATATGTGTGTGTTTGTGCTGACTTTGGGCTCAATGCAACAACTACACAAACGAATCGATTTGTTTAGAAATATAGTACATTTCTGCAGCTGTCTGATGTCTGTGTGTGCTCAAGATTACCAATGGACACGTTGGGCACACCACGGTAAACCAAATACATGCAAACTATTTAATTTTTTTTAACCTTTATATACCCAGGCAGGATAATCCCATTGAGATTTTGAACCTTATTTAAAAAGGGGGCCCTAGCCAAGATGAAAGCATAAACGTTTCACACAAGCACAGAAACATAAAAACACAAATAACAGACTTTAAAAAAACAAAAAAACATAAAAAGATCCACATAAAAGAGACAACATACTTAAAACAAATCAGCATGTTGCATCAACCAACCAAATAATTATAATTCAGTGTTATGATAAGTACATTCAGTGATCAAATGATCCTGATCCTGTTTTTAAAATCTTACATGCTGATAAATAAGTTAAAAATGTCTCTGTGGCTCACACCAAGATGAGGGTCCAAACACTTTTAAAAGTGCTTCACCACAAACGGTGCGGGTTCTAGGAGCGTCGTACCTAATGTCTCCACATGATCGACGGTGACAGCTACTGATTTGTGTAATCTGCGTTTACAAAGAAAGATGCACCAATGTTCCACTCTACGATTGTGGAAACCCCAATCAGAGACAAAATGTAACGCAGCATGATACGCGTAATCTAACATTTTAAACAAAGATGAATTTGCATATATAACATATAAACAATTGCTGATAGAAGCGCCGCTTGATTTCATTTTTTATTTGCAGCAACAGAAAAACAGCATTTGTTTCTATAGTAGAAACTAAACTTCTATAGAAGTGCTTTTTGTAAGATACTCGATATAATGGTTAAAGAATAGGTATTCATAAGCTGATACTCATTCAATCACATTATTTACAGTAACAATCTCCAGCTGGCTTCTTTGAACTTGAGAAAGATAACATTTTGGTTGTCAACATTTGGAATAAGTCTCAATTAACAGAGGCAGCGCAGATTTTTTATATAAATTGTAAATAAGATAGGACCTAATACCGCCCCTCGTGGGAGACCATTTTGTGTTAATTGAAAGTTTAGATGTTGGCCTGTGGATTCCCGCCCTTCAATAATAGAATAACATGTGCTGCCTTCCAAACTTCTGTCATTTCACCACCGTCTACAGTCGGGTTACTAATGGAAGTTCAATGTTTAGCAATATTCTCGAGCAGCGATGGTTCTCTGCGGAGCTCGATCCCAGCAGTCGAACGGCAATATCGCCTTCCAGAAAGGAAACCAGGCTGACACTTTATTAGAAATTCTAACAGCTCCCTTGGATCTGCCAATCAAAATCTGTCTGTTGCCATGGCAACATGAGATGCGTAATCACAGTCGGCGGAGGCTCCCTGGGTTGATTAAAGTTAAAGGCCGGCTCCGACCTTTCTGGAGCTCTGGCGTGAGGCCACAGTGGTTAATACCATTCTCTGTGTTGTGTTTGGAATACGACGTGTTCTGTGATTGCACCTCTTTCTCAAATAGGTCTCACAGTTGGATGTGCAACACAAATAACACAAATAAAATGGATTACTGTTAACAGGGTAAAAAAGAAAATACATTCTGTTCTTCTGCAACGGTGTCATTCACTCTCAAATGAACGAATGAACAAAAGGAGCTGCTCAGCCTTGCTCGTGAGCAAGCAGACAGCTGCTGTTAAGGGAGAGTTACCAACTCACACCCACCGAGTGCATGTATGTGTCCTGTGTAGCATTAACGACCACTTTCTTTCTCGCATAATCGTCATGTTGAAACGATGCAAACAGCATTCTGTATATTACGTTATTTAAAGCAATTACCAATGATTTGACCTGACATTGAATAAGGTGATGATACAGTCAGCTAGCTATTCAAGTCTCAGTGACTATTGATTTTAGGTCTGGACGTTGTTGTTTTCAGCTGTAAGCTGAAACAGATTTGACAAATTTAAAACCTCTAGACTGTACAGTGACTCATTTTAAAAAAGCTACTCTTCATCAATCGCACACAATTAAAAGCTATTCTTATTTGCTGCATGTAGCTATGGCTACTGAGTCAAACGCTCAAAAACTATTATTAGAAAGTGTTGGGAGTTCAAACCCTCCGTACTCTCTCAAATCTGCATAGCTGGCAAATCGCTGCGTGCTTGTCGGATATTCAGAACGGGACAGGAAATGGTCGGACACAGCCCCTTCAATTCTGATGTCAGAAAGGTGTTGGGGGGGGGAGGGGCCTCCACACATTGTTCGGCCACCCGACACCTTTGGTTGGAGCTTACGACACCTTAAATTGCACACAGGTGTGAATGTGACAGTGAATGTGTTGTGTCGTTATGTGGTAGCTCTGTAATGGGACAGCCTCCAGCCTCCCTGTGACCTAACACGAGGCGGATGGATATGTCAGAGATCGACGTTACCACTATGTGAAAAGAAAAATGCCTTGTTAAAATATTCTGAAGGCCGTGAGTACTGTTTGAGACAAATAAAGACAGAGAAAGAGAAGAGGGGCTGGAGTGTGCAATGTCTGAGAATTAAAGGACAGAAATGGAGAGAGAATAAATCCAAACAAAGCACTGTCTAGACAGATACACTCGGTCAGGAATAGTGCGTTTAAATCTCTTGTGGTGATCATTAGAAGTGTAAAAGGGATGGATATTTATCACAGTGAGAATGGCTTTATGTTTGCAGATTGTGTGCAGGGGTGAACCTACCAAGACCTTTGGGGCTGATTCCACTGCAGTCCAGAGGGTTGATGGCCCAGTAGTAGTACTTGAGAGTGTGCATCAGTTGCAGGACGGTACCGACACGGCGGATGGTGGTGTAGATGGTGGCGGTGCCGATGAACTCGGAGGACAGGTATGTGTAGAGGGATAGCTGGACCTGAACACACAAACATCCGTTTACAGAGTACATATACAGTAGGTACATACAAATACACAAACACACACAAAGGTTGACGGACGAATACAAATTGTCAGACACCTATTGGGGAGATACAAATGATTGTGTGTGTTGCTTCTGGTGTTCCAGCAAAAGGCAGTTTTATTGTGAAAAGACAACCACAGGGGAACGAAAGGAATCCAGCCTCAGGGGAAAGCGCCACTCTTTTCTGCTTTGTGTTATTTTTGATGTTTCTGTGCCTGAAGCCGTCAAGCATCTGAGGAGCTCCTTACGCAACGCTGACATTTAAGGAGGGCGCTCTCCAATTGCGTATTTGCTCCTTCCCTGCCTGCTTCTGTTCCCTTTTCCCTCTCCTAATATACCTCTAACCATCGACCACACACAGATTCCAGTCTGCTGCGCGCTCATCTCGGAGCTCATTACAGTGACCACGGCGCTGAGGACCAGCCCTAACGAGGTAGCGCTGGTTAAGCGGATGAAATTAGCGGAGTGCCGCGGCCTGACCATGGCACATCACAGCTCATCTAGAATGGAGAGCGCACTCAGCTGGCTTAAATTGGCCTTTATTACATTGCTTTTCACGCATCCAGCTGATGTGTTTTGCCGGTGCGATTTTACAACAGGTTTCGGCTGCAGAAAGGCTTGAAATTCCTTGATCATAGCGCTGCTGCAAAGTAGCGTGCAACAAACATTTCTCCATCTCTGAGGGGATTATGTTCACCAGGAGAAAACAAGCTCTTTATTTTCAGTGCGAGCAAGGGAGACGCTGCGAGATGTGATTTCTTCAAGTGTTTCCTGTCCTGAAGATGACCAAGGTTATTCTTGCCAATAATTAATGTGATTATAATACCACGAGAGGTGGAAAATAATAAAGCTCTGCGGGACACAAAAATGGTAGAGCGGAGGTAAGATTAAAGGATTACTTGTTTTTGTGTGTGTGTGTTGCTGCTTAGTACATTAATGCTTGTCTTGTTTGTCTCATTATGGCCCTGCTGAGTTGTGGTAATGTTTACTAGTAATCCACTTCCTGTATTGGCCCTCAACTGAAGTTAAAAACCCAATAGGCAATCACATGGTCCGGCCATTTCGCAGTGTTTGGACGTGTCACCTAAGGTTGATAATGTTTACGTTGTGTTGGATTCTGACTTTCACACCCTCTGTATTCTCTTGAGCTGCGGCAGCTGCTCATTTCCTCCGTCTTAACTCCAGCACGCCCTGGAAAACGATACTGCTGCACCTAGGAGCCAATCACGTCCCAGGGTCAGAGGGAAGAAGACGGGGAGTCAGGAAGTTCTGAAAATAATAGAGGCAAGAGCTGACTGGCCCCGCGGGAACGCCAGGAACACTCACATCTAGTTCAGAGTGAGACGGAAACAAGGAACTACACATCTCTCTCCTGTCCTGGGGTCTTTTCAAATGTCACTTTCTCTCTTTGTTTCCTTCGTTTGCCTGTTCTGTCCTTTGCCTGCGTGATGTGCCAGCTCCTCCCTCCGTGTCCTGTAACCTCCTTTGTTATATTATTGTAAAGGGCAATGGGCACTAACATGTCAGTCCTTCTTCGTCTTATATTTCTTGCTTGTCTCAATTTCTCTTGCATTAAAAAGAAATAACTCCCGAGCACTTCTTTTTCTAATTTGTCTGAGTCTGGGTCTATCACCCTATTAATTCTCTCATTCAGACCATCACCTTCTGTTTTTTTTTTTTGCAGCAAGGTCATGAAAACACACACACACACACACACACACACACACACACACACACACACACACACACACACACACATATTCAGTCGATGCACACATATAAACAGACCTTGGCAGGGGTGTGTATCCAGATGGCAGCGTTGAAGAGGACATGGTCACAGAGCTGTTTGAGGAGAGGCGCTCCATGAGGTAAACCATCCAGATACTTGGCGAAGGACAAGAACTGTTCAAGCACCGCCCTGGTGATGTGGACTCGTGACGACTGGATAGAAGACAGGAAATAGAAACTCTGATTTAACTGGACTGAATGGTCACGCAAAACCCTTTTTTTTGGTAAATAGCATAGTTACTTTAACGCTTAACTAAAAGAGTGTCTACATACAGTACTGTATATCATAAATATACCTTGATAATAGGTTAATGAATATCGTAAACTGTTACAAAGGATAACTGCACCCATACAATTTCTTTTTTTTAAATAAGTAGAAATCTAAAAATAAGGGTTGTTAAACGACCGTGTCAGGAGATGCTGTCAGCCTACAGGACAGCCCCTGTAACATGGTAACATGGTGCCTGTGGAGTCTAACAGTTGTCAAAGGTGTTAAGTTTTTCATTTTACACCAGGAACCGAGTCTCTACTGTGTGTGATCTCTGTTTTTTTGCACATCTGTGACGTGCTGTTACTTCCTGTTGCAGCGCGAAGAAACAAGACTTTATCATCTATTTGTTGAAAATTATGTTGAAAATTCATCCTGTGCAGTTTTTTAATCAACTGTATGGTCATTTGGATGTAGTTTGTGGTGCTGTTGAACTGTATTGCGTTATACAGATAGATGTTTATGGTATTTTGCCTGACCTCAATGATAGAAATGGGCTGGACAAGATAATAGAAACACCTGGCTGTACCCGATAAACAAGCAACTGAGTGTACAGCGGATAAACATGAGCACAAGGGCAATCGAAACATAATGCATTATAAAACTTAGGTCATGGTGAAAATCAAAGCTACTCGCCTTTTTCACCCAACATGAAATAAATAAGGCATGCAACACAAACTCTTCGTTCCTGACCTTCTCAAGCAGGTATCCAATCACTAGAAAGCCTTTCCCTCCCAGCATTTGCTCCTGCATCGCAACGGAGCTCTTCAACAGCTCCACCAGGAACGCCAGCAGAGTGGCACTGCAACATACACATTGTTCACACATTTCAGTAACACTGCATGCAAATCATTGATTGATTGCTACGTGTTTCTCTAGTGGAGCATGTGAGTTAAAGAGGAAAGAAAACCCGGTCCATGTTTGCGTCACCTCTCCCCACACACACATTCTCCATCATTTATCTTTCATAGGAAGGCTGTTATTTTTTTTGTTTTGTTCGTTTGTTATCACTGTCTTCCTGAGGATATTTGACAAATAGTTGCGGATTGCTGCTAAACACGATGTGGAGATGCTGCCTGATATGTAACTGCATTAAGGCGTGTGTGATGGAGTGGTATCAGGATGATCCTGGAGCCAGAAGAACGCAGACACTCCAACGTTCTAAAAGCAGCTCATCGCTCCGGGGAAAACCACATAACACTTATTTCTTTCACACGTTCATGCCCTGCTCTCTATAATCAGTTATTTCTAGCCTGTGGCAACATTGTAAGGTTGGAAGATAATTATTCTCACACATAGAAGACTCATCTTTTTACCTAATGTAACTTTTTTAACTTCTTTAATCGTTCCCTTGTTTGTTTCTGGGTTCAACCGCAGTGTATGTTGCAAATTAAACCCCCAAAAAAATGCTTTTTTAAAAATGTTTTAGCTTATTAACTGTAATAGAAATCATAAACCGTCGATATCAGTGCAGTCCAGGCAGCCACTGAGTTCCAGTTATTTCTTTGTAGACCACTCACCAGACTGTGGTGTCCACGCTGCAGTCATTGAGCTGTTTGTAGTCCAGCTGAGCGAAGAGAGGGAACAGGACCTGGATGCCTCCTATAGAGTGGATGGCACTGTGGATGGAGTGGGTAACAATGGCCTTCACGTCCTGTGGGATGGAAATGGACTGTTAGTGCTGACAAAGACTACACTGTACTATACTGTATGTATGTTCACAGATAAAAATCACACACACTCACTGCTAATTAAACATGTCTCATGTCAGACTTACAGTAGAACATCTACTGCAGATACAAATAAACCATTACTACAATTTTGAATTCTACCAGAATATGGGATTTGAACCCAGAATATACTGTTGTTGTATTGTCTTATTGTCCATTAGCTGCCTTTCACACGTCCAGATTAACATCTATTTGAGGTTTAATTGATGATGCTCTCGTGCAATGAAGACCCTCTTTTGGTTTTCAGCAACAACAAAAAAATAAATAATCGAAAATGTTATTAATTATGCCAAAGCTCAGAATCACCATAGTGCTGTAAATGCCACCTGTTTAACTCTAAACCTGTCTTTTGCTGTCTTAACTCGCTGAACTGAAGATGATTGCGGTACCTCTGATTGAAATAACTATACAACTAGAATACAATAAGACTCACCTGCTGCCTTTGTATTTGTGATTACAGTAATTGCTGCCTGAATTGCTGGCGCAGGAGGACAGTGTTACAAATCAAGATGCGATACAAAGAAAAGCCACTTTTAGCAACCAGCCTTGAATAGAATACACTTGGAAAGAAATGTGCTGGCATTCAAATAAAAGCAATATTCTCAAACGAGATAGTGAAATTAATAGCTGAGAAGAAAAGTGAAAATTGTGAACTTCAAGACCTTGGTGGCAACTGTCTTTCACAAGGTGCATTTTATATTTTCTCTTTCAACCAACATCTGTATTGTCCTTCTGTGGTAAACCCCCGATCTACTACAAGTGTGAGTCAGACTGAACTGCCATTTCATACATGAATTGATGAACAACTCATGAGATTTGGCATCGATTCAAAGCTCGGTAACCAGGTCAGCGACGAGCAGCCACTCAGAAGAATCCCGGCGGACTGACCTGTAGCATGAGCGCGTGTGGAGAGTGGACGAAGATGGAGGAGTTTTCCCTCGGCGACGACTCCAGGCAGAGCTGGGCATCCGTCGCCTTGGCGTTGTAGGTGAAGGAGATGGAGTTGGCCAGCTTGCTATCGTACAAAACCTGCTTGTGGTGCTCAGCCAGGTGGATGTCACTCTCTGACTTGAACTTGAAAGTGCTCTGCAGTGATGGAGAAAGAAGATGTCAAAGAAAGACGAGAGAAGTGTGAGTGTGAGTCTGTGTGTGCACGTTCAACACCCAAAATGGAGTCTGCTTAATTGCAGCATGTGTAAACAACCCAGCATTAGCTTAATGAACACAGCGCCAACCCAGGTACTAATTCAATTAGCACAGAATAAGAGATGGCAAGGGCCAACGGATGAGTGGGAGAAAGGCTCCCGGAGCTCCGAATGTATCTCCTCTCTTTGTAGTCAACAAAAAACCCGGATATATTTGTGTTATTCAATTTCTGACTATTACGTTACATTTGTCCTGCAAATAACACAAAATTATACCTTTTCCACAAGCTGCTGTTGTTTATCTTGTGGAAATCGAAAATACCGTGGACCGTTTTCCTTGTAATTTTTGTCCTTGAAAGAATATTAGCTCCTCATACAGTAATACTGAAATAGACTGACACATTTGGAATGGGGAAAACTATAAAGAATTGAATTGAATGCTGTCTCCTCAGCTCAAATACAGAAAAATGATTAATACCATTGACATTGTAGGAAGTCTAGGCCGCACTTTGTGTGTGTGTGTGTGTGTGTAAATCTTTTGGCTGCATCTGTCTGTGTGTTCATGTGTCCTGCAGCGGTGCTGATCTACGCATGAAGCCCCGCAGATGAAAGGCCAGCGAGTTGCTCTGCCGCCCTTTGCAGCAGCTCCAGGTAAAAGGGGCTCCTCTCCCCTTCCGAGCGGCCGTGTCCCCAGGCGCCTTGCTCAGCCTGACTGCACAGGAAAGCCCCGGGGCTGCTCACAGACCTGCAGGCCCGTCTTCTTCTAAACCTTTCATCTGAGGTCTGCTGAAGAAAACGTGCCCGGAGCAGTTTGAACCACGCAGCTATAAAATTTCCCTCTGAAGCAAAGAGTGCGCTGAACAATGGAGACGACGTCTGAAGAAAAGAGCCCCTCCACGGAGCAACATCCTTATCTCAGCCCAGCGAATGCACTTCTACTGTTTTCTAGCACTGGCTTAGTCTTCCTTCCATTTATCAGGTTCAAATGTGACACAAAAGGCTTACTTGTAGAAACCTATCATCTGATTCTGAAGCACATTTTCCAAACTAACACCTCACATACTTGGGTTGCAACGGTATTCGATTTTCACAGTACGATACCATCTCAGAAAATACGGTATTACACTATTATTATTATTATTATTACAATGACCCTTAAAGGACACTCACTCACTTATGTCAGTTTTCTAAAAACAATTAATAAGCAACTATACATACAGTAGTATAATAACGGTCAATTTTCATACTATACCACTGCAACCCTGACACCTACACACACATTAACGCCAGCGGAACATTATCTACACGAGTAATCAACGGTACTTACGCGGTAGGCCAGCATGCCTGCGTTAATATGCAAGGTAATCAATCACAAACACAAATAAATTGCTCTTCTGTTTATTTTTCAAGGTCAGTGAGCCCTCTGGACAAAAAAAGCATTACTGAATGTGAAATTAATACACTTATTAAGATGCACACTTTTTGCAGCGTAAGCCCATTTATTGTGGTGCATTTATGAAACGTGGGTGTGTACTTGTGCATATGTAGAGATGTAGCTGTGGAACTGTGAGCTTTTAATGTATGTCGCCGTGCTAAACGACGGAGGCAGGTAGCTGAAAGTGTGCAAGAGATTTGCTGACTCTTTAAAGTATTAATGGATGCACGGATCCTTTTGGCAGCCCACTGCTCCCTATATATACAGGGATGGGTCAAATGCAGAGAATAATTTCCCCACTGTGGGACTAATAAAGGAATGTTTCTTCTTCTTTCTTCTTCTTCTAAATTCCAACATTAGACAGGCGGCGGGAGAAGCAGGCAAGAGTGAAGGAAAGTGCACAATGTAACATACGTGAAGCTTTACGAAGCTGCGCTTAATCACATGCTATTCCTCACCTGGTCACACAAGCACACACAGAGGAATGAAAGCGACAACTCCTGACTCCTGACAACACCTGACAGCTGCAGATACCACACTGGCCTGCAGTGATAACAGCACACACACACACACACACACACACACACACACACACACACTTCTACTCCATTCTGCTCAGCCTCCACACAGATTGCTGAATGACAACCAGTCCTCCAAAATGAGTCCTCCTCAACATATGGCAAAACTAAATCATCCATCTTATTGAGGTTATCAGATGATTGAATAACTTGTGCGTACAAATCTAGGGCTGGGTATCATTTGATATTTTTCATGACTTTGAGTTTCAGTACTAAATACAATCTAAAACTGATCACAGAATAGCTAAACAATATAAAAACTCCACCGAGACATTTGATGCCAGCTTTTAGGAGTTATTGATATTCTTTCAGTCAGCGCCAAGCTGAGGGGACGTTTCTCTGAAAATTAAAATGCACAGAACAAAAGACCTTTCAAAAAAAGTATTATAAAATCGGACAATTACACACTAGACAAATGTGCACGCAAAAACACACACAGGCATACAATGCAGGTGTCCAGATAGACACTCCACACGGTCCAATAATTAAGTTGCGGCCAGATTGTTGGCAGTGCTCCGCAATGAGGAAATCTGGACTGGATGATGATGAGTGCAACCAGCGACACACACACACAGACACACACACACACACAGACACACACAGACACACACAGACACACAGACACAGACTAAAAAACACAAAACTTTCTTTTACCCATAGCTCACACTGGAAAACAAGATGTTATAGTCCTGCTTCTGTCGTTAGGAGAGCATGGAAGTGCTGAACTGCACACACGTACAGACATTCAGTACACACAGCGTGTCAGCCATCATGAGCCGCGTCGAGCGAGAAGACCTTGAACACCCTCACTGTGCTGACGGCTTGTTCAGCAGAGCGAGCAGAGTGGCTGTCTGCTTTTCGCTGCTCATTACTGAACAGTAACACTGACAGTGGATGAGACCGAGAGGCTGCGTACAGCTACGCGCACGCGTATGTATATACTGTACAGCACAGATTAGACTCCGGGAGCAGATTGTCATATATGCGCATCCTTCTCCGCGTGAAGTCGTGGGAACAAGGACGGGCCTCTATTCGCATTTAAGACAGGAAGCTGTGTGACACAAGCCGAGTCCCACTGGCGCTCTCCTTTAGTCGACCGGAAAAACCCGCACACTCATCATTACGGTAGCGGCACCGAGGCCAGCAGCTTTGAAACAACTGAGCCATTTAATGGTCTCTTCTGGGCATCTGAGAAGCCCATTCTGCACCGTGCAGAGAGGCAATCATCTGACTGATCAGCCACGGGAAACTGTGGGCTGTGACAGAGAGAGGAATCAGTATTCATGGCCGAGAAACAGCAAACCCCAAGCATGCGATCATTAGGAGGAACATGAGAGGACTCTAGCTTATAACGTGAGAGAGAGAGAGAGAGAGAAAGAGAGAGAGAGAGAGAGAGAAAGAGAGAGAGAGAGAGAGAGAGAGAAAGAGAGAGAGAGAGAGAGAGAGAGAGAGAGAGAGAGAGAGAGGATGATCTGTGCTCTACCTCATGCAATCTTTGTGTACTCTGCATGTTTCTCTATTAGTGTCACCTTATCAAGTCTTGGTAATTAAAAAGCCAATTCCTGATTCAGTGTGTACCCTTTTTAAGGAGCTTTTGAAATACCAGCAGCTGTTCCCAAACATCAGCAGCCTCAGATATCCGTGCAGTCTCATGGTGCTGAAATCTTGACAGGTTTGGACACCTTCATAAACAAGCTATAAGTGGCCCGAGGCGCGCACACGTCTGCCAAAACAAGAATGCAGACAGCTGGCAAGGTGTTGCGACATCTCAGCCGTCTCCGCTGGCCAGGCCAAAAGGCAGAGCTGGTGATTTCTAAAGGGCGTGATGCCTCATTTGAATAATTCTATAGTGCGACAGGAACGCAAAGTTCTGTGTCTGTTTAAAATCCACCCTCGCATACTACAAATTCCAGACATCAATCTGTGATTTCCCGAGAGGCCTTTTGTGATTGTTTAGTAATCTACTTTTTATTGTGCCCCTGTAATCTCAATCTGCTTCATCTACTACAACTTTATTTGGTGACAGGGAGGCATTAAAAGAGTGCAGGCGTTTATATCTAGGCAGCCAATAAGGTTTCAGAAAATGAGTTTGTCACGTCAGCCACGGCCCTCGCTCACAACATGTCTTTCAGCTGCACGACATTATGATCCATTGTTGAGAATTTATACATATATACACAATAAAGCACAATAAAGATATATAGATGGACGGATAGATATATAGAGATGTATCTGTCTCTTTTGAAACTGAATTAGAAAAGCTCACCGATAGCGATGATGTTCCGGCTGACAGGAGCAGAATTATTAGAAATGAAAAACGTTCCTGCACCTATTAGATTACCCAGATGAGACAGCCCCCCTGTCAAAAGCTTGGTTTTTGGTAATAAAATATGTTGCATCAAGGTTACAGCGTAAGCGTGAAACTGTGGTTGACATATTGATTGCCTCTGCCTCTTGTAAACAGAATTTCTCTCTGTATCCTTGCTGGAAAAAAAAGGTTGTTGAGAGCGTTGCAAAGTAGACTTTTGCTTCACACATTAATCCTAAAAAGGAAGCTTCTTTCATAAGCTGCACTCCAGTCCAGTGATTCCCAACCATCAAATCAAATCAAATGAACACAATTGGAACATGACGAGTGGTGTTGATGAAGGGTTCTTCAACCGCTGCTCTGGCCTACGCAAAAAGCAGTACACCAATTTGTCCTAAAACTCATGCTGCAGCACTAATGCACTATAAGAGAGGGTCCACGGGATGTGAAACCTACACTCTGTACATCAACTGACAACAAACACTCAAGCTACCAACCCTGGCGCCAATACACGGGCTATTTCTGTGTTTGACAGCCCGAGAATGATTGATGGCCTCAACTTCTTCTCCCTGAACGGGCAAAGACAGCATTAGGTAACAATGAAATCCTCAGGTTGCCAGGATATTCTTCCTGCCAAATGACATTGATGCGCAGTAAAGCGTCCAGAGAATACACAGTACGGTGGGTGATGAGGAAGTACGTGCACGCTGTCTCACCTTGTATCCTGGGCCAAGCTGGTGGATGGCAAAGATCTGAGCTGGGTTGAGAGCTTCACTAAAAACGTAAATGGCTCCCAGCTGACCGCAGAACACCCTGTTGGCATCTGCCGTCTCCGATGAGCCCAAGAAACACTTGTCGTAGCTCTGAAAAAGGGCACAACAGGAGAAAACATTAGCTATCAGTTCAAACATTTCTGATTCTCAGAGCTGTCTTGCAAAGAGAGTTTGGAAGTACGGGAGCGGACACTGTTGACACTAAACACTAGAACTTCTAGATCGTGTGCTTTTCAGTGTCAGGACACATTAACACCTTTGAGAGGAAAAGATTAATTAAAGTTTGTTGATCATCACATTTTTAATAAGACGTCTCAAGAGTTATTAATTATTCATTTTTAATCTCTGGTCATAAATATGTGGTACTCCGCAGTGAATGGTGAAAAGGCAGATGAACTTTTGATAGCTGCTCGCTTGTCATCGCTCTGTTCACCTTTGCCATCACCTGCTATAACTTTCTGTCCACTCGCCTTTCATCTACTCCATGCCTCCGACAGCCTTTATCACAATGAAATCTTTACGCTTCTGCTTCTTTTGAAGTGATGAAATATGTTGCATCTTCAGCCTTCTGGACAAAACAAACCCTGATAGCATCAACACATTTCCAGACCTGTTCTTTCACTCGTGTACTGTATGTTATGTTTCTTGCCTTCGGGTGAGCTGTGTGAACTATCAAGACATTTTAGCCCAAAGGCCAAGGGATTTCTTTCAGAGGATAACGCCGGCTCTTGGTAATTGCAGCAATGTCAAAAGCGAACAGGGAAGGAAGTGTAATGAAGGCGCTGAGGTCGGGCTACCTGTCCTCTGCTCAATGGAGAAGTTGGAAGTTGGAGTTTGGGGCGAGCGGTGCTGGAACGGGGCCCAAGGGCAACTCTGCCCCAGCTGACGAGCGCAGAGGGCAAACCTCAAACGTTTGCCAATATCACGACAGGAGGGAAGTGTAGCGCCAGACCAACACCGGGATTTTTTTGGAGCAAAACTTTTGAAAGCAACTTCTGATTTATAGATTTTATTTTGTTGCAGAAAATCAAATTTGAACCAGAAGCAGTTGAATAAGAAACTCAATATTCATAACTGACTCTGCACCGCCGTCTCCTTCGTCCTCAAGAGGGCATTTTCCCGAAATGTTAATGTAGTTATTCTCCGTAAAGATCAGTGCATATAACAACACAATGCCTCTGTAATGAGCCAGTGTCTTACATCGTTGGTGTTGACGTGCCAGGCCATATCACCATAGGAGACCAGCTGACCGTTGACATAGCAGCGGATCTCGGAGTTCCTCCAGCGGTTGTAGATGTGGACGATGCTGATCATGTACCACTGGAAAATACAAAAACAGACTCAGAGAGAAACAAGATCATAAATCAAAACCAAAAACAACAAACTAAAATGCAACATTGCAGCAAATTAAAGAATGAGTACTTTGTTTGTTTTATATTTTAACAATACAAGTGGGAGATTCTCTGCAGAACTATTGTGTTCATTGAGGTGTTCTGATGTTTTCGATGTAAACTGTTTTAATTTGTTTTCCTTTTTATTATGTTTTTAAATGTCTTAATGCATTTCTTTGCCTTATGTATCTCAAAGCTATTGACTTGCCTTACATTGTGTGTACTGTTTATTGTTTTTGTAAATTATTTTGTACATTGCACTTTTCATTGATTCATTATATTGACTAAACTACTAAAATGTGTTGTTTCACCTTTCCACCTATCTAATGCAATGATTCATTTGAGACATTTTAGTACAACTGTTTGTTTGTATCAAGATGTCAGGCGTGGGTAAACCTCATGTCTTTGCAATACTGAGAATGCATCCTCGATAAGAGGGTTAACCAGCATGAAAGATTACAATGTGTTAACGTGATACATTCGCCATTAATAGAGTGCATGTGTGTACGTGTACACATGTGTGCGTGTCTAGAAAGCATCTTCCCCGGTGACAATACACACAGAGTACCCGGAGACTGAAATGGGGAGAAAAACTGCAGTGGGGGAGGAGGAGAAGCTAGAATTTTTTTGCTGGTGTATGCATAATTTAGAAGTGGACAATACCCCATGTGCGTGCAAGCACACACAAACACACACACACACACACACACATTAACACATGCACACGGTGGACAAAATGCTGTGAGACATGGTCACTTATAAATTGATCAAATGGAACCACTGGGAACTTTGTTAGGCAGTGCAGAGATTCTACTGGGTCAGCAAATACTGCAGAAGGCCATCTCATCAAGCAAATGTGTGTTATGTGTGCATGCAAGTGCACGTGTGTGTGTGTGTGTGTGTGTGTAACAGTAGCAGAATGCTGACAATGCAGTAGTGGGGCTTAATTGACAGGCCTTATGTACACTCATCAACACTCCTAGTGAGTGCAAGGATGGAAGGAGAGAGCAGCGACACACTCCGGGTGCTCTCTCATCTAACAAGTGGCACAGGGTTACCAAAGTCTGCACTGACTAGAGATGCTTCAGTCGAGTGATGTGGCCGGAGTGTGCATTCTTACCTTGCGGGGTTGGAAATCGTATTTCACACAGTGCTGAAAGCCTTTTCCTTTTGACTTCAACGAAGTCACGATGAGACAGTTCCCCACAAAGTGAGCGGAGTAGCCTATTCCTTTACTGGTGCGGAAGCTGCGGAGGAATCAGACAGAGTTACACTAATGTCAGTTTGTTATCAATTCAAGATCTGTGTTTGAAAAAAATACCTATTTATGTTAAGAAATAAATTAAAACTAATTATGGTACTCCTTAATAAATGGTGCAACATTTGAGCTTCTGTGTGACTAAATCACATTCATCACTTTTCATTTGTTTTGAGTCAAAATGAATGACTCCAGTTTTTTATTTTGGATTTATAAAAGTACAGCAAGCATTTGTCAAATGAATTACATTTCGACCGTGTCTGGTTTGACTTGTCAGACCAGCTGTATTGTAAATAATTGTTTTTGTTTCCACTGCAACTGCAAATGGTAAAATTGTACCGACAGAAATCCTCTCAACCAAGACGCAAGCAAGGCACCTTGAACACTCGCATATCGCACTGTTTAAGCCAATACCAGTCATAAAAAGTATTTTCTTTGCAGCAGCACGAGGGGGTCCCAGTTCACAGGCTTGTGGAAAAGCACTCGTAAACCCCTTCCCCTCCATTTCCCCCAAATAGTGTTTCTCTTCCCGCACTGCTAACCTCCATGTAAAAACCCCGGTCTCGCGGCTAAGCTTCTTCACGAAAACAACAACACACGTATCGCTTCTAAAATAGGCCCAGAAGGATCACACACAGAGCAGAGCCAGAGAGCAGATATAAATCCCTCTCAAGTGAATCCCTGGTGCATGTTAGAAGAGAACATGGTGCGTTATCGCGGCCTTCATGCTGCTGCTGCGGAGGCCACTATGAGACAGGCCGCTGGAGTAGCAGCTGCATCTGGAGGAGGATGATAAGACCAGGGCAAGAGGAGAGAGGGGGGGGGCACCCTCCACACTTACCATGACAATTTGACAAACTGTTACTGAGGCAATAGGATTACGCCCCGATGCTTCTCATGATCAGAGCTCATCCCTGCGATGGTATGGAATAAACAGATGCCTGTCTTCCTTCCTATAGACGGGAAGCTCCTCAATTCTTTAGCAAAAACGTTCTGCTCATAACGAATTCATGTTTGACTGTGAGGGGGAGAGAGGTGGCGGGAGGACGCCGCCGGTTAGCGTCACAGAGCGAAGAGGTGGAGCCGCGGAGTAAAGAAGTTCAATTAAATGAAAGGTCAAAGCTAATGAAGCTTCATAGTGGCTAACGGCTTGCACTTACAACACCAACGTCGAGGCCAGCGAGGTCCGGAGCTGCCCGACGAGCGGAGGCGTCCGCCCAGCAGCACACTCGTAATGGAGTGCCTTGACATTTAAAGTTATGTTCTAATTCATTATCTGTTTATCTATTAACTTCCATTCTGTGTCATTCAGTCTAATGAGTTGAATGTTCATCATGTGCCAGTTTAAGGAACTCTTTTCGTGTTGACAGATTTATTGTTCAGAAAGAAGTTGCAGAAAAATGTTAAATACGAGATTTGTTCAGAAATGTTTAATCTTGTAGAAGGAGTCAGCCATGTGACCAGTTCTGTGTCTGAGGCCAACAGATCTTTGGTTGATGGTGTGAAACCAGTTGAGAACATTAACACTCCGGAAAATGAAAAACCTTTGAATTTTGGAAGCGCTGAAACAATTGGTGAATTAAAAAAATGTATTGATGAAGTCATTTACCTCACATATAATATATATAAATGCCACACATTATCTGAATAAAGCTTCTTAGATGTGAGGATTTAAAATATGTTCATTTGAAACACATTTTTTGATCATGGCCACCCTCTTAAACATCCAAGAATCCATCAGCAAGCTAAACTTTGGTTACCTGTGCATAAGTATTAAATCACCTACCCTGTCCAGTGTTGACAGCTTATGAGGGAGATTATTGAGCAAGAGTCTGCAGCTTTCTCGCACTGTGATTAAGTACAGTGCACTCACCCTAAAGCTGTGTCTTTCGTGTTGACTTCACTTAGTTTCTTCTTACTTTAACCAGAATGCCTTTTGACTTCTACTGTACTTAATTCAGCTGTGTGCTTTTCCTTGCCTGGATCAATAGTGATGGCAGAAGCAAGAGAGGCAGTTTGTACGGTCAACAAAGGGTAAACTTCTTACATAACAAGTACAATTTCTTAAAGCTGTGCTGCATTGAGTACTGTCGGTAGAAAAACTGGTACTTCTGTTTTTCTTTTTCAATATTTTCTGTGCCGAAAATGGAGAGTCTACAAAGAAGCCCTTCATCTGGGATCCTGAGGGACTGACACAAAGACCTGATGTTTAACATTGATGTTTTTAATTCCTCTGTAACTGCGCTGGCAAAAATATCAACATGTGTCATGGGGGTCAACACAACAGGCAAAGAAATGAAATATGTATGGCCAATAGAAATATTCGGACGGTGCTAAAGTGGTAAAGAGTGGATTTCTTAAGATGGTTTCAGTTCCCATTACAAGGGTTTTACTTTCATTACATAATAGTTCAGGTGAACGGTGTCCTACTCACCAGTAGAGGTACGGCTTGTCTTTATCCACATTGATGTTGTTGAGTGGATCCTGTCTGAACCAGGTGTTGATAGTGAATCCGTTCTGGTAAGGCCATTTGGCAATTGGCGGCAATGCTATGGCCTGGGGGAGGAGCATAAACACTTCAGTTCAGCTCTTGCCAATGTTTATAGCAATCAATAAACCACTCAGTTAGTCATTACTTCACATTTCACCATTCAACTCCTTCCACTGGTGAAGCAAATTGCCAATTAAGATTTTCTGACTGACTGCAACAAAGGATGCCATGAAGGGCTCTTTAGCAATTTGGGTGCATAAAAGAATAAATTTGGCATATTTTTGATAATGACGCTCAGGTGTCTGTGTTTGTATATCAGTCTCACCGCTGCACTGCGTCCTGGGAAGTTGAAGAAGGTATCAGGACCATGTCTCTGAGGCATCTGGTTCAACACCGACAAGAGCTTGATAGCATGTCTTGGCTGGAAGAGAGGAGAGGAGAGGAGAGGAGAGGAGAGAGTGTACATATTATGTGCCATCTGAGGAAACTATCACAGGGAGATTCTGTGTGACATCACATCTCTACCACAACCCCACTGGATCAATAACTCTTCAATCACGTCCGCCCTCTCCGGACAACATCTCATCAATACCATGGCAACCCTTAATCGATCTGTCTCCAGAGACGGAGGCTGCTGGGAGCGGAGGAATCGGAAAAGACTGGGAAATAGGAGCGAGGTGGATGGGAGGGGGAAGGAGGGGGGTTAGTAGACAGAGGAGGTACAGAGAGAGAGCTGAAGGGATGGATGATGGGCTTGCTATGGACCACTGATCAGTGACCAGGGGTTGTTGATTGTGGTTGTCCTGGAGTCTGAGCAGAGGGGAGATTGACGACAAGGGACCGAGGGTGTTATTGAAGTGGACACCAGCAGCTGCCAAGGCATCGCACAGCCAGTACGCGAACCCAACAAGAAAGCGGATTTACAGAACCGTCCCAAATGTGCACAGTTTGGTTTAAAAACATCAGCTAAACCCTGTGACTGGCCAATCAGCAAACTGCGGGGAGCAGTTGGGATGACAACAGCAAGTAGCACTGTTAGTGGGATTTGTACTCAGCGCTCCCGGCGCTCAACTCCTGAATTAATCTCATCAAGAGGTAGTTAAAGTAAACCTGGCAGTGTAGGTTTAAAAAGTAAAATCAGCACCTGCAAGGCCTATTTCTCTCCATTTGTGAGGAATAATTTGGGCAAAAATTCTACAATTAACAGTGTAAAGTTGGGTATTTCCAGGATGAAAGCTTGAAGCAGGTGTAAGAGTGGTTCATGAGGTTTAAGTGAGGGAGAAAACTTGTGAATTAAACTATGTCTGGACTACGTTCACAGACTTGTTGTGGACAAATGGAATCTACATTCACCTGGTAAAAGCCTGACAGAGGGGAAGAAGAGAGAAAATGAGCCCTTGAGCAAAGCATTGACTGCTGTGGAGCTGCTTGGATGTTAGTAATAGAAGATGGTGGTTATATAGAGAGTGAATAATGGGCAGGATGTTGCTTAAGAAATGAGAAGCTTCCCAAAGGGACTCACCTGGAGAAAAACAATACTGAATTCATGGTTTCACCTTCACCGCTGATTAGCCTGCTGCTGTTTTTTTTTTTTATCATGGTTCGATCACTCAAACAAAAACAGCACACTCAAACCTCTGTGCATTAATAATGTTGATTACGAGAAGGGAAAGAAAAGTTAAACGTGAGCTAAATTGCCCTTGTCTTGACATTACACTCCCAAATGAATCCAGACATACACGGATAGATACACACCCGTCCTCTATTATTCTTTTCTATTAGCACAACCATCCCATTAAGTGACACCCAGACTAATGACATACAAACAAGCTCATGCTGTACAATTAATCTAGTATGAAATAAATGTAGCTTCCCAGACGATTAATTGTGGAATACTGGCATATCAGAAAAAGTGAAATGTGCTTTTTGCAGCAAATAGACAATATGAAATCCTGAATCTCTTTTGATTTTAAAAACATTAAACACACACACAGATATATGTTTACAATAATCATTGATTTAGGCATTTTTCCAGAATTAATCTGCATTAAAATGTTGCTTTTACTTTGACTACAAAATATGGCAATGGGGTAAGGTCACTTATATAAATACATAAAATATAATGATGACTTTTTTCCACTATTTTACAATGTTTATCTTCAATGTTACTGTATAATAACAACAACAACAACAAACTGATAAGCACACACAACCTAAAACTCTTTTAAATGTCCACCAACTTACCCAGATGCCGTTGTCTCCCCTCAGCATACTGAAGAGCAGCTTCAGCTCCTTCACTGTGATGCTGTAGCTGGCCATGACTCCCAGCATGTCCACCAGGAGGTCTGAGGACACACAGACAGAGACGCAGAGAGTGAGCGCAGGAGAGCAGAAACAACCAGAACATCTGTGTGTGTGTGTGTGTGTGTGTGTGTGTGTGTTCTTTTGAGTGAGTCAGCCCTCGTCCGTCACTTCTCTGATAAAATAAGGTGAGGTCATTAATGCCTGCAGTCAAAATGCAATCTCGTGTTCAAAGTACTCAGAGCCCCTCCGCTGTAAACAAAATACAAGCAACCTCGAATCTGGAGCAGAGTTGCTGTTCACAGCGGTACTAAATACCTTGAATGTGTACATCACAATGTCAATTCTTGTTGCGTTTTTTCTACATTGATTTTAATACTTCAGGTAATATAAGGCCAAACACACTTGACAGTTAAGTACCCCCAGCTACTGTAGGTAAACAAAGCTAATACCAACAAGCTTAGTATGAGCCCTACGTATCTACATAGGTAGCAGATACTCATCGTTGAGTCCGCCATGTTGCACCGCCATGTTTCTACAGTAGCCCAGAACGGACAAACCAAACACCGTCTCCAGAGAGGGCCTTTGCGTTTTTACGTTACCTGAAGGCCACCATAGGTTCTAAATATAAAGGTACACTAGCAAGTGATTAGCTTAGCTTAGGAATAGGACTGGAAGCAAGGGGAAATGTAAAATAAAAAACATGTCTTGGCTTACCAGTGACTGCCCCCCCCCCCCCCTGCTTCTAGTCTTAATGGGAAGCTAAGCTAATCTGCTGCTGGCTTTAGCTTCATATTCCTCAATTAAGAATTGTATCACTCTTCTCATCTAACTCTTGCCAAGAAAGCAAATAAGTCTATTTAACAACCGACAATGACTCGATGTCATAAAATTAAAAACTAGTTTTCAAAAGTCAAAAGTGTTTCCCTAATCCTCATAATTAAAAAGTACATTGTGTTAAAAAGACATTTGTTTAGTCAAAATGACCTGACTGCCTCATTGACTTTCACTTTACACAGCCACAACAGATCAGTGTGATATGGCTACACAGCGCGGTCCTCTCACAGCGAGGCAATCTGCTTACAGAGGCTCTTCTTTCCCATTAGGCCTGCTGGATATGAATAGAGACCTCCCACAGTATTTCATTAGCCAGAGCCCAGCGACAGGGAATAAAGCACAAGGCTAGCTCACTGAGGTGCTTGGTGTGAGAGGAAAAACGCAATACACAATGTCCTAGATTCAAAACCCCTAAGCTCTGTTTTTGGTACGATCAATCCAATGTTGGGCATTTTAAATAGCTTTTAGAAAGTGTTAGAATCACGGTTAAGAAGGGGAGTCTGCGAGAATTGGCATTAAATTGACTTAAGCGGCATGTGCTCTGGTGTGGTGAGCAGTAATAAGTCATAGCAGGCATAAAGCACATTATCCTGCAGCGGTTGGTAGGACAAAGAGGACACCGAGGAGGAGGGAAGGAGAGGACACGCACTCCAAGGAATCATTAAAGGGAAGTCAAGGTCAATATGATCATGTAAAAAGACGGCCGTGTATGTGCTGTTTTGCAATAAAGCCTTCCGTACGAATCGCAGCACATGCGGAGATATACTGGGGTCATAACTCTGCTTCTGCAGCACCAGCGGCTTTTTATGGATCTCTGACTGCAGGGCAAACAAACACTCACACATTCAATAGTTCTGTTATGAAGGAAAAGAGTGAAAAGAAAGCTTCAAATATTGACTATGGACTTTGGAGAAAAAAAAAGTAACAGTGAACGTTTTTCTTATCCACAAGGATAAATGGTCAAAAGTAAATAAAGCAAACGCTTCTTCCACTAGTTTGCACAAAGTTCAACAATAATACAATGTAGAAGAATTACTTGATAATAATTACTTCTCCTCCAGAAACAGCTTTAATCTTCAGCTTCTGTCTCAAGACACGTGATGATTTCAACATCGTTGTAGTAAAACTGTGTTTCAAGTTTTACTTCAGATTTAATAATTTGTTAAAATACAGCACAAAATTATATTTTAAGAATAATGAATTAACATTTTACTGAAACTTAAGACATATCAAAATCAGAAAAGCTGTCTCCCAACGTGTGTGCGTTTGTCTTGCAGCCGGGTAGTAATGCAGGTCATCATCATTTCATATATTATTCAGGGAAATTGTACTACGATATTAAGATGATATTGTCTTATTCTTTGACCTTTTATCCAAATTAATGAAAAGGAAAGTGGAAATAATTTCACGTGTGGCTGTGTTCACATCTGCATTTCAACATATGACCCCTCCGTATCTTTTTCTGCCATTGTGCGTTCACTGTCTTTACGTAAATGCTCACAAATGGACGGCTGGCTCACCTGCTATCATGTCGTCCACAGTGCTCATCTTGAGCAGCACCTGCTGTATGAGGCCGACCTCGGTGCTGGTCTGCAGGTTGCGCACGCTCTTGCGGAGGATGGCGGTGAACATGCTCCAGATCTCGGCCTGGCACGTCACCTCGCAGTGGGACAGCAACTCCACCATGCAGCCGATGCTCTCCGCCTCCTGGATGATGAAGTTCATCTCCAGGTCAAACTCGCCGCCCACCAGCTGGAGGAGGGTAAAGGGAGAGGGGGAAGGAGGAGGAGGATGGAGAAGACAGGAAGGGCAGGAGGGGAAATGGTTTGGGAGGCAGGAAAAGGGCCAGTGTTGGGATGGAGGGAAGGAAAAAGAAGGGGTGGTGAAGAAAGCGGGAGGAGAGAGAGAGAAAGAAATGATTTAGTGAAGCATTTAACCTTTTGTCTGTAGCAGAGGTAAGCCCGGCATCTGATGGATGCTGATTACGGGTTAGGGAAGCATTCTTCTGCCGGGGGGGGGGGGGGCACATACAGCAACAAATAAATGTCCTTCATCTGACCATACGCACATGTACACACAGCACATCTCCTCTGCTCTCTCTTTAATGTGAGGAGCACAGCACTCTCCTCTGCGAACTGCAATCACTCTCAAAATACAGCAGGCATAAAATTGGCCCCCCCTTCTACCGCCTCAGATCCACACCATGCGGGCAAACACGGACACTGACTAACACACATTTCGGCTTGTGTCCTCTCAGACAGCATTAGTCAGAGGACATCATCATTTTGGAAAATCGAGTGCAAATGTCCCGTCCCTTAATGGCTGAAATTACTTGTGAAATTACAGCCGTCATATCGCTAAGCCTCACAAAACGTACACACACACACACACACACACACACACACTTGCACGACGTGAACACAAAGCGTAATACCCACGCAGCTCATCCTCAGCACACCACGCGACCCAGGAAGTGGTCGCCATGGCAACCACCGAGCCAAGAGACCAAACATTGAGGTTATTAAATCTGACGGAAGAGAAACACGCAACAGGTTATGAGCAGACGAAGAGATTACGAGCAGAAACAAAAGACATTAGTCGGACTGTGACACAGGCAGTGAGGATGAGCGTGATGGATAACTCAAGCACAGCCAGTATGTTTCACAAGGAGACGAAGGAGAGAGCGGTCTCCTGATATCTGAAGGGAACAAGAGGACGAGTGGTGTCGGTGCTGCCAGTGATATATGAAAACTGAAGCTTCACTGTTTTCAACAAAGGGTTAATACTTCATAATTAATTCCGCGTGTGACTAAACAACAAAATAAAGTCCAAATAGAGCTGGGAGTTCATTCAATGTTGTATTTTCACTCTCAGCTGACCCGCATCTTGAGGAGATGAGGAGATGTTTTTGTTGACAACTGGGCAAAACTCCGTCCGCTGACAGTGATCGTTGGACGGTGGTTGAAAGCTTCGTACGCTTAGTAAACGTTGTGAACATGAGTTTACGGTCTCAGTCGCTAGTTTCAAGTCTTCTTCAATACAGCGTGATGTTCATTTTGTAAAATATGGTTCAATTTAGAGTAAAGTAGACCATAAAGCAGGGTGTGCTTTAGGGCGGGGCTTCAGCGTGTTTTCAGTTCATGAAAGTTAATTGTAACATTTTGGTCGTCTAAAAAATGTCTTATTCAGCATTCGGCTGTATTTAGCTCCACCCTCTCATGTCACCTTTGCAAAAAAAAAAACAAGATGGCGACCGACAAAATACCTAATTCTAGGCATCAGAACCGTAGCCCACAAACCAATGGGTGACGTCTCTGTGACTACGTCGTATTCATATATACAGTCTATGGTTTTATGTGAGTTTGAGCTACATTAGGATGGAAACGTGTCTTGCTTTAAAGAAACTGACCCCTAACCCGGATGCTTGCTGGAGCACCTTGCAAGAGAACAAAGAAAATTCAAGAGCAAATGCTGGTGTCTTTGATAGGGTCATATACAATAGTATTGACATAAAATTGAACCTTATAGCTGCAGCAATCATTAGCAAACACCGGCATTTATCACATGCTGGCCTATCGACAGACTCGGCCTCAGCCCCAGTGAAACTTAAAGTTTAATGGTTAAAGCCTCGCGGGTCGGCGTTAAGTTTACCTCGTGTCACCTTGTGATTGATCAGGTTTTAGACTTGTATTAAAAGTGTACAATCTCCATATTCTTCTACCAGCTCCTCATCCCTTTCCCTCCCCTCTCTTTCTCCCCCTCTCTCTCTCTCTCTCTCTCTCTCAGTGAAGTGAAGTGAATTGATCCAGTGCACTCTAGCACAGATTAGAGAGGACCTCTGAACAAGGCATGGAATAAAAGGGGGAAGAATTAATTCATCCCCGCATCGAATTTTCCCCCTCTCCTCTGAGGTTCCCAATTACAGAGCCCGCTGGGGACCGCTGCGTCCTACAACATCTCTATAAGCAGTCGGAAGGTGCTCGCTATACCGCGCAGAGGAAGCTTGAGGAGAGAGAGAGAGAGAGAGAGAGAGAGAGAGAGAGAGAGAGAGAGAGAGAGAGAGAGGGTATTCTTTGGAGAAACTAGCAGATACGCAGCGACTTCCAACGCGGGAACACACACATCCCCAGGACATACCTACACATGTACAGCACAGGCACAATCTCTCTTAGTTCACACTTGTTACCCGTGTGCAGAACATCACAGCAAGATGAGAGGGGTGATGCAAACGATAGCAACGAATTGGGTCTCATGACCAACGATACGGAGGAAAAAAAAAAAAGGAGGGCAAGTGCCAGGAACACACAGGGGGGGAGGCAGGAAAAGAAGGAAGTGCCCGGATAATTATTATCTCTCTTCCAACAGAAACAATATCTGGAAAGGCAACTAAAGCCTGGGCGGCACTGCCAAGGAGAGCCTCCTGGACCGAGAACGTCAGGTGAGCAGCCTTGAAGAGGAAAGGACAGTGAGACAGAAAGAGCTGTAATAAAGAAAGGATGTGGGGGGGAAATAGTCTCCGATATGAAAACGCTCCATCAAATAGATGTTCTCCATTTTAAGTGGCTTCCATAAAAATGATGGAGCATTTCCGAGACCCATTATTGGCTCGAGTAGGGCTTTTAATCGATGTATAAACAAACATGCTGACTAGATGGCAGTAAGGTTGATCATGAGCAGCTTGAGCACACTTGAGCGCACTCGAGCGGCGCCATCATTGCCGCTCTGCACACGGACAAAAGATTACTAATTACTTTTACGAGGGAACATGCTTGTTTTGCATAAACAGTCGCAACCTTCCGATCTCCTCCTTCACCCTAAACCCCCGTGTGTCCACGATGTCGGTTCCCATCCCTCGTCTTTGCGTCAGCGGGGCCCCACTGGAGGGAAACATTTTTTAAAAACGCACAAAAGGGACGAGCAATCACATCAATGAGCACGCACAAGAGGCCTTTACGCCCGCGACACGTACCCTGGTGGGTAAAGGACACACACACTTAAACAGGGCCCCACATTATGCCACTCGCCTTAGGATAAAGGGGCTTGGCAGTGCAACCCCCCCCCCCCCCCCCCTCGCCTCTGAGGCAATGTGAGCACTGACCTCACTGTCTGCTTGGCAAGTGGTTGAAGACATTTGTTTTGGCAGCACTGTGACAATGATTGCTCCCCAAGTGCCGCTCATGTCTGTATGTTCTATTCCTTAAAAATTTAAAAACAGCAAGGAAACGAGCGGGTGAGAACCTGTCGTGACAACTTCTTTTCCCACAATCGATATTCCTCTTGGATTTTATGAACATTTGACAGGTTCACACTCATGTGCTGATGCATATGAATGCGTGTCTGCATGTTATATGCCTCCTGTACGTAGAATATGCAGCTGTGCTCACACTGGAAATAAACAAAACACATTCAAGACTGCATAATATTGAATTTAATATCCCCCTTGTGTTGTGACGAGACAGAAATCAGTATTTCTTGCTTCAGAGCATCAAGTGGAGTCATGATTGACCTGAAAACACCGTCAGTAACAGCCTGAAATGTAAGAATATCTTCCACTGGATTCATTCACTGATGACTAATCTACTTGTATTGTCTAGTGGACATTGTGGTTACTATGAAGTCATTAGATATTTCTTACTTCGTGTACTCGCACACTTATTTGTTACCTTTCCTCGTTGTGATTTCTAATTCTGACCAGCTTTGCAGTGCTGCTCTCATTCAGACCCGGGAGGAAGCTGGCAGTAAGCTCGGCATCACTGGCTGGTTTTCATACCACAAAGAGCTCATATGAGCAGGCACCTCGACCTGCCAAAACCAGCTCTCGTAAGAGGTCGGTAAAACAAACACTCCCTCTGTGCATCCGACTCTTTTCTCACCAGCCACGCTGCTCAGAAACAGTTCCTTTTCCCCTGAAGACATTCCGACATGTCACAGGAGGAGAGGCACAGGCGCAAATAAATACAAATGAATGATGGCCGGATTTCCACTGAGCCGCTTCAGTGCCAGGGTCCCGGTGTTGTGCATGTTGGCTCCCTGTCACACTGTCACGGCTTACTGGGGCACTTGAATAGACACCTGCGTCAAGTCAAAATGTCTGCTGTTGTTGTCCCAAAAAGTCTTGATACCTTAACAACAACATAGGTTATTTGTCATGACCGTAAAAAAAAAAAAAAAAGGAGTGTGTGATTTATAATCTGCCGCCTAAACTGTGGTTAAACCTGCAATAACCTGCAATAGCTGGCAAACAGTTGCTTATTTACACATCCAGCGGTTACATACGGAGTCATGCTTGTCTCTACCCCTGAGGGAAATATCCGTCTCTTTAGCTGCTAAATGCTCCACCACGTCCACAACGCCACGAGAGCGGTCAGAGTGAGTCAAAGCCGGACAGCTAAACAATGAGCTGACCCTCCACTCTTACCTTCTTTGTAAGACGTGTTGCTGCTATGATGCTAGAGCAATGTCACAGTACTTACGCATCTGCTTTTGTGAGACAACAGTGATTATTTGAGAGATAAGACACTTTTAGTGGTTTGTTAAACCACAAGAGCTCACAACCATTGCTGACCATTGTTTCTTGTGAGGACATTCTCTGTTATCACTGGGACTGTTAGAAATGAGCATTCACTTCCTTCGAGTTTGCCCGTGCTAAACATATATAGCCATCCAGACGTTACATGTTTACTACAGAAAAAAAAAAAAAACCTTCTCCTTTGATAGTTTGGCGTGATTCAGTGTGACAATCCTGACCAATCTGAGAAATGCTGTGTGATTCATGTCTAGAGCATTTTTCATCGCACTTAACCAGCGTAATAAATACCAGGCCCGTGATAAATAAATGGAATTCCGCCATCATTCATGTTATATTTACACCTGTATTTTTTCCTACCGTGACACATTAAATTATCTTTCGTGGAAGAGGCCTGTTTTCTTTATCATTGGTTTCCCTACAAATGTTTTTTGTCTCTATTGCCCTTTATTCATACCTAATTTCCACTTCCTCAGTAGTACTCTGAAAGGGTCTACATTAATTAAAATGATGATTATTCATTTGAAAACAATCTCACACGGACCCACCACAGTCCATTATGTATAGTGCTGTGATGGCACATCAAACGAGCCATTACGCTGGCTGATTACTACGACTGACTGTTGAATATTGGATGACTCTCACGGGCCAAACCTGGCGAAAAGAGGCACCTGTTGCTCATTACTGCCGGGTCAGAGAGGCGAGTGGACGGTCAATGGCCACCTCCTCTGCCTCTGCACATTACAATTGAGCCTTTGGAGCCGGCATCATCAATATGCAACTTCAAAAGCCCCTGGGAGTGAGCTGGAGAGGCACGTGTTTGTTAGCTGTGTGCGTGTGTGGCTCATTACGTTTGTGTCCCCCGAGCGAGCCGCGGCCATTCAGTCCCTTTTGTGCGCTGAGCGAGTGAGGAGACGAGAGGCCCATCTAGACATGAGATCACCGATTATACACTTAACGCTTCGCCGAGAGGGCTCGACAGAGAGCGCAGGAGAGCAGGATTGAAGGAGAGTGAGGGGAAAAAAACAAACAGGGAACGAGAGAGGGAAACGAAAAGGGAGAAAAACAAACGGTGTGAACTGTAGGGCGAGGCCGATCGGAGAGAAGAGAAAACAGTGACGAGAAAGTGTGTGTGTGTGTGTGTGTGTGTGTGTGTGTGTGGAGCGAAAAAAAGACAATGAGGGCGAGACGGCAGCTGGATGCTATTGCGCTTTCTTATCAGAGCGATTTTATTGCCCACAGCCTCACAATGTGCAGTGGAGGGTTTAGCGCCTCGATGATGACCACAGCAAATCTCTAAAAAAGATATGGATTACATTGGGGCTAAACTGGCCACTAAACACTCAAAATATTCCACATTCTGTTTCCTGCACGACCTCATTTCTGGTCAACAGCATTGATAAAAGCGGCAGTTTAAGTCTGTCAGCGGCTCAGATTCATATCCAGGATACACTTCTCCTAATCTTTGGTTTTCCAGTGCTTTTGGTTGAGGATCTATAGGCTCACTTGGCTTTTGGAAAGACGAGGGCGACAGGAATATTTAGGGCAGAACAAAAAAAGATATCGGCAATATCTGTTATGGAGAGTAATTTGACACAGAAACAATTAATTGATTAATCCACAGAAAATCATCAGATGATGATTTAGGTCATTTGTCATGCAAAACTGTCAAGAGATTTGGTACCTTTCATTGGATCACATGATACTAATCTGAATATTTTTGGACTGATTGCCAGACAAACGAGCATCCTGAATATGTCCGCTCGCTTCTTTTCTTTGTTTGGGTTTTAGACGGACAAAAGAGGCAATCTGGAGATCTTGTGGGACTTCACAATGGATTTTTTTTTGCACATTTTAAAAACAAAACGATTAATTTAATAATCCTAAAAACATAATAATTAGATAAATTGATAATACAAAAAAAGGATTATTTGAAGCACAACGTTAGTAACTGTGAAAGTTAGTGTGATGGAAAAAAGTTGCAGTAGAGGAGGGGGTAGAAAAAGTTGGGGACGATGAGTCGCAGTCGAAAAGGGCAGCGCATGTGTCTCTGTCTCTGTGATGGTGATCAACAATGACATGTTGACTGAGTGTAGCCTCCAGACACAGAGGAAGGAGGGGGGGGGAGCCCCTCGGACTGCATTTCCCATGGGCCTTTGTACCAGTGTCTGCACAGATGGCAGATGGGACGACACACAGCCCCCAACTCGCGAAACCCTGTTCAGAGCGACAACGTCACAATCACACAGTCAACACACACACACACACACACACACACATGCTCGCACGTGTCAGCAAGATAAACGTAATCAGCCATAAGAGTATGGAGTGGTTAAGAGCTTTTATGCATAAAGTGTAGGGCTTTCACTTTAGACTTTACAGGAAGAGAGAAGTCAAGTACGCTGCAGAAATCACAGCGGAGCAGTTTTAGGAGGTAAGTAGAGAAAAACAAGGTTTCAACACACACATCAGACACTGCAAAATCACAATAATTACATAAACCCACACTGGGGATATAAGGGTGGTTAAGGCCACAAGCAAGGCAGGTTCATGTGTGCGTGTGTGCGTGTAGTATAAAATGTATAAATATCAGAACCTCGTAAGAAATGTTTGATGGCAACAAATGAATTTCCCCTCCATAAAAACTGTAGCACTATACATTATGGAAGGCTACATGTGGATGTGTGATGAATCAATTAAGAGTCAATTCTAAATGCTAAAATGTTTATGAACATGTAATTTCATTTAGCTGTCAAACAATATCTCAGTCACTCCTGTGAACTTCGCTAGCTTTTTAGACATTAACATGAAGTGACACGGGCACATGTCTTCAGTCTGCCAGACGCACCACAAAAACAACAGCGGTGCTGCAGATCCCTCAAGGCAGTAAAGTCTCCTCGGTGACATGAAAGTCCGACACTAAACAAACCACTGTGTGCTTGAAGTCTGTCATATCTACGATGAGTGTCACTGCATGTACAGACGATGCATAATAGATACAACTGCTTATTTATTAGCACGCTCCGGAGATGGTAATGTCTGACCGCTCGCTTTGGGTCCAGATTGAAATATCGAAACCATTATTTAATGAAATGCTCTGGAATTTGGCACAGCCGTTTGTGGTCCCCAGAGGATGAACCCTACTGACTTCGGTGACCCCCTGACTTTTCATCTAGCATCAGCGACAGGTTGACATTTATTTCATCCAGAGTTTAATATTTTGGAAGGTAATGCATAGATTGCCTTGAATAGATTTGGGACACCTTTGGTTATACCGATCCGATCTAGCGCCGTCATCGGGTCTGCTAACCGTCGGTATGCTAGCACCGTCATTGTGAGCATGCTGACATTAGCATATAGCTCAAAGCACTAGCGCGGCCATCTCTCTTGGACTTATTTGAAGCGCCTGCATATGTTGGAAATATGTTTCGGGTTTTTTAATTGTAAAAAAAGAAAAAGAAAAAAAACGTAACTAACTAAACCTTCAATAATAACATCTTTATCAACATGAGTATTGCCCCTGCACAGGGTTGGATTCCATGTGTAAGAAAAGGCTTATGGATCTTGGGAAACTAACAGATCTTCATCCGACCACTCTCAATGAGTCTGGACCTCCTCTCATCTTCCCCCTACACAAAGCTGCTGTTAATACTAGACTTTTGTTAACCAACATCAGAAGACAAGAACCACGGGGTTCAAACGGCCGACAGAAACCACAACAACATTGATACATTGCATTTTCCAAGGAGTGCAGATGGCAGTTCATTACAAGCCGATTCATCAGCCACATACAGGAGCTCCATGCAGCAACCACACTTCATACTTTGACATCAGCACTGTTCTCATCCCTCTCACTTCCCTCTCACACATAATAAGCCATCCAATCACGGAGCCAATACAGAAAAATGGGAGAAAATAAGCCGGGCTAAAGGTTTGGTTTAGAGTGCTTATCCGCTGGATAAGGATTTGCATTTTTTTTTTTTTTTTTTTTCCCACATACAATTTTGTTTTTTGTTTCCTTCATAAGCATAGACCACATTGTGTACTGTGCTCATACCATCTTCGGGCTCACTGCACGGGTGGAATATGGTCTAAAAAGATATGAAATGCAATTCAGACTGTAGCGTTTGTGCAAAAATAAAATGTCTTTATTTTACATGACAATATGTTTTTAAAATCACTAATTCGTTGAGACCGACAATATGTGGGTCTTCATCAGGGTCATTTGTCAGCAGCAGAAGGAGACTTATAGTTCAAAGAGATAGTTTTGAGACCATATCCCAGCCATGCATTGAGCCAATCACAAGGCGGAATATGCATGAATTCTGCATTAATGCATAAAATAAAACATCAAAGAAAAAAATACTGAGAATCTGCAAATAAATCAATTTCTTCACACGTTTTTAAAAAGCTCTTTGGGAAAGCTGCAAACTAAATAGGAACTGAATTGCAAATTGTATGTTTAATTGATCGATAATTGACGTAGAACAGAGCCATGCGTTGTGCTAAAAATACATTTTAAATGTGTGTGCCATGAAGAGGTCTAAACTCCAGCAACACCATGAAGCACTGAATGAATAATGTGCTATTCCGGACTGCACCATTTCATGGCTTGATGTGGCATCTGGGGAAAGTCGTTTATGCATAAATATTGTGGTCCTTTGTCGAGGAAGGCTCGTATCCAATCAGCTCGTGTGATCCTGTCAAGGGCGCTGTGCAGTGAGGGTGACAAATTCCAATCAAGCAACTGCTACCTCCAATTTAGCAAATAACTGTACGCTCTGCAGTTCCAGTCGATTCAAAATACAGAGAATTGCGTTCACAGTGCCAAGAGCTGTACCCTGGGCACAGTTTCCGCAAAAATAACCGTGAGTCTGTACATACATCAAAGAGAAGCAAAGCTATTGCGCGTTCCCATGCATTGGCTTGTCAGTTTCTATTAACACTGCCAGAAACCAAAGAGGGAGAGCGGGATAGAAGAGGAGTGAGAGAAGGCGAGATAAGACAGTAATACCTGCTGTGATCTGTCTTTATGCAAGTCTCCATTTCTCTGCAGACCAGTTCAGTGTGCCTTTTTTCCCCCGCCTCCAACATCTGACTCAGAGCTTGTCAAGTGCAAGCTTAAAACATACTGTACAGACACATACAGCCCAACGCGCACCAACGCGCGACAAACTCAGCCACAACACGCACACACATACTCGGCGTTCAAAGGGCGAAAAAAGGCGAAAGAATTCATTGCAAAAAGGTCTCAGTCATTCGCACATACACTCTCTCTCAGTTCGTCACTAACACGCTCACATACACACACGCAGCAGCAGCAGTGATTCACATGAATGACAGCAGGAGCACACGAAGGAGTGGAGATAGAGGAAGAGTGTGGGGGTGGGGGAGGAAGCAGAGAATCCTCCCAAAATAATCCAATAATAATGAGGCGCCATTTCATTAGCATATGAGCAGCTTGTAAAAAAAAACAACTAATTTTTCAAAAGTCTGTTTACTGGAGTGGGAGGCGAAGGAGCTTTAAAAAGAGCAGAGAAGAAGAAGAAGAAAACAGAGGAACCGCAAAGAGGAAGAGATCAAGAGAGGAAAGGGAGACCGCTAGAAAGAGAGGCCAGACGTCACAAGCGGGGCAGAAACGGAAACAGCGATGGTGTGAATGTTTGCTTGGGAAAGCAGAGAGAAACGACAGATAGACAGACGACAAACGCAGCAGACTGCTTTCAGCACAACGGACAGCTCCTGCTCTCCCCGCTGACAACGTGAAAGGATCTACAGTGGAAATCCTTCACTACGGCTGCGGAATCCATTGACAAACAGCTGAAAGTGCAAGTGTACTAATTGCTGTGGTAAGACATATTCAAGGACTTAAAAAAGTCTGTGACAGCACAATATGGCCTTGACACGAAATCCCGAAGCTGTGAGATGCATGCGCCGCAGCAAAACAGAGCCGCACTGTTCTTGGCTGATATTCTCAGAAAAAAAAAAAATATCCAGGTCAGAAACACACACACACACACTACAGGGGTTGAGGATCGCAGCCAAGTGATCACGACTATGACTTCATCCAACCGCAGTTTAAAATGTCTGCCCCCTGATTGGCCAAAGAGGCTTAGTAACGGATCTAGCAATAAGTCTCGTCACATGCTATTGGGCAACAAACAAAAGATTTCTTTCCCTTTTTGTCTTCCAAAAAACACCTAATGCGATCCTCTCTCTCTCTCACACACACACGTGATGACGCACGTTGTTTGTAGACTCACACAGCTGTCACCGTTACCAAACTAGATGCTCAACAGAATATCATAAAATCTGCAGATAAAAAAGCATCAAGAGTGAATACATCCTTCAACTACAAGTGCAAAAAAAGGTTTTGTAAGTGTCTGAAGATATTCATGCTACCAAATACACAAACAAATGACAGCGTGCATCTAGTTTGTTCAGAGTTGGGCATTATACACGAAGAAGGTTGTGTTTTTGCCTTGTTGGTTTGTCTGTCAGACGGATATCTAAAAGATATCTTTACGGATTGATATTACATTTGAAGGACAGACAGCCTGTGAGCCATTGAACAACCGGCTACATGTTGGTGGTGATCTGGATTTGGAATTTCTCCCATTTAAAGCAAAATATTGCCATGTTTTTAACTATAAGAGGGTTGGAGATTTTAATATAAATTCTATATTCCCTGCAAAAGAAATTCACCATTTAAATTTAGTGACAGAAGCTATGTGTTTGAGACTAACCGTGTTGGAATATTACTTAGAATCATGCCTCCCAGCTAATAGTCCACTTCACTTTCTCATGAATAAATTTACATCCATCTACCACCGCAATTCGAGCTATAGCTTTTTTCAATTGAGTTTTTTTTGCAGTTCATCCAGTGTCATCGAGTGTTAGCTGGGTCCTTCCCAGGAAAAGAGGACAAAAAGGAAGGAATAAATGTGGTTTAATAGAAGGCACGTAGAAAGTATTGGGACACATGTTTCAGTAGCGGATGAGCAGATAACACTGGAAAACACTGGAATCAAATTTCATCTACAGGAAATCAAAGGAAATCACAAAAATTACAACAAAATACTCCAGAATCACCACTTGCTACACAGGATATCAACAAATAAAAATGTGATTATTGATAATTTAACACTTGAAACTGACAATTCTATCAAAAAGCAATGGTAGCCAAGGGAACACCTACCCTCTCGCATGGAAATGCCTGGGCCTAACAGACAAGAAACAGTTTTAAAGGTATGTGTCAAGACCTCAAGACTTCTGGTTTAATAGAAAAGGACCAAAGGCAGCTTCTCTCAGTAGGGGACAAGAGGTCTCGAGGAGAAGAGAGAGGAGTGTCGAGGCATCCAGAGAGAGAGAAAGAACAAAGAGCTGAGCGAAAAAACTGCGAGGCAGGGAGAAAATAGCATCACGAAGAGGTGATTGAGAGGGCACCATTGAACGGACAGCATGAAACAAATGGGACCTGCTATTGAATTCCACCAGACACAGAGGGAGCACGAAGGAGACATAATGTGTAGGAGGAGGTGTTGAAGTGTCTTTTCGCCCTCTTCTACTCGGGGAAAAAAAAGGCGCATCCCATTGAGGACAAGTGGCAACTCAGTTTTCCTCTCTTTTAATGTTTTCCTCAAGACAGGCAGCAACGAGGGCATCCTCGTGTGTTATGTCACGGGAGTTGAGGAAGGAAGGACTTAAGGCTGATATACTTTAACAAGGCCATCTCAAAATGTGCTCATTTCAAAGAAGCTGACAGGAAGTGGAGTCCTACAGGGCATCCTGCATGTTGCTTACACCTCACTGGGCTGATCACGGATGAAAAGACGTGGGACCGAAATCTGGTCGACTGGATGACAAAACAAAATGTGTTTCGTATGCCGTGTCAGTGTTTCTCACTCGTTCGTGTGTGTCTGCCTGTGGGATGAGGCAGGTGTAGACTAGCTGATGCTAAGTTCAAGGGTCAGCAGATAAGCCCTGCAGACCAGACTCAGGCCAGGCTGGTGGCAACTCAGGATCACTAATCTGTTTGTTTGGTCTGGATGAGTGTATGTGCTGCAGCAGATAGGATGTGTGCATGCATGACTGTAAGCACTCGCACACGCACACGCACACACACACACACACAGAATTGTGCACGTGTTCGCCATCCGCTGAAACAATGGAGAGTACTGTTCCATTGAGCCACAGCTGATGGAGGATAAGAGAAGCAGCAAGCAGCTCCAACGAGTCTCAGTAATCCATCATCATAAGACAGGGCCGGGAATGACACACACACACACACACACACACACACACACACACGCACACACATAGAAAGTAGGGTTGGACAGGTCAGTGGAGCACGATTAGTAATTTGTTATTGTGCAAAAAGACCACACACATACTCTACGTATAATCATAAGTCAAGTTAGACCACCAGAGAATCGAATTCTAAGCAAACGAAACACACAGAAACCCGTCATGCTGAAGCAAAACTTGTCTCTCGACATATTATAATTTAAAACATTTAGATAAAAACTGTTAATATTTAAACGTTTGGCGCAAATAATCCGCACCAACTTCTCCTGTGCTACAGGCCTGTCTTCAGACTGTTTGAAGTACAGCAGTAACAGTGTAGCAGTTGTCAGAGGCGTGTACTTTGGAAGTAAAACCTTTTTAAAATAAAGGGACCATTAGAAGTTGGCATTTGTGGTGATCAACTACGATTCAGATCTTTCGCATATTTTGACCAATGCGAAATTTTTACATAAACCATATTTTTCACATCAGCTCCTTCTGTGTTACACTGGGACGTTTGCCTCATTTGCATGCCCTTTGGGGATCTAATACATTAATACTTTATGTCATAGCTTCCATTACGATGGAATAATTTACAAACAGTGCGTTCCTCCTGGAGGACATTTGCATGGTGGATAACTAATAGATATGAGTAACCGAAGTAAAACTTTCAACTGCAATAATATATGAAACTCTGAATGATGATACAGTTTCAAATGCTTCACATCTGCAACAAATATTGATTTGTAAATAAGGTAGACAAGAGAGTGAAATGAACTAATTACGACAATAGTATCATATTCTTAAATACACCCATTTTGAGTGTTATCAAGAGGTTTCCTTATAGAAAGAAAAAGACGAGGATATCAAACGTGAAATGTGGCAAAAACTATTTCCTATCAAAAGGTCACATCAGCAGAAAATCCATTCTCAAATATCAAAGCCTATTGCTATAGCATGCACTCACAGTCTTGAGAGCTCACGCTATCATACAGGAGAAGGCCAAACAGAGAAACAAAAAGAAACAAAAAAATATATATATATTTATATATCAAGTGCTATTGCAAAGTGAAAAATAATATCAGGAAGAGAAATAACTCTTCGGCTGAGGTAGGAGGGTGTGAGTCAATTCTGAAAAACAAATACAGACAGATCCTAAACCATAAATATTAACTTTAAAGGCAAAAATAATCAATTCAGTCCCCTAGGCAAGAAAAAAAATATATATATTATGTATATATATATATAAATAAAAAGTGTGCATGATTCATGCAGTAACAGCGATGCAATGGCCATTTAGGCAAACACTTCATCAATCAAGTTGTATGATCTAAAATGTCCAATTGTCCCTTTGTTAACATGGAGAAACAGACTCTAACGAGACCCTTTTGGATCCGTTCATTAGCTTGATTATAAGAGTGCGCTTCTCTGCATTCACATTTGGTATTCCAGTCTAACAGCTTTCCTGGAACCAGAGCCTGAACGGCGTGGTGACTCGGTGAGGGTCGAGGAGCAGCGTGGATGATGTGGATGAGGAGGCAGGAGGGGGGGGGGGGGGGTAAAACAGTGAGTCACCACTGCCAGTTGTTGGCTGCAAAAATCCTCAATCTCTATTTACCAACAGGGTATTGCACTGATATCAGTACAGATACCTAAAGCTGGGTCAGATCAGATCATTATTTGTGTTGCAGGTCAAAATTTCAATTTGTCCAATACTTACTACTACAATACTAGCGGATACCTGCAAAACTAAAATGTTAGCATGCTTACACACCAAACTAAGATGGAGACTATATGGTAAACATTATAACTGCTTAGTCTTGGCATGTTAGCATTGTCAGTTAGCAGAGTACAGCCCATAGACGATGATATTTAAAGATGCTAAATACGAGAATTGGGAGCATTTCTGTTGCCTCCCAACATGGCGACGGCGAACAGCGCAAACCACAGGCAAAAGTGCTGACAGAGCTAACAGCGTTCAAACAGCTAACAGCGTGATCAGCTGTAAGCGCCATATGAGCGCAGTGCAGGGCGGCGGCGGTGAGCTAGCTCGTGGGGCGCGCTCGTGTGCAATAAAAGCACGAGCAGCCGGCCCGGCTATGTCCAACTAAACACACAGAGGGAGAGCGACTTCATTCTCTGCTCAGGTAGACGTTACTCCGCTTTATAGAGGTCAACACTACTGAAGCGACAGTCGACCCCCACACAAAATGATATTGTTGAATAAAGCCTCAGTTCTCCACAGTAGATGAAGATACTGTTCTGTATTTCCCTTGCTGGCATGGACCAGAGCACTCAGACCGGACTTCATTATCTGTGCTAAAAAACGATGTCGCTGCAGCGTCTCAGCCACAGAAAAGGGAAACAATAAAGCAGCACATTGTGCCACTGTTTGCTCCGTTGAACTTGTTTTCTCAGGAGTGTTCAAAGCATTACCAAGGCCTGTCTCTTATCAAGCTGAGCTGTTTTATCAACGAAAAAAAAATCCCCATCTCGAATCATAAAGATCCTTGTTTAACCCTCTCGTTCATCCACAGCTCTCCGTCATTACTGAAGTGGAGTTATTAGATGAATTCCTTTAGGGATCGTAGCTCTCATCTGCATTCGCTAGTTTAAGTCTATTTCAGGGGGAGAACATGCAGTCCTGGTCCATTGTTCAGTCAGTGCAGACTGCAGATGTGAGCGATAAGACACTAAAACAGAAAATGTTTTGGTTTGATAGCGAGTGTAGATCTACCAACCAGTTTAATGTGGTGTTTAATGACTGTTTTTCATGCTGCAGGGGACGTATGTGCATAGCAGGGAGATGCTAGATGTCAAAGGTATAAAATAACATAAGGAGTAGTTCTTGAATGCTGAAGTTCAACACACACACACACACACACACACACTCTACAACGTTTGCTACAATCAACCTTCGGCCACTGCAGTATGCAGCATGATGAATAGCTTCACAGTTAGCTATACTTCACAGTAAAGCAGATGTGTGCGTGTGGGTGTGTGTGTGTGTGTGTGTGTGTGTGTGTGTGTTTGTGAGGAGCCAAGGGAGAAAAGCGAAGTAGGCCAGCATGAATATAAAATCACCCCTGCCAGGCAATGATGTGGGCTACAAGGAGGAAGGGAGCAGTGTGTGTGTGTGTGTGTGTGTGTGTGTATGTGTGTGCTGCCAGAGAAAATGTGCAGATGAAGGTGTAGAGTAGAACAAGGGTTTTTAGGAACACTCATTTATCAACTCTCTGGGATGTTGGGGGCACACCACAGCGCACAAGCACCAGGTAAATCAAACAAAGCTGCTTGTTATAATGTGAAGGTTAGTGCATTGTATGGGTGCCAGACTGAAACACACACACACACACACACAGGTGCAAACATAGCACCAAAAACATTTTTCAACAGCATGTTTGATCCAAATGTGCCGTAATAACACCCACAACCTACTCCCAACAATCTCTCTCTCACGCACACACAAACACACACACACACACACACACATTTTAGGGGAAAAAAAACACAAAAGAGCCAGACACAAAGGCATGAACCTGCCAGACACAATAGTGTGAAATATGTGATAAGGAGCATGGAGGAAGAAAACAAGAATAATCAAGAGCACAACATGCTTCCTGTAGCCTTTATATGGATATCAGTGCAGAAATGAATAATGTATTAGACCGAGTGCAACAGCAGAAAATGTATCAAATAACACTTTGATAACTTATAGGTTTAGTAATGCATTGAGTAAAATTACACAGACGTTAGTTTGGGCTCTGGGGCTTTATACAAACCCTCAATAAAAAACATTAATATAACAAAGGTACAGGTGAAAATCACTTGCAGGGTAAATATCCTGTTTCACCATTTATTGTGGATATTTTTTTTCTGTACACGGTGATTGACAACTCTTTGAACCCCTTGTGTTACTTCGCTTTCTATTATTAAAGTATATTCTGATAGGTCCTCACCACTGGAGCACTGTGCTAAACAGTGTACAATCATCTAGACTTCTATGAAAATATCCAAGGATTTAACAAAACCAGTCAGTGTAATTATTACAAGTTTAATTAAAGAAATAGTTAAGATAGTGGAGAAATCCCTGCAATTGAAAATGAGGGATGTAAAGAACGTTTTTTGGGGTTAACAGTGATTAAATCTATAGTTATGTAGTTTGCAATGAGCACATGCTTTGCATGTGAAATTTCGGTGTAATTCACGATACCCACTCTTGAAGCAGACCAATGCAATTTATTTATAATAGATTTCTGACGTCTGGTGGCGATTTTGGCGTCAATGCAAACTGACTTGTTACAGCACTATTAGAAAATGTTGTGCATTATCTCCTTCCATGTAAGAGGTCAAAGATACAGTACAGCATATTTAAAGGACAGCAAAGACCTTCAACGTGACATCTATTTCTGTCTTTTGTCTTCACTTAAAAGATGACAATGAAGCAAGAATCCTAAAAATAAAAGAAGAGCACAAGTTCTTTTTGTCATCTGCCTCCGTCCTTCTCTTCAACTCTTCATCCACACTCACACAAGCACGGCCACAGAATGGCTTAACAGCAAATAGTCTCCCTCCAGGCTTTCCTCAGCTCAAAACGTGGCAAAGATGAGTGGAAGGAGAAAGTGAGTGGAGGAAATGTGACTGCAGACAGCTCCATTACCTCCTCACAATAGGGATCATACACATTCATCCACCAGCCGCTTCACCCGACTAGGGATTCACGGCGCGGGGGACAAGATTACACCGAGGGGTTAGAGAGATGGATGTGCTTAGAGGAGATAAAGACTGGAGAGACAAAGGAAGCGACACAGAAGTAACAAAAGGTGTCATTAAGCAGGGATTGGACATTTATTTCCTGTGTTCTCCCCATTCCCAGAAGTTGCCCTCACCCAAAATCTGATGTGGCTTGTCCTCGGGGAAAAACCCAGCATCTGGAAAGAGCAGCTAACGAAGAATGAGGAGGGAAGCAGAATACAGAAACTGTAAGAGGCGGATAGGTCGACGGTTTAGCCTCACGCTTTCACACATATACAAATCAGACTCCAAGAATGGTGTTGTGATTCAAAAGCTGAAATATAAATCATGATGAAGCCAGGAAGAATCCGCATTACACCTTAGAAAGAAACATTTGGCTCTGAAGGAGATCACTATGGAGAATCTTGCTACTAAGAGGATTTTGGGGTTTGTCGTTTAAGGGACAACTAAACTTTTAGATTCGTTATATTGTTCTTTCTCTCTCTCCTTGGATATTTGTCAGGTGGAAATGGTTTCTAGATTGCCTGGCATGCCTCAAGAGTGTGAACTCCATTTCACAGAGGAACGCTAACCATGCTAACAAGCCAGCAGAGGCTAATCTCACAGTGTGACAACCGGCTGATGATGAGAAATGGCCAATTAAAACTCAAAATGTCAAGGTATCTCTAACAGGCGTCGTGCTTTTATGTAAAAAAAATAAATAAATAAAAATAAAGTGTGCAAGCACTCCCAGTCTACTCAGGTCCCCGGCACTCCTGCTGGATTTTCACTCCTGCACCGGGGAGCAGAGGAGAGGGGAGAGTGGTGATACACACAGCGTGATGAGGCTCCACAGGGGGGGGGGGGGGAACTCATCAGACCCCCACAGCACACCATACAGCTGGTCTGGAGCTTTGGTACACTCACGACGAAAAGAAGGACCTGAAGGACAATCACAACTGAAACTCAGTTTACCGACTGTCTCACTCTTTCTAGAGTGAAGACGAGCATCCCTCGCATATCATCTGCTGCCACCTCTCTGTCTCTCTCCAGCTCATGCAGGGGTCAGGACAACCCAGCTGTGTGATAGATAGCGAAGCCATCCATGACCTTGCAGTGGAAGCCACACCCACTGTCCTCCACCTCCACAGCTCGTATGTATGTATACGTGTGTGTGTGCAAAATGTGTGCATCCTGTTTCTGAGACATTGTGTTTGTCTCGAAATTTCAGGGTTCTTCTAGGTAGTGCGGTGCGGTGCGCTTTGCGTTTTTTTTTTACTACAAAAGTCTGATCAGGCCCTAAATGATAATTCAAGACAATAGTGGTCAGACTAATTAATAATCAAAATAGTAGCCCCGATAACATTGTTTTCTGAATTTGTTGTTGTCCCAATTTAATGGATATTACACAAGAACTGCTAATAGGCTATCCATGCACAGTAAAAAGGGGTTAAATGTAGCATTTGGACAAAAAAATATTACTATATTAATAATAATAGTAGAAACAAATGAGACCACCGCTGAGCTCATTGGCGATCTCGACTGGCCTCTACTCTATTTCACAATGTCTGCTACTGATTTAGGTTTCACATTACAAAATCAGTTGAGTCACTTTATGGCAAAAGGCAACACTGCCTGGACACAAACCAGGAAGAGGAGGCCCGCAGCGCCAACACAAAGAGGAAGAAAGGCAACGATCTCATAGCAACACAAAACTCTCCTGGAAAATGTTGGTCGAAATGCAGGAAAGGCAACAACGAGCAATTGATGATGAAACAACCGACGTCCTCTCATAATGGCAAAGAGGACTGTCATCTTGACCACGGTGTCATTAATCGATGGCAATAATACAAAACCACCGCAACAATTCATTGGGTAATGAAATAGGGATGCTGTGTATAGAGCACATTTAACTGCGTCATTAGCAGTACAACCAAACCAAGCTTATGTTCCATAACTGAAAAACGTTAAATGTCTTTTGTATTAATTAAAGTCCATCAAAGATCATTATCTACGCACACCAGCAAGGCCGCACATTTTTCACGAGACTATTACAGTCTATTAGTGGGATGTTTGCTGTGAGAGTCATCTGCATGGCTGTGAGCACGCGATGACGCATTGTTATTCCCCTGCATGGCCATGCAGGCAGATTACAGTGCTGCAGGGACATAGTTAGCCTCTGCCCGGTGTAAACTGTTCAACTGAATTTTGCGCTACAAAAAAAAACACCTCAGGGCGAGATAACGTATACTCACGTAACACGTTTTTAAATTGGGCGACCTATTCCTTTAGAAATCTGTGCAAATCAGCATGCCAATGGCACTGCTCTCCAGACGTAGGGTCGAGTGTTAACACGTTACAAAACATAGAAACACATAGAATCACTTTGCTTTCCTCCATTTCATTGTGTTTTATGTTCATGTATGTACTTTTGTTTGTATATTTATATCTGCACACAGTAGTTAAATGTTTATGCTTATATTTGTTCTACTTTGTTGTTGTTTTTTGTCAATTTCTGTGTAAGTACGTTGAGAGCAACGGAAAAAAACGGAGTCAAATTCCTTGTATGCGTACGCGTACATGGTTAATAAAGCTGATTCTGATTCACTTCTTTTGTTTGGTTGTTTATCCTTCAGAAAAAGAGAGACATCCATATACAGTATATACTGTATATATATATATATATCAGTATTGATATGAGACTAGATATTGTCTATTTGGATATCAAAACATTGTATGAGTGTCCTTTCCTGGTTTATTTACAGTAAAGTTCTGTATTTTTCTGAACTTAACCGTTCTAGCTGGTCAGACATATTGTGATACTTGATTTCCTCCATGTCACCCGGCCCAGGTTGCTACTGTTTGTCCCTCTATTTGTCTGTGGGTGCATGCATGTGTGTCTTTTTTTTTGGGTCTGTGAGTGACAGACTCTGTGTGTCGCGCTGACTCCGACTCTGCTCGCCACGGACTCGGTATATCGGGTGACCTTGGCGATTGCGGAGTGTGTGGACAAGAATAATGAGACGTTTGCTAACAGAGACTCAGTGGGACCACTAAAAGGGCTCAGGTGGGGATCGACAGAAGATATTGCATCTGACCGAGAAAGGAAGGTGAAAGAGAGAACGAATGAGCATGGAGACAAAGAGTGAGGCAGAGTGTGCCACCAATCTTTTTCTATGCCAGACAAACACTCCAGTTTGATACCAAAAAGAAGCAGAACAACTAGATAAAGCTGTCTATAAATAAGCACAGCTGGTGCCGTATTAAGGCGAGACTGACAGTACTGCCTGTAGATGCATTTGAATTACGCCTCTCGATTCTTCAAACTGAAATTTCTCCTCACTTCCTCCGATATCCAACATCACAATATAAATCATGTCAAAGACAATAACCACAGCCTAAGTTGTGGACCATTAATAAAAAAAGTAAGATTAATTTCGTTGTTTAATCATTTTTTTTATGCTCTTTCATGCTGAATGACTTCTTTCCAAGAAACTTATGAGCACATCTCTGGTGAACACAAGACTCAAAGTAGAGCTTTGGCGTGATTCTTTGGGGACCAAAATGGCAATTATGATGAAGTTGCGGTAATTTTAGCAGCTAAAAGTGGACGACTGGATTTCCAGTAGCTCTACGTCTCCATTCGTCTGTGTCAGTTTGTCTGACCTTTAAAACCGAATGTTGTGACACTCTCGGACGGCGAGGATGAAGCAAAGACAGATAGTAAAGCGCCAGGTAGTCCTGCAATGAAATGATTAACTTCTCCTCCATATATTTACCGGAGACTGATATTTACAGAAAAAAAATTATATTTGCAAGCTGTGATTGGATGGTTTCTGTTGTTTTTTGAGCACACCTTACACCTTGTTTGAGGGCCCAAAAACCCTGACCAGTGTATTTCTAAGGGGAAAGTAAAGTATCCTGTCCTGTATGGTGTGGTGTATTACAGTGGTCCCCAATCTTTTAGGCCTCCGACCAAACAAAGAAATGTCTACTTGTGACCCATCATCGGCATTGAATATGTCTACGGGTTATGATCAGCTCGACCAAAGAAAATATTTTGATTCCCTATTTTTAGAGGCTGGAAAATGTCAAACTAATCAGCAATTTTCAAGTAAAAAAGCAAAGATTAGAAAGAATATTTTAAGTTGTTCTGCTCCCCTGTACCATTTATCATCTAAAGACCCCTCAGATTTATCATGTTGTACTCAAAAGATGTGACGCACCTGCATATAAAAGAATTATCAAATGAGAGCAGCAACATAACAAATGACCCAAGCGTCTCCAGTACAGATCCAGAGTCTGGTGGCTCATGTTGACCCATCACATTGTGCATCCATCACCAATCTAATTCACTGACGGTCCCACTAAAAATCTAGCTGCACTAGTGTGCGCCCTTTAAAGTTTAAGATGTTTAGTACCAGACGGCTTCAAGCCGCGACCATATTATCGTATAATAGGAGACGAAGAGACAAACAAAGACGAAGATAAAGAAAGAGCGTGAGAGAGCGATGCTGTGGCAGCGTACTGTGACAGAAGTCCGGAAGTGGAGAGCAACACCAGGTGGTCGAGCGTCTGGAGGCAGGCAGTCAAAGAGCAGTGTTGCCTTGACAACTGTGATGCCTTGCCGATGATAATAACCGAGCACCAGCAGCCCACACGCATAATGCAAGTGTTTTTAAACTGTATGTTGCTGTATTTAAAGCAGAGCAGCAGTGCTCTGTGGTTTCTGTATCAGCATCAGTACAGCCAGCATTCTGGCCAGTTGATTGTTATTGTCTTCTCTCTCTCTCTCTCCCCTTCTTCTCCTTCTATCTAGAGACAGCGCAGTTCATCATTCGCCAATGGCCAGCATCACACCGTATAGAACAAGGAGAGTATCCGATCCAGCCGACAAGCCATCTGTTCGCCCAAGCCGCGGTGGGATCTGATCAATACGGCCACGGTGGACGGTGGATGTGGCTGCTGTGGCCTCCCACACTGACTGGAATAATGGATCAGCTTTTGGGTCACAGTGGACTCATTGTACCAGCAGCATGACCGCTGAGGTTCCAGCCTCCACACCTCTTTTGTTTCAACTCTTTTAATTAAGGAGCTGGGCAACAGAATTCCCTAACAGGCTTAGCTATTGGCAGCCTCGCAACCACAACTGATTGTTCAATTCAGGATTTAGCAAGTAAAGCTTTTTGTATGGACAACACATCGTGCTTTAATTTGTCAGGGTGTCAGGCCTTTGTGTGTTAATGCATCAGACCAACATGTGGGCCTAAACGCAGGTATTTATGCAAAAAAAAAAAATGGGGTCCATTTCAGTTGAACGCTCTGATGATCTGATGTGGACCAATCCAGAGTCCTTTCCTCTTCCGCTGCATCAGCTGGTGATTTCTGAGCACATAGCCACTGCAGCATCCTACCACCTCATCCTCCTCCACTCTCTCTCTCTCTCTCTCTCTCTCTCTCTTCTCCTCCCCCACCCTCCATCAACCCCCTCTTCTCCTCCTCCTCTCCACCTGCTTTTAAATGCATGGCGCTGCCCTGCCAGGCCAGTCTCTGCAGGCAGCATCTCTCCTCTCAGCCCCTCCAGAGTGAAGGAGGAGGCTGTGGAACAGGATGGATGGTTATCAGCCTATGCAGCCAGAGGGGGGCGGTTGTAAGGGAAGGAGACAAGGTCGGAGTGAGCCAGCAAAGCCCCTCTGCTCTTCCGTGTAGTACCAATAATCGATTGGGGGGGATGAGAGGCAACCTGAATCCGGACGGCTCATCACCAGTCTGACTGAGAGGGAAATGGTTTAGCCCAGCTGTAGGCTGTCCTGCTCCGAGCATCCAGTGAGTAAATAGGACACGATATAGTCCACCTCCAGACAGCACTGAACTGAAATCGGGTTATAATTTACGTCTACGTTATTCGACTTCTTCCTCAAAAAGAGAATGAATAATGATCAGAGCCCCCCTCTTTTAGCAGATATGTAACACCATGCAGTACACGCCATCGCCTGATGCATGGAGGAGGGAAAAACAGCCTGGCAGCATCCAACACACACGTCCTATATCCTCCTAACGCATTAGTCCTCCAGACCTACTGCTGCTGTACATTTTGCTCCTCTGTTTCGTAACAGGGAAACACGTCAAAAAAAACTACCAGCTGGATTAAAATCCTCTCATGTGTAGGGTAGGCCCAGCATCGCCGACACAACCTCCAACGGAAGGGTAAAGATGGAAGGGGGGGTCGGGGGGGGGGGGGGGGGGGGGGGGCAACGTACAACTGATCCACAAATAAAAATGATCGCGGTTGCACTGGCCGTGTCTCGGCTACCTATACATCACTCCTTTGCGCACAGGATGCAGGGCCCTGCCTTCAACAATAGGCCCATGCATAATTTTGAGCCATTCTCATACACACACACACACACACACACACACACACACACACGCACACACACATATGTCGATGGATAGCATAATGCTAGTCGGCCTTTGTTCGTGTTGGATTGATTTTTTTTGTTTCAGTTGCTCCACAGACAGTGCACGCCTCAGTGTTTTCGTTCTTTAGGGGAAACGAAATAATTCCGTTTGGAGTCTCGGGTGTTGTGCGCAACATTGTAGCCCTTCTCCGTGTGCTGGAACCTCAATGTATCACTTCAGGGTACATATCGGGGTCATGGAGAGAATGGCCTGGACACACTTTCCCCTGTGCACTACAGTTTTAAACTGCAAACGTGTTTTCCTTGTTGCACCGCAACACTGGTCATTTAGTCAACAATGGCTGGTGATCAGACTACCCTTCATGCCTTCGTGGGGTCACATGCTTTCCTTTAGGTTCCTCTAGGCTTTACAATAATACAGCTTCAGCCTATTTATCCCCCAAAACACACACACACCGCCTCGTGAATGCTCTTTTTTTTTAATCTGCAGAAAAAGAAAACCCCCACATCCCATCCTCCGAACAAACAAATGACATCATCTTCTGAGAGCCACACAAACCATGGGAGTGAAGCATCGTAAATAAAACATAGCGGGTTAGCACAGCACTGTGCCCTATGGCTGCCTTTCTAACAGTTTTGATCATGTTTTACACTCACCAGGTTCAGCACCGTCTCCACGATGTCCCTGTTGCTAACCTCCCCGACCTGGATCAGGCCCACCAACACGGCGAATTTCATCTGGATATTCCTGATCGGGACAGCGGGGTTGATCACCCCGGCCGGGAGGACCATGGAGCCGGCTGAAGACACCATCCTTTCCCCGGTGGCGCCGGAGCCAGCGCCCGCGGCGACCTGCTGGACGGAGGAGCCCGGCGGCGGATGGGAGTCTCGGTCTGTGTCCGTGAGCGAAGAAGTAGACCCCGGTGGTGCTGAAACCGGCTTCTCGCTCGACATTTCCCCTTGGAAACAGGGAGGAGAGGAGCGGTCGCCGCTGTCTCTCACACCTGGTCTGCAAGCTCGAGCGTCCGCTGCTACACAAAAACCATCCACTGCGCAGAAGAAAAACAAGGGAGAGCGGTGTTTCTAAAGCCCTCTGAAGTCACCCTATCCTCCTGGAAATGTGTCGGGATTCATAGGGCTGGAAAAAAAAGGGATGGAGGTTTGACAGAATGGTAGCCTCCGCTTCTTTCTCTCTCCTCTCACTGTCTCTCTCTCTCTCTCTCATTGGCAGGTTGCAGTCAGTGCGGTCGTCGAGGAGAGAACGCCATGTTGACGCCCCCTGTCTGCGGCAGCGCGCGCTAGCCACACATGCGCACTCGGAGGCTTTCTGGTAGGGCGCTGAAGCGGAATAACATGGAGCCATCCGTGTATGGGTTCATGCAGATATAACAGTGCCACCTGAACAGCAGTGATTTGTTTTTGTTTTGATTTTGTTTTGTCGTCTATATTTGAATGTTTTTACTATTGAATGGCTCTGGAGATGTCAATGTGGAAAAGTGAGGACGAGCTGAATACAGTGATTTAAAAGTAAAAAGCAACAATAAATACTGGTGGGCATATTGTAGGTGCAGTAGACGGGCAATTCATATTGAGTTCAAGCAGTTTAGGGAGTCTGGCTTCCAGACGGAGGCTGTTTGTAATTTCAGAAGCCATCTGTCCCACTTATTTCTGTCCCTATAACCTTTGTTTCCTTATTAAGCATCACAGGTTTGCTCTTCGGACACTCACCTAAAGATTTTGTATGATTTTCTTACCTCTGTTCCTCTTTTTCTAATGTCCTCACCTCTTTTTTTTTTTTACTTTCCTGCAATCATTTTCACTTTTTGAACACACTTTCTTACCCCACCACCTCTGTTCTTCATCCTCCTCGTGCCCTCTGTTTGCATTGCTATTTCTTTGGAAAATCAATGCACTTCTAGCAAACTGCTCTCTTTATTAGCACTATTTTATTTGTTTCCTTCAGGCTTAAAACCAGCGCCACACATGCACATACATACTGTATGCAAACAGTTATGTTTGCAAGTAGTTTATGGATACAGTTTGGATGGTGCTACAATGTCCTGCATGTTTAACCGTGTCTGGACCTTTATCTTTCAATTTCTTTGATGTCGTGCTCTCAGTATTATTGACTCACAGGTCCAGCCGGTGTCTCTCATACACACATACTCACTAATTGTACAGACCGTGGCCACTGGTCACTACCTGTGTGCGGACATAAGCCTGTTTCACACTCCTTGTGTTCTTCCAACAGGACACATCTGCTGCGTAGGATTCCCATTAGCAAAGCAACTATAGAGGCTGATTCATCTGTCTGAGTGTATTTTCATATAGGCAGTGATGTCAGTCTCTTTGATGTCTCGCTCCCAATTTTTCTTGAGATGCTGTTGACAGGGGGGACAAGGTGAGGGTGACATGGGAGTGACATTTTCTGGCTGTGTGTGTGTGTGTTTCACATTTGGCGCACATGCATGTGCGCACATGAGATCATGAGAGAATCTTACAGATTAGCACAGGGCGAGGCCATGTCTTTTTTTTTTTCTTCCTAAACCCAGTATTCGGCACAAAGGAAATGAAGGAGACAATCACACACACTTGCACACATGCTTGCATCTGTTACACACTTCTCTCACACACAGGGAAGCAATTTCTCAAACAAACACATGCTATCTCGCTGTCAGTTGCGCACACACTTGGGTTCACATGCACGCACACGGACACACACACAACCACAATGGCAGACTCTCGCGCACAAACACACTCCTCTTTGTTTTCAGACAAAGGCTTGCTTCTGCAGCTTTGTCATGGTTCCACAAAAGACTTCTTTAGCATAAAGAGAGGTCTTAACCGGGATCTGCTTTGTGATTGGGTAAAAGCACTAACATTGTTCTTCTCTCCGTTACTCTCTCTCTCTCTCTCTCTTCCACCATCTCTTCCCCCTAGCTCTCTCACCTCCAGCAGGGGTGCATTGCTTGTGGGCAGTCCATCAGTTTCTATCTGTTCTGTTGCACCTTTGTAGAGAAGTGTGGAGGTAGTGCCAGTGTCCTGTGGGGGTGATGATCACAGTGCTGGAGCTTCCAGCGGGGACCGGGACTCAGTGAGGTGAGCAGAAGAGGTAGCATCTATATCAGAAAGGGTTTGATCAGTGGGGAACGGACAAAATTCAGTTTGTATCTTGGCAATTTTTTGCGGTTACAGTTATATTTGGTTTGACAAGTATTAGCGGTTGTCATTTAAATGACTTATAATTCTGTCAATGCCTGGAAAAAAATGACCCAACATTTGTTTGGAGTTAAGAGAGCAGGATCAAGATCCAAAGGTTTTAATTTAAGATGTTACTTTGTCTATTCTGCTTCAGAATCTCTGTCACTGCTGAACAGTAGAAAAGCAGACTTGTTGATGTACAAAGGGCTGACCTCAGACAGCAACACGGGTAATAACTTCCTGTTTTCAAAGACGGATGTGAGTCATCATCAAGATGGCTGTGTACGTGTGTGTGTGTGTGTGTGTGTGTGTGTATGTGTGAGAGAGAGTAATAGGGATGGGAGATGGACAGAAACTGATTACAGAACTGGCACAACACAGCAACTTGCTGTCTCTTTGCATGTAATTCGTCATTAGGTTATAGGTTTTCTTTTCAGCCGTAAATTTTGCCAGTTTCTAAATTATTTTCTCTGTTTATCTGTGTTTTTCAAACAGACATGAAAAACCCTGTGGCTATCATATTGTTAAGATGGTTCTAATCAAGATAAAATATTATAATCATTTCTTTTCAGTCTTATGTTCTGCGATCTTATCTTTTGGATTGTTTTCCTTTGCTTTACAGCACAAAAACATTAATATTAAAAAGTGATTTAGTGTCAGCCTTTGTTTCCTTTGTTTGCATATTGTATAATAAAGTAAGGCAATTCATTGTGTAGAAATCAAGAAAATCACATTCTTGAAAACTTAGTAATAGACTAAAAGACTTTAAGTCTTCACTCATGAGGGCATTAGACAATATTTTCTCATTGCTCCTTTACTTAGGTCCTCTGCAATCTTCCGACTAAATACTTTCAACAAGCAGGTCATATTCCCTCTCTAAGTCAATCCGTTACTGTAATACTGGTGGAATTGCAGAGGGCAATCCTCAAAGGACACCACAAAGTAGCTTATGAAAGTTTTAAAGATAAAGAGTGGCCATGAATAAGTCTGAAGGAAAGAGAGAAAAAAGAGGTCATCCTGCTAAAAATCTCATAACCTCAATATTGGTCATTGTCATGTTTTAGGGATTACACACTCCTCCATGGGTTAAGAAGATTACACCATATTTGCTCTTATGAATCCCTTTCAAAAAACCCTCTGGATGAACTCAGAAGTGTGCAAAGATGAAGATGTAAGCTTCTTTTGACTCAGTCAAGAAAAAATAGCCATTTTGAAAATGTCACAGTTTCTCATTTTCATTATCAGCGGTTTGTAGTAACACTCCCTTTGTTCTGGAGAGCTGTCACCAGGGATGAAGGAGCCGATTCTTTGACAGGGGTCACGACCTGGGACCAAGGACGTGACTCTTTGACTGGGCTGCAACGCTGGGCTCCTGAACTGTGCTGGTTGCCATAAATAACCCAGCTGAGATGAAACCGGCACTTCAGTTTGATGGAAAAGCCCACGTACAGTATGTGTCCCTGACGGCTATATCCAGTTTGAAAGGCCAGCTCTGAAAATGTGTACACCAGAGAACAGTGAACGGTATACGTACAAACACGTCTGCTTGTTAGCAGCATCGGCACTTGTGTTGTTAGTACACGTGACAATGAGCCAGTATGGCTCAATCTCTTCAACCCCATGGCCCCTCAACCCCCTGATGAGTCAATTATTATGCAGCCAAGCATTGTTCAAACCCGCAGAACTTTATTTAAAATTCCAGTCAAGATTTCCATCAAATCTGTCAAGCTGAATCACTGCATAACCAGATGCACAGCACCAGCATTTACTATGAGTATAGAGATTTACTCAATACAAAAGTGTGAGTGAGCTTCAGGACACTGTGGGTATGTATCCAACCAGATACCTGCAGACAGATACAAATAGCAACTAGATGGTGAATATAGTGGAGCATTTTGCAACTCGAGAGCCAGATATTTCCCTCAGGGAGACAGAGCTAAGGGAGAGTGAGTATTGGACTCATGCACCAGGTGTCCAGAAGCAAAACTCCAAATGAATGACGAATACATAGCACATTGTGATATTTTGTGTGTTTCAAGTGTGAAACAATAAAATGAAATGCATCATTTTATACTCTCAAAAACCTATATCTTAAGATACCGCAGAGTTGCCACTGTCAGCCTATACCAACAATCAGACTAACTGAAACCCTGACACTCACAAGCCAGAGTCTGTTCCGCTCACAGAGCTAAGCATCCAATTTTCTGGAAAATAATTACGAGGCACTCTTTGAAAAACCTGGAGGGTCATTTATCAACAGTTGCCGCTGTTATGATGGTATTTTCAGAATCCTCAAAGACTGTTACCATCTGGAAAACAACCTCTTTTTCCTAATCGGAACAAAGATGTTACCAAGGAATGCTCAATTTGAGCAACTTGAACCATGTTTTCAAACATGTACAAAATAAGGCATCAATTTTGTGTTCGTGTTTTACAAATAGAGCAAATAGGACATAAGTCAATTTTGGCAATCTCAATTTTTCGAGCAATAGTCGGAAAAATATTTTTTCATCCAGTTGGTAAAAGGATTCTGAAAAATAGCTTGAGATCAGTCGTAAGTGCTGGAAAAAAAAAGACCTTCTGGGCTTTTCAAAGATTGCTGGGCAATTATTTTTCAGAAAATCAGTTACTTTAACTCAAATAACAGTGGAACATGAGAGGCACAAACTCTGTTGTTGACCTGGGTCCATGAGCCTGAGAAACATCCAGCAGACCTATCTAACAGCAATTAATTGATTCTTCAAAAACAGATGTAACACCATCTTCACCAGCTGTAATGCTAAATCAGCCCAGGAGTGTAAAGTGCCCGATACACCTACTAATGGCACCCTCGATCAAGCCACACCCATCTTCGACCTCATTTTGATCTCAACTACGAACCTGTTAAGTGTCGTGACTGCATCGTAAGCGGTTGTGACGCGACTGCGGATCTGACAACATTTTGCCATAATGACACACACACAGACTCACAGGATGAAAACAATACCAGTGTTGCGGTAATCAATTATTCTATGCACTGCAGAATTTGGATAAAAATGTCTGCTGCATGTCATACTGTATACCAGGGGTCAGTAACCTTTTTGATATGAAGTGCTATCAACATTAAGGTTAACATTAAGTGTAATTATGACACCACATCAAATTTAGAATGTCCAATGGATCTGTCATTTTACTCCATTCACATAAGCAACGTGCAGCAGCATTTAGAAAAAAAATGATACAATGTATGTACAATGTGCCCCCTCTTCAGTTGTTTTGGTCTTAGTCGACTACAATGTCTTTGCTTGATTAGTCATTGTTTAATGATTTTTTTTTTTACTCTAAGAAACTTATGAGCACATCTCTGGTAAACACAAGATTTAAAGTGGTGCTTTTGTGTGATGCTTTGTGGAGAAACTCAGTTTTACAAATCTCCAGATTAAATCAACTGAATCGATAAATTGACAGATTTGCGTGTTCGTCGACAAAGAATTTCTTTGGTTGAGGACAGTCCTATTGTAATTATACGAGAGCACTATACAAGAAAGCTGCCATCCTCATGAAAACATCCACATCTGAGTTGAAATCACTAACCCGACCAACCTTCCGTCAATCTTGTTCATCAGCAAAAACATTCAAATGAGCAGCACTTTACTGAATTTGCCCATGTCCACGTTGTGTTACGATAAACCTGAAATCCTGATTCAAATGTCCAGCTTTTCTTGCTATTAAGGTTTCTATACTGATGTATACAACGTCCTGACAACTTGACACATCTGTAATGAATGTTCCATGGTCTTGCCATAAAAGTTAGAAATGTAATCAGGGACCTTAACCTTAATTAAGTTCATATAAACTACTGCAGTACTTAGTACTTAATGTAAACCACATCTGCATGGATATCTGTTCCCCTTATGGCACAGAATTAGATCAGGGTTATTTAACTGACGCAGTCTGTGCAGCAGTGTTGAGGTCACATTTGCTATAAAACAGACTCAATTGCTAACAAGCTCCAGTTGCGGACCTTATGTACTGAACATGAATTGATTTTTTCCCCCATATCCCTTGTTTAGAAACAGTTAACACATGCTTCACTAGTGTATGTCATTAATTGTGCATACCTTTGGTTGTAGTATGCCAATACCAGAGCATACACTCAAGGATACTGTACACACAACTGCCAATGTGGCCTCATCAATAATTCATTCATTGGATCATTTATTCATTAATGACCTTATCATGGTAGCATGGAGGCCTACGTGTGTACAAATATACAGATTACAGACTAGACTTCTATACATTATTGTTTTGCTAAATTTGTACCCTACAGGCCTGGGAGGCATGCTTAACTTGACATGACAAACAAAACATAAAAAGGCAGTAAAAATAGAAAAAACAATACTACTAATGTACCATATTATAAGGGGTAGCATGTAGATTATCGTTGGTGTTCACATGTTGTGCTTGTACTCCGTCTTGGAGTCATAAAATCAGTCAAATCTGAACACACAAACATGAAACATATTTTTAGATTCACCGTTACTTACATTTCCCGAGGACTCCGGTTAGAAATGACAGGAAAACGGACGCTCGTTATAACCCCAGAACTTGCAGAGAATTTTCCACATTTTAAAGTTTTCTTTAGTATCATAGTATTCCAATGATAGCTGTCTGTAAACCCATGGATGTATTGCCAAAAGGAACTGCCAGTAGTTAATTCGGTGTACTTTTAATGTTGCCAATTCGGCAATAATGTGTACAAATGGCAAAACAGACGGGGTTGCCTAAAGCAAACTAACTGACTCCACAGCAACATTATACTCTGTTTACATTCCTCAAAACCAAAAATCTTGGGCTCTCCTCTATTCGTTAAGATTTCTGTTTCGTTAAGCGAGGGATGTAAAGACTTCTTGGACACGGGTAGTTGCTGGACGTGAACTTCCTGTTCCTTCCAGAAGAGGTCACCGTCAAATCCTTTTGCAGGGTCACCCTGCATTGAGGAACATTGCTGATCTTATTAACCCCTCTGCATTTTATCTCAACATAATGAGAAAGAGCACTGCAATAGCAAATTACTTTACTTTCTTTTGCACAGTCTAGTCTTCATGATTTTAAACGTTTGCTTCGAAAATTTACCCCTCGAGAATAAAGTGGATTCAGTTGGGGGGGGGGGGGGGGAACAATGCTTGATTCACCTTGTCAGTAATCCTTGTCTTTTTTCCATAGTGTAATTTGCAGCATGATGTTCCTCATTTGTCAGACTCCATGGAGTAGTGAAGTACACCCACAGTGCAGAGGATCATTGACATTCAGGAGCTGTAACGGTGTGCCCTAGATAAAATCAGTGACATGTTAAATGGGGTAGAAGTTAAAGTAATGTTTCACACATTTCTCCGCTTACAGGGAGAGTAGAGTCTGTATTAAAACACCTTCATCGCCCTCTGTGAGAGTCCCCATCTGACGCGGCTAAGTAGGTAAATGTGATTGAGTATTGATCTGAGCGGTGGGGGGGGGGTTTAGTTTCCTAAATCAATCCATTGAAAGGACACAGCGTGACAACAGAGAACATCTTCATAGGGAGAACCCCCTGATGACTCTTCATACACTCAAGTTATCTCAAAACAATCTACATGGCACAGTTTCCAGACTCATGCAGGACCTTCAGACTCCAGTGGAGTGAGAGCACCACTCAATGGACACGAGAGCACATAACAAGGAAAATGATTTATAAATGTATTTTCATGCCATTATGCCTTTTGATGTTACAACAATTTAATATCAGAGACTGAAGAACACTTCCACAGAAAATGTTTTGTTGAATTCTTAGATGTTTTTATTCTCTTTAGTAACAATGGTTCTGTTTTCTGTCAGAAATAACCACCCTGGTCTCAGCTAGTTTGGAGCCTCTTCCCACACAGCCGAGAGCTCACGTCAAAGTCACTCACTCACTCTTTGTCTCTCTCATACACACATATTTACACACACACACACACACACACACACACACACACACACTTGGTACACCAGCAAACAGCATCCACGCAGGATTTTGGTGACACTGTAGAGATATTATATCATAGCAACACTGTAGCAACGCCTACAGCTGAAACAAAACAAAAATAAGCCAAGGCAGTGCCATGGCAGAGTGAGTTTGCTATTGCTTTAGTAGGATGGTGTATGTAAAGTTCACATTTCAGCATATCAATATGATAGGAAGACCCTGAAAAGCTATGATGTTTGATCTGCTGGCACAGAGAGCGTCATATTTATATATATATATATATATATATTAACAATAAAGGCTGTACGTATATCTACAGTGCAGATACACGGGCACTTCCATGCACTCCCACACACACACACACACACACACAATTTCAAACATGCTTCCCAGAAGCAGTGAAATGGTCACATGTCTTAGACATTGTATAACATGACAGCAAAAAAAAGGTGATACAATATACATGTATATAATGACAATGATAACTTTAAAAAAACATTTAGATAAGAGTAACACTGAAAATAGTGAGAGAAGTAGGTCAACAGTGATATCCAACACAATGTTTCCATAACAGCACATGTATGGACCTGATGACTGTTTGCCCTTTCTGTGATCCAGATCCCTCATGTGCTCGGCTCGGTTTGTCCTGAACTATAGTGCACTTTTCACAATGTAACGCTGACATGTAGCCACGCTGTACTGGTCCCGGTCATTCCAAATGACAGGGATGCTTTTTAAGAGCACTGGGATTTATGCATCTTAATCTGAGGACGGCTCGATCATAATCTAGTGCCTTTTATAAACGTGCATACTTAAGGGATTTGTTCACAGCTTTCTAGGAGCATTAGTTTATAGATGGACAAATTAACTCAAATTAGATTATTGTATCAACATGCAAGATTTTTAAAAGCAGGATTAAGAGTCGTTAGAGCACTGAATGTACTTGTCCTGACACTAAATTGCAATTCCTTGGTTGGTTGATGAAATTTGCTGTGTTGTTTATTAAATGTCATTTTTGATTGACTGTGATAAAAGCAGATCTGACGTGTGTGTGTCCTGTTTCTTCAAGTCTATTCAATAAAACATCTGAGGAGAACAAATCGTTGTGAACAGTTTCAATCTAATCAGTCATTTA